>NC_043996.1:21933067-22303067 GCF_902150065.1 Myripristis murdjan | reverse complement strand
AGGTCATGGTTAAGGTCATGAAACATTAGCTAGCTATTTTTAGTAAAAGTTTGCTAATATCTGTTAGCCAGGTAGTTAATGCTAATTAGTAAGCCGACGTTACCTGAACCTAGGAGTGTCTCTATTTGACTTACAGGAACGTTTCCTGAGCAAGCTAGCTAGCAAGCGACTAAAAATACTTGGTTAGCTCCACTAAAAACACTTGGTTATGGTTAGGAAAAGGTTATTGTTAAGGTCACACAAAGGTTTGCCTTGGCGGTTATGGTAAGGAAAGGGTCAAGGTTAAGGTTAGCAAACGTTAGCTAACTAATATTAGCGAATGGGTGCATTAACTGGCGGCTGAGACCAGGGGAAGAGGATTACAACAGGCTTTTAATTGAGAACTGACCAAACAGGCCAAATTTTAAAACTACAATGTCAAAATAGAAATAGAAAACAAAGGCCATGCAAAAAGAGCTCTAATCTAGTCAGAGGTGAAAGGGGCAGGTTTCTGAGCACCTGGGGTCTACCTGTGCACGTGTCTGCCCAAAGCCAAGGACTTACAGCAAGACCAGACAAGTACAACACCTGATTTTAACCTTAGATTTGCATACTCTCGTGAGTGTGCTTAAGGTTAATATCGTGTTTTGCAAATCAAGGGTTACGAGCTAGATACAACCAGACACTGTAGCTCCCAGCCCTGCTGAAGTCCATTCATATAATTACTTAAGTGAGATTTATGAACAAATCAGTCCAGGTCCCAATGGTAAAATGTGAAAATTACGAATCAGAACATCAGCCACAAATATTTACATGCGAACAATGATCACCAGATATCATAAGGTAAGGCCATGGTTAGACTGATCTGTTTTGAGTTGTCCTGCTATATGATAGACACATAGTTTAAGTGAAACATATTGCTTTGCCTTTGCTTTTAAAAGTAATCTCTGTCTGTGATTCTGTGGTCGTAAAAATCAATTTGTTTAGTTTTGCAAGGGAGCAGTGGCAAAGATGGGGGATGGGGGATAGATGATGGAGGTCCTGCTGAAAAAGAATATCTCACAGCATTACAAAAGAGAAAAAAATCACAATTGTGAACCATGTGTGTGTATTAGTTCATTTTAATCTGTGTGAACTGAACTTTGTGCTGTTTCTTGTGAAGTGTGAAGTTACGCAACACTGACTGTGGAAACATGCAGGTGAACTTTGCATCCAAAGTAAATCTCTGGACGATGAACACATTTTTGATACTTGATTGGCCCTATTCAGGACACTGTTATTTTTATTATTATTGTTGCGAATGGTAAATATTCTTTTATATGCCATGAGCCCATCAACACACAGTGCAAAACAAACACTTTTATAGTCCTCTTTTGCTGTGATCATGATGTAAAAAACTAAAACCCAACCTTAAAAAACTCTTTACTCAAAATCATTTCACTAAGTGAGAGACACCTTTGATGTATTTTCAGAGACAGGTTTCTGTGTGAGTGGGACCAACATGTCACATTTTTTATTCCTGACCTGACCTGAAGTTCCTCACTTCATACCTTCAAAACACTCTCATCAGTCTGATAGATGTTTTCTCCATCTTGCGCAAAAACACACAACCCACATTACTACCAAGACCTCTTTTACTATAGCTGAAAATGTGCTTTTAAAATACATGCAGTTATACAGGAGGGTGTAGTTAAAGGAGACCGTTGTTCATCAATCATGTGTGAATGGTGCTTACAAATAGGCTCTTGCTATAGGCCTATTGCAAGTAGAGAAAAAAAATCAATCAGAATGTTTTGAACACTGACCCTTTTGAACCCCTCACTCTTACGGTAAAGAGGCATGCATTTTCCAAAGCCCCTGGATTGCGCAAGGCTGGGAATTTCTCAAGAGCAGGATATATAGCACCACAGAATCTCACTTTTGGACATAAACAAGAAAATGAAGAATCAGATGAGGCTGTTCGTGCTTCTTGCTCTGGTTGCCTTGCTGGTCAGGGCTCAGACACCAGCTGAGCCCAACTATGAAGATTTCCTCTTCAACCTCAAATTTCCTCTGGACAACTACCGTCCACTTCTGAATCAAGTGCAAGTTGAAACTGTAAGTATGTCAAGACACTTCTAAATAGTAAATTGTAAAAAAAAAAAAAAAAAAAAAAAAAAGGCGATTATTATGTCTGTTGTAACACTGAATTCTCTTTCCTGACTATTTTCATCTTTGATTTAGTTGCCCTCCGAGGAGGTCGACCGGTCTGCACTGTCAGTCAGGAGTCTGACATTTCCTGCACAAGAGACGCAGTGTAGCTCCACACAGAAACAAGGCAGCCCATGCCCTCTGAAGGAAAATGGGGTAAAAATGCATTAAATGCATTATGTCTCAATTTGTAATTTCCTGCTTTTGTCCTCTGTTACTTACTTACTAACTGTAAAGTGCAAAATGGCAGACAGTGTTTTTTTTGCGTGTATTCTTTATCTTATGCAATGAATAAACCTGTTTCTGTTTTCAGAAACTGATGCTGTGCAACGCAAAAGTTACCTACCCAGTGCAAGAGCCCAGTGACATCAGAGCCTTTGAAATCAGATGTGACATGGCCACAGAGGAAGCCTTGCAGGTAAACACATTACCACCTGTTGAAATAATGCCTCACGCTGTAAATGTACATGCTGAGTAATACAGTTTGGAATGTCACCGACATCAAAGTTGGAGTGCCATTCCTCTTAAATATTCAGAATATATTCCTATATCCAGTGCTATTTATTTTGTAGATTTGTCAGCATTGAAGCTGTTTACTTTTCTTTTGTTTGTGGCAATGCAAAATACGTACAGGATATATAAGGCAACATTTGTAAATCATTTATAAAATGTATAGGAATGTAACTTGTGAACTTATGTATCTGAACTTCCTAAACTTTCACTCATTGTAGTTTTTGGGTTCTATTTCTCGTTGTCTTGTCTAACAACAGGGAAGGGTCAGAACAAGAAGAAGCAAGTCTGGTGGTGGCTCGGGGCGAGGAGGAGGCAGCAGCAGCTCAGGGCGAGGAGGCAGCAGGGGAAGTCGTGCAGGAGGAGGATCCTCGATCGCTGGTGGTGGAAACAGAAATAACGGTGGAACTCGGACAGCATAAAATTAGCAGTAACTGTAAAACCATTTGCTGTAAACATTCAAATTAAATTGTGCATTTGTGTTTTGGTCAATGAACTCAACTTAATGAACTTTTTGAACTTGTGTCTGCAAATATACTGTATGTACTGTGAATGATTTGTATTAAACAAGCTTGTTGAAATGAAAGCATCATAGTAATTTCTTTTACAGTAAAAACAAAGTAATTATGTAAACCTGTGGTCAAAAAATAAAAAAAGAGAATCTTTTTATCTTAATCATTGTATTCAATCATTATTTCTACATTGCCAACCAAACTGAAAGCAACTATGTAATGAACTAAAGGAAAGAGGGGAAAAAATTCATGTAAATGAGGTTAAATTAAAATAACCTTGTAAAATGAGTTTAAAAACAATCAAAGGTGAGAAAAAGATTTCTTTTTTCCGAATACAAATACTGATGCGTTTATTTATTTATTCATTTATTTATTTTTTCAATCTTTGGCACCTTATACTTTAGTCTCTACTGCTATGCCAACATTACCAATTTAGTTTTTCAAACCAATTTACGTTTTCAGTTTCCCTTTTCTATATTAGTAGAGTACCATTGCTGGTGAGTCAAACCCACCCCCCCACCCCCTCCCCCTCTCTCTCGGTTTATTGTGTGTGTGACTGAGCGCGTGCCTGCTTCTTTCTCCCCCTCAACTGCGGATAATTATTTGTATGCGCACACATGTATATTTCCCTCTCTCAATTGCGGATTTTTGTTTGTTTGTTTGTTGTGTGTGTGTGTGTGTGTGTGTGTGTGTGTCTGTGTGTGTCTGTCTGTGTGTCTGTCCACGTATGTAGGCTACATGAGGCACGGGTTGAAACAAGCAAGGATTCCATTTCACTCCAGTGTAGGCCTACAGTTCACTGCTCAGGCTTACAGAAGTATGACACTAGGCACCAACAATTAAACCAAGTAGAACATCTTTATTGAATTTCTGTGTACTGAATATGAGTGAGTGAGTGAGTGAGTGACTGACTGACTGACTGACTGACTGACTTGTGTTGTTTGTTATAAGTGTTTGTGGCTTTTTTGGACCCAGTAATCATCTGTGTTGTTGGCTCCCACTTAAAACAGTTCGGCTCAAGTCCTGCCATTTTCAAGGTCATGATGGAGGCCAATGTCCCGTCCAGAGACAAGCTATTCCGGGTTGATGTTTGGTTGAGACCCACCATTGAAAATACCCTCTCTCCGTATTTGAGTGAGGAAGAACTAAAATCAAGGTTGCAATCTTTGAAAGCCTCCCAAATCGGTTCAGGCCAGTTACCTTTGAAAAAAGGAACCAAAGGCCTTTATTATTTAAATGTTTTCCTTTTATATTAAAAATGAGCAAGTTGTGTTGTGTGCAAAATATTTCTTACTTTGTTCTTTTTTGAGGACTTTTTTTATATGACATCAACTGTGCCACATATATATATATATATATATATATATATATGTGTGTGTGTGTGTATATGTGTGTGTATATATGTGTATATATATATATATATATATATATATATATATATATATATATATACAGTACAGGCCAAAAGTTTGGACACACCTTCTCATTCAATGCGTTTTCTTTATTTTCATAACTATTTACATTGTAGCTTCTAACTGAAGGAATCAAAACTATGAATGAACACCTGTGGAGTTATGTACTTAACAAAAAAAGGTGAAATAACTGAAAACATGTTTTATATTCTAGTTTCTTCAAAATAGCCACCCTTTGCTCTGATTACTGCTTTGCACACTCTTGGCATTCTCTCCATGAGCTTCAAGAGGTAGTCACCTGAAATGGTTTTCCAACAGTTTTGAAGGAGTTCCCAGAGGTGTTTAGCACTTGTTGGCCCCTTTGCCTTCACTCTGCAGTCCAGCTCACCCCAAACCATCTTGATTGGGTTCAGGTCCGGTGACTGTGGAGGCCAGGTCATCTGCCGCAGCACTCCATCACTCTCCTTCTTGGTCAAATAGCCCTTACACAGCCTGGAGGTGTGTTTGGGGTCATTGTCCTATTGAAAAATAAATGATCGTCCAACTAAACGCAAACCGGATGGGATGGCATGTCGCTGCAGGATGCTGTGGTAGCCATGCTGATTCAGTGTGCCTTCAATTTTGAATAAATCCCCAACAGTGTCACCAGCAAAACACCCCCACACCATCACACCTCCTCCTCCATGCTTCACAGTGGGAACCAGGCATGTGGAATCCATCCGTTCACCTTTTCTGCGTCTTACAAAGACACGGCGGTTGGAACCAAAGAGCTCAAATTTGGACTCATCAGACCAAAGCACAGATTTCCACTGGTCTAATGTCCATTCCTTGTGTTTCTTGGCCCAAACAAATCTCTTCTGCTTGTTGCCTCTCCTTAGCAGTGGTTTCCTAGCAGCTATTTGACCATGAAGGCCTGATTGGCGCAGTCTCCTCTTAACAGTTGTTCTAGAGATGGGTCTGCTGCTAGAACTCTGTGTGGCATTTATCTGGTCTCTGATCTGAGCTGCTGTTAACTTGCGATTTCTGAGGCTGGTGACTTGGATGAACTTGTCCTCAGAAGCAGAGGTGACTCTTGGTCTTCCTTTCCTGGGTCGGTCCTTATGTGTGCCAGTTTCGTTGTAGCGCTTGATGGTTTTTGCGACTCCACTTGGGGACACATTTAAAGTTTTTGCAATTTTCCGGACTCACTGACCTTCATTTCTTAAAGTAATGATGGCCACTCGTTTTTCTTTAGTTAGCTGATTGGTTCTTGCCATAACATGAATTTTAACAGTTGTCCAATAGGGCTGTCGGCTGTGTAGTAACCTGACTTCTGCACAACACAACTGATGGTCCCAACCCCATTGATAAAGCAAGAAATTCCACTAATTAACCCTGATAAGGCACACCTGTGAAGTGAAAACCATTTCAGGTGACGACCTCTTGAAGCTCATGGAGAGAATGCCAAGAGTGTGCAAAGCAGTAATCAGAGCAAAGGGTGGCTATTTTGAAGAAACTCGAATATAAAACATGTTTTCAGTTATTTCACCTTTTTTTGTTAAGTACATAACTCCACATGTGTTCATTCATAGTTTTGATGCCTTCAGTGAGAATCTACAATGTAAATAGTCATGAAAATAAAGAAAACGCATTGAATGAGAAGGTGTGTCCAAACTTTTGGCCTGTACTGTATATATATATATATATATATATATATATATATATATATATATATATATATATATATATATATATTTTTTTTTTTTTTTTTTTTTTTTTTTTTTTTTTTTCATGGGGCCCAAAATTCCTGGCGGCGCCCCTGCCTTGTTCAATACAGTTCTGTATGACAGGGACCAGGGCAAGGGATCTCAACATGTCTAAAAAGAAACTGGACAGCGCTGTAAATAGTTCAAGTTCATGGAGTTTTTTCCCGTTCTTTTTTATGTTGGAGACAGCCAGCAGTTTAACAGGTGAGCTGAAATGATTTTCAATTGCCTTTAATGTTTATGATGTTATTTTATAGATATTATAGTGCATTTTGCAATTATAGCAATGCTGTTGGACTTCAAAAGCAAAACATATATGGATTTTTATGGGCATATTTTGAGTTCTGGTATTGGGCTGATTTTTGGGCCGTTTTTATACCCGGTTGGGCAGACTCAGAGTTTTCACTAAACCTGCTTTGTGAAACCGACCTCCGCTCTGTTCTTTAATACTCGGTGCCTATCTGAAATAAACAGGACGTTTGCATTTTAAGTCAGATGCAGTCTTCATAATAATTATTATAATTATTAAGATTTCACACTGGGGTGCCGTGAGATTTTTTGCACTTTTGAAGGGTGCCTTGACTGAAAAAAGGTTGAGAAACGCTGACCTAAAGGGCCGTCTCCTGAGCAGCTAGCTAGCAGGCCAATGTTCGTTGTGCATTGTTAGCAAACATCAACCTCAGGTTAGTAAAAAGTTATTTTTAAGGTTTGTCTTGATGGTTAATGTTATTTTTAAGGTAAGGGAGAGGTTTTTCTCAGCGGTTAAGGTTAGGAAAAGGTCAGGGTTAAGGTCATGAAACATTAGCTAGCTATTTTTAGCAAAAGTTCGCTAATATCAGTTAGCCAGTTAATTAATGCTAGTTAGTAAGCCGACGTTACCTACTAGGAGTGTCTCTATTCGACTTACAGGAACGTTTCCTGAGCAAGCTAGCTAGCAAGCGACTAAAAATACTTGGTTAGCTCCACTAAAAACACTTGGTTATGGTTAGGAAAAGGTTATTGTTAAGGTCACACAAAGGTTTGCCTTGGTGGTTATGGTAAGGAAAGGGTCAAGGTTAAGGTTAGCAAACGTTAGCTAACTAATATTAGCGAATGGGTGCATTAACTGGCGGCTGAGACCAGGGGAAGAGGATTACAACAGGCTTTTAATTGAGAACTGACCAAACAGGCCAAATTTTAAAACTACAATGTCAAAATAGAAATAGAAATAGAAAACAAAGGCCATGCAAAAAGAGCTCTAATCTAGTCAGAGGTGAAAGGGGCAGGTTTCTGAGCACCTGGGGTCTACCTGTGCACGTGTCTGCCCAAAGCCAAGGACTTACAGCAAGACCAGACAAGTACAACACCTGATTTTAACCTTAGATTTGCATACTCTTGTGAGTGTGCTTAAGGTTAATATCGTGTTTTGCAAATCAAGGGTTACGAGCTAGATACAACCAGACACTGTAGCTCCCGGCCCTGCTGAAGTCCATTCATATAATTATTTAAGTGAGATTTATGAACAAATCAGTCCAGGTCCCAATGGTAAAATGTGAAAATTACGAATCAGAACATCAGCCACAAATATTTACATGCGAACAATGATCACCAGATATCATAAGGTAAGGCCATGGTTAGACTGATCTGTTTTGAGTTGTCCTGCTATATGGTAGGCACATAGTTTAAGTGAAACATATTGCTTTGTCTTGGCCTTTAAAAGTAATCTCTGTCTGTGATTCTGTAGTCGTAAAAATCACTTTGTTTAGTTTTGCAAGGGAGCAGTGGCAAAGATGGGGGATGGGGGATAGATGATGGAGGTCCTGCTGAAAAAGAATATCTCACAGCATTAAAAAAAGAGAAAAAAAATCACAATTGTGTGTGTATTAGTTCATTTTAATCTGTGTGAACTGAACTTTGTGCTGTTTCTTGTGAAGTGTGAAGTTACGCAACACTGACTGTGGAAACATGCAGGTGAACTTTGCATCCAGAGTAAATCTCTGGACGATTAACACATTTTTGATACTTGATTGGCCCTATTCAGGACACTGTTATTTTTATTATTATTGTTGTGAATGGTAAATATTCTTTTATATGCCATGAGCCTAGCCATGAGTGCAAAACAAATGTTTTTATAGTCCTCTTTTGCTGTGATCATGATTTAAAAAAACAAAAACCCAACCTTAAAAAACTCTTTACTCAAAATCATTTCACTAAGTGATTAAAAAAAAAGCACACAACCAATCATAAATAAAGGAGACACCTTTGATGTATTTTCAGAGACAGGTTTCTGTGTGAGTGGGACCAACATGTCACATTTTTTATTCCTGACCTGACCTGAAGTTCCTCACTTCATACCTTCAAAACACTCTCATCAGTCTGATAGATGTTTTCTCCATCTTGCGCAAAAACACACAACCCCCATTACTACCAAGACCTCTTTTACTATAGCTGAAAATGTGCTTTTAAAATACATGCAGTTATACAGGAGGGTGTAATTAAAGGAGACCGTTGTTCATCAATCATGTGTGAATGGTGCTTACAAATAGGCTCTTGCTATAGGCCTATTGCAAGTAGAGAAAAAAATCAATCAGAAGAACAGGCAGAATGTTTGGAATGCTGACCCTTTTGAACCCCTCACTCTTACGGTAAAGAGGCATACATTTTGCAAAACCCCTGGATTGCGCAAGGCTGGGAATTTCTCAGGAGCAGGATATATAGCACCACAGAATCTCACTTTTGGACATAAACAAGAAAATGAAGAATCAGATGAGGCTGTTCGTGCTTCTTGCTCTGGTTGCCTTGCTGGTCAGGGCTCAGACACCAGCTGAGCCCAACTATGAAGATTTCCTCTTCAACCTCAAATTTCCTCTGGACAACTACCGGCCACTTCTGAATCAAATGCAAGTTGAAACTGTAAGTATGTCAAGACACTTCTAAATAGTAAATTAAAAAAAAAAAAAAAAAAGGCGATTATTATGTCTGTTGTAACACTGAATTCTTCTTCCTGACTATTTTCATGTTTGATTTAGTTGCCCTCCAAGGAGGTCGACCGGTCTGCACTGTCAGTCAGGAGTCTGACATTTCCTGCACAAGAGACGGAGTGTAGCTCCACACAGAAACAAGGCAGCCCATGCCCTCTGAAGGAAAATGGGGTAAAAATGCATTAAATGCATTATGTCTCAATTTGTAATTTCCTGCTTTTGTCCTCTGTTACTTACTTACTAACTGTAAAGTGCAAAATGGCAGACAGTGTTTTTTGTCTGTGTATTCTTTATCTTATGCAATGAATAAACCTGTTTCTGTTTTCAGAAACTGATGCTGTGCAACGCAAAAGTTACCTACCCAGTGCAAGAGCCCAGTGACATCAGAGCCTTTGAAATCAGATGTGACATGGCCACAGAGGAAGCCTTGCAGGTAAACACATTACCACCTGTTGAAATTATGCCTCACACTGTAAATGTACATGCTGAGTAATACAGTTTGGAATGTCACCGACATCAAAGTTGGAGTGCCATTCCTCTTAAATATTCAGAATATATTCCTATATCCAGTGCTATTTATTTTGTAGATTTGTCAGCATTGAAGCTGTTTACTTTTCTTTTGTTTGTGGCAATGCAAAATACGTATAGGATATGTAAGGCAACATTTGTAAATCATTTATAAAATGTATAGGAATGTAACTTGTGAACTTATGCATCTGAACTTCCTAAACTCTCACTCATTGTAGTTTTTGGGTTCTATTTCTCGTTGTCTTGTCTAACAACAGGGAAGGGTCAGAACAAGAAGAAGCAAGTCTGGTCGAGGAGGAGGCAGCAGCAGCTCAGGGCGAGGAGGCAGCAGGGGAAGTCGTGCAGGAGGAGGATCCTCGATCGCTGGTGGTGGAAACAGAAATAACGGTGGAACTCGGACAGCATAAAATTAGCAGTAACTGTAAAACCATTTCTGTGGAAAAAGTTTTTACATTTGCTGTAAACATTCAAATTAAATTGTGCATTTGTGTTTTGGTCAATGAACTCAACTTAATGAACTTTTGAACTTGTGTCTGCAAATATACTGTATGTACTGTGAATGATTTGTATTAAACAAGCTTGTTGAAATTAAAGCAAGTAATTATGTAAACCTGTGGTCAAAAAATAAAAAAGAGAATCTTTTTATCTTAATCGTTGTATTCAATCATTATTTCTACATTGCCAACCAAACTGAAAGCAACGATGTAATGAACTAAAGGAAAGAGGGAAAAAAAACATTCATGCAAATGAGGTTAAATTAAAATAGCCTTGTAAAATGAGTTTAAAAACAATCAAAGGTGAGAAAAAGATTTCTTTTTTATCTGAATACAAATACTGATGCGTTTTTTTTTTTTTTTTTTTTTTTTTTTTTCCAATCTTTGGCACCTTATACTTTAGTTTCTACTGTTATGCCAACATTACCAATTTAGTTTTTCAAACCAATTTATGTTTTAAGTTTCCCTTTTCTATGTTAGTAGAGAGAGGAAATGCAGATGAGACGGGGACAACATGCAGCAAAGGGCTTGGCTCAGAATAAAAACTTGGTCACTCCACTAGGTGAGCCATCAGGATGTCCCACGCTTCTCTATTCACCATATAATTCTGACTATACCCTTACACATTTTACTGTCATGGAAAACAGGTTTGTGTTTTTCCAAAAACAAGTGATTACTCAACACTGGGAGTTTTGCAAGAGCAGAGTATATAAAATCACACGATCTCAGTTTTGGACGTAAATGTGAAAATGAAGAATCAGATGAGGCCGTTCGTGCTTCTTGCTCTGGTTGCCTTGCTGGTCAGGGCTCAGACACCAACTGAACCCAACTATGAAGATTTCCTCTTCAACCTCAAATTTCCTCTGGACAACTACCGTCCACTTCTGAATCAAGTGCAAGTTGAAACTGTAAGTATGTCAAGACACTTCTAAACAGTGAATATTAAGAAAAAGTGGATATTTATGTCTGTTGTAACACTGAATTCTCCTTCCTGACTATTGTCATGTTTGATTTAGTTGCCCCCTGAGGAGGTCGACCGGTCTGCACTGTCAGTCAGGAGTCTGACATTTCCTGCACAAGAGACGGAGTGTAGCTCCACACAGGAACAAGGCAGCCCATGCCCTCTGAAGGAAAATGGGGTAAGTAAATGCATTATGTCTCAACTATTGACAGAAGTCTGATAAATACCACTTTATCCCATTGTTATCCTCTGTCACTTGGTATAACTGTATAGTACAAGTTGATAGTCTTTTTTCCTGTATTTGGTCTCTCATGCAACAAATAAACCCATCTGCTTTCAGGAACTGATGCTGTGCAACGTAAAAGTTACCTACCCAGTGCAAGAGCCCAGTGACATCAGAGCCTTTGAAATCAGATGTGACATGGCCACAGAGGAAGCCTTGCTGGTAAACACAATACCACCTGTTGAAATAATGCCTCACGCTGTAAATGTACATTCCTACATTTAATGCTATATTTTATAGATTGTAGATTTGGCAAGATGAAAATCTTTTTTATCTTTTGTTTGTGTATCATTTCTAAACAGCATCAGCATGATCTATCTGAATTTGAACTTTGAATCTTTCTTCATTCATTGCAGTTTTTGATTTTGTGTTTCTCTGTCCCCACTATCAACAGGGAGGAGCCAGGACAAGAAGAAGCACGTCTCGCCAGTTTGGGCCACATGCATGTCTAATTTGTGGAGTTGTAGGTCCAAGAGTGTGTCAACAATGGAGATGTCATAAAAAACCTACATTTCGTCCAGGAGGCGGGTCCACAGTTGGCAAATTTGATGTTACAAAACCTGGAAAAAATCCTGCTTCCTGGAAAAAACTTCCAGGAGGCGGATCCTTAATCGGCCAAATTAATGATGAAATCATCACAAAACTTAATAATCAGCATTTTTAGTTTCATTTAAACATTCAACTTTAACATTGGAATTAAATTGCATCTTTGTGTTTTGAGGAATCAGCTCCATTTCCTAAACTCTAAACTGCATGCAGCTTGAAATCTAATTTGTATCTGTCATAACTGAATATTGTAAGCTTTTGTCTGCAAATATCCTGTATGTATACAGGATATTTTTATGTATTGTACATGATTTCTATTGCATGGTGCATGACACTCTCTGAGAAAAATAAAAACTAAACTAAAATCTATTAACCCTACTGTTATGTTTGGGGTCAATTTTACCCCATTCAACGTTTAACGTCTCTAAATAAATGATAATTTTTTTTTTTTTGCT
Source organism: Myripristis murdjan (assembly GCF_902150065.1). Taxonomy (NCBI): domain Eukaryota; kingdom Metazoa; phylum Chordata; class Actinopteri; order Holocentriformes; family Holocentridae; genus Myripristis; species Myripristis murdjan. Next base: position 22,290,492 of record NC_043996.1, on the reverse strand, counting down.
TCATATTTAATGACTTTTCCTAATTTAATGGGTACTACCGGGTAAACATGAAATTCACATGATGATATGTTTTCAATGTCCTGTACACACTTTGTACGCATCAGTTATAAATAACAAAAAATTGTACTTAGAAATAATATAAAGCCATTAAAACACCAAAAAGATATTTCTTTCCAATTTTAGGTCAATCAGTGAGATTTTATGGTGATTTGCATATTTTTCCATAGTCACGTAATAGGAATACTGGATGTATAAGTGGGAGTGTGGTGAGTTATGTTTTATTTAAAGTGCTATTTAGGTAGTCAACAAAGAAACATAAAGTACCTGACACATAAACTTTGGTAACAATTTTAACTAGAATTGTGCAGTTTCTGGGGAAACTGCGTGGGCAAGCTGGAAGAGTAACCGTGGCGCACGGTTTCCGAGCAGAAAATAAAATGTATCATGAGAAAGGTAACGCTTTGGGCTTTCAAACTGTGTCAAAATTATTTTCCAACTCACAAAACTGCCCGAGATTCGGCGAGTTCAAAAAGTGTGTGTTTCTCCCTCTCTCCCCAGATTCTGGGTTCCAGATATAATGGGAGTCTATGCGGGAGAGAGCTGGCACTCCTGCCTCGTTAAGTGTCGCCGTTTAAAAAGTTGAAGCTATTTTGCTTTTGTTTTTACATTTTTCAAAGCACAACTAGTTTTCCTACTACTTCACCTGAATCTGTGCATGTGGAGTGAAAAGTTTTACACAATTTTTCAGGGCTGCTGCACTCTAGCCGTGATGTCACTCACTCTAGCTGACACCCTTAGTGTGTATTGCGTCCGGAATTCCGACGGAATTGCGGAAAAACGCAAAGTCGGAGCACCTTGAAAATTGACGCACCGTTTTTTCTCCACAAGACACACATTTTTCGTATTTGGTGCGTAGACGCAGGTCAAAAGCTTTGCGCCCTGGAGCCTTTGGAAGTTTTGGCTATTCATTTCGGATGGCCGAAATTTTCCGTAAAATTGGAATTTTGAGCATTCGGTGAGTCGGATTCCTTATAAAAGTAATAGCACACTATTCCCAATCGGGCCGCACATTTTCCCAATTCATTGTGTAGGCCTAAACCGAAAGCTGCGGGACGAGTTGCGCGCCGAAAAAACGGGGTACAGAAAGAAATAAAAAAAGACGAATAACGTGACTGTGCAAGCAGACAGCTTGCCCACTAATTATAATAACTTTGTGGAGGTTTAAACTGCTGGGGTCAAATTGACCCCAAACATAAAAGATGTTTGTAAATTTGAACATAACAGGAGGGTTAAACAAATCTTTTGAAAGCAAAGTCATGTCATGTCATTTTGTCAGTGTCAAATTGGCAACCAAAAACAAAGAAAGCATGGCAAGTCTGCAACTTTATGAGAAAAGAAAATAAAATGTAAGAAAGGGATTTGTTGGAGAGAGTTTGAATACAAAGAGATTAGGTGAGCCTCATCTCATCAGGCAAGACATTTCAAAGCCAAGAGTCTGAGTTGAAGCTCTGCCTGACAGAGGCTCTGTGTGAGAAACTCTGGGTTTACAGCAGGCAGCAGCAGGTAGCCCTGACAGCCCCTTTGGTAGCTTCACACAGAAGCAGCAGGGACAACCATGCCAGCTGAACAGGAATTTGGAAAAAGAAAAGTACAGTAGAAATTTTTAGAATAAGATTTCTGGTATATTATTACTATTATTGCTGTTGATTATGAGGTACTTTTTTATAGTTCCTGCTGTCAAAACAAACAAGAAAAAAAGCAGAGAAAGTAAGACAAATAATGAAGCAAGATGAAATGCATAAAGCAAATGATGAAGAGGTGATCAAACACAGTGGAGCCATCAGTAAGTCAGTAAATGAGGATCTAGTGGCTCCAATCCAACAGACCAATGCAAACATGCTTAAAGTCGGCTTGTGTAGTCGTTTTTGTTCTTTTTCTTTTTGTTCATTTTGTTCCCGGCTGCTGCAAAATGGAGACTTTTGGACTTGTGGACTTTTGACTGAGGCAGAAACACTAGTCTGTGAGGTTAAAGAGTTTGGATGGAAAATTTTCTCCGATGGCCGCAACAAGATTGCACTACTCTCTTCGGCTGGTTGGCCAACCTCACATTTGCACAAAAAATTCCACTGGTAAACAGAGTGCATATTTCATGTTGGGTCTATTTAATGGAAATGAAGAAAAAACACCATGATTTTTGTATCTACTATCACATGATGATGAAAATAGCTAGTGACAATTGCATAACTTAATGGGCAATCTGGCCCAACATCCTCTGTGAAGGAGCACTTTGTTCTATTTAAACAATAAAACTTTACTGTGCCTTGTGTTGTAATACAAAAGATGTCAAGTCATTTCAGAGGGTCAGTAACGTCAATACTTTGCATCATGCAGCTTTACAAATATGTCCTATAAGGACTGTTGAAAAATAGTCTTAACAGATCAGTCCTAGTAAGATCTTAATTTGAGCATAACCAATTGCCAGGTTGGCTCTGTGTCAGTGGTGCAAAAGTCACTTGAGTTTGTTCTACACATTTGACTTCCACATCACAATGGAACAATACTAAAGTAAAAGTTCTGCATTCAAAATTTGCTTCAGTAAAGGTATAGAGGTGTTAAGGCTAAAATGTAGACAAGTATGAAAAGCACGTGGTCCAGGTAACCAACCATGTAACTACCCTCGACAAGGCTTTTGTGAAGGTCTTTGTAATAAGTGTTTTATTTAATAAGGGCCTTATACATCCTTTATAAGACTCTTACTAACTTGAATAAGTGTTAGTAAGACTATATAAGTATTAATAAAGGCTTTACAAATACATTTATAGCACATATAAAAATGTGTTAACAGTTTATAGGCCTTTTATGAAAGTTCATAAAGCATTATAAGTTTCATATGGTTATTTATGATAGCATTATAAACAAATGTATTGAGTTTAACTAACTTACTTATTATGTCATTGTTAAACCTTTACTAAGCTTTTTTGTGTGTTTTACTAAGGTTATTATTAATTTATTAGCAGTTAAAGGCAGAATGAGTGGGAAAAAAACAAGTGTGTCAAGTGTAAGAAACAGATTTGCTGTAAAAAAAAAAAAAAATTGATGGATAGATTATCAAATATGATAGAAAGACATGAGCTGGTGTATGACAACATATTCTCATTACCAGGTTGTCAAATAGCAATGCTTTCACGTCCCTTCATGTCTGATACCGACACCAAAGGCAGACTTTGGTGTGGTGATGAGGCACAGCGGGCTCAGTGTCATGTGGTTAGGGTTAGACATAAAAAACCACTGGGTTAAAGTTAGGTTCAACTATGGTTAATCGTGAACAACATGTCATGCTCATTCCAGATTTTGGAGCTGTGAAAATCATAGTTCAATAAGTGCATAATAAAAGATCTATTAACCTCAATAAACATTGTTCTTGCTTTAGATCCAGTAACTGCAAGCAAGTTTAATAAATATTTTGTACTTATTAATAGTTAACTATGTTTAACCTTGACCACATGTAGTACTCATTCCACATATGGGAGCTGCAAAAAGCATAGCACTTATAAATGTCTTATGATCTGAAACAGGGGCGCCGCCAGGGATTTTGGGCCCCATGAAAAGAAATCTTAATGGGCTCTTGTATAGCCAGCCAATAGGCAAACCTTTTTATTTCAGGCCTTTCGAGGGCCCCCCTCCCACATTGTGGCCCTGGGTAATCAGTCCCACTTTTCCCCCCACTACGACGCCCCTGATCTGAAATAAACATGTGTGTATGATGCTGATGAAGCGACGGTCTCGCCCTGGCAGTCCAGACGCAGTGAGAATGGGGAGGGCCAGGACGCTGGCCAATACATTGTCTGGCTGGACACAACAACACACATCAGTACACGGTCTTTAAGATCATTAAGCAAATATAATCACAATGTTTCACCAAAACCAAATAAACAAAACCTCTGATAGTATTTTTAGCTGTGCCAACTAAGTGCACTAGCTCTAGATCTGGTGATGTAATGGAATCCACCTTGTTGAAAAAGGTGCAGTAGGCCTATGTGATTTTGAACACTAGATGGTGCTATCTGCCTGAACTCTGTAAATACACCAACCACACCCACACACAGAGCATATCATTTGTTCTGCTGAGCCAGTTTTAGTTGTCAGCCACCCGCTGAAAACCAAAAGTTTCATTTTGTCTGACGTTTTGTGACCCCTCTGCCCCCCAGCCTGCTACACAACAACATCCCGGAGCCACACCATTAGTAAGAGGACACCCCAAGAGACCCCCTTTGGAGAAATGCCAAAAAAAAAAAAAAAAAAAAAAAAACAGGGCATGGGTATGGTCAAAGCCTTGTGAGAAGTTCATGTGTTTCCTTAGCTCTGTTGTATTAGCATTAGTGGTTGTGATACACTAATCTGCTGGGAAGTTATGTGACTTTTGTCGCATGCGACCCCCACTACTGTGCCTCCTGTTGGCCTAGAAGTTGCAGAAAGTCAGCTTCCTCTTCCTTGGCCCATGACCAACCTTCCCATTAAATGTGGTGGAAATCTGTGCACGTGTTTCAAGGTTATGGCACCATGTGACAAACTGATGGATGGACAAACAGACCCACACTGCATCTTAGTCCTTCCCTCCAAGTCACACCAAGCGCAGATCAGGAAAAACAAGTGATGTGTGTGTGTAAAAATTCAATGACACTGTATATGGCCTGTAATCAGTTTGTCATCTGTGAGATCTGGCGCCACTAAATATACACTCTGAAAGCATATAGGTGATTTTTTTTCCAACAAGAGATTTCTCTGAATAGTGCAGATAATACTGATATTATTTTTTGAATGGTAAATATTCTATATGCCGTGTCCTCAGCCATCAACATACAGCACTAAGCCTTCTGAGGATCTTTTGTAGTCCTTTTTTGACATGATCATAATGTAAATTAGAGATTCAGTCTTGACTCAAAATCATTTCACTAAATGACTGAAAAAACACAGCAGACAAAAATCAAAATTATATATGAAACAACTCTGAAGTATTTTCTGAGACAGGTTTCTGTGTGAGTGGGTCAAAATGTCATGATTTCCAACCTTGACCTGACCTGAACTTCCTCACCTCATACCAGGCACATTCAAAACAGTCAGTGAATATGACAACCATTTTCTCCATCTTAAACAAAATTGTACCATCCCCATTACTACAGAAACCTCTTTTACTATAACAGAAAATTAGCTTTTACAATAGATGCAGTTATACTGACTGTGATTTTTATGTGATAATTTCAGCAATCAATCATGAGTGAGCACTGAGCACTGATTACATAAAGTCTCTATTGCTCAAGTGGAGAAAAAACTCAGCAGAAAAAGCAGAATGTTTTGAACGCTGACCCTTTTGAACCTTTCACCCTTACGATAAAGAGGTATGCATTTTCCAAAACCCCTGGATTTCTCAACGCTGGGAGTTTCTCAAGAGCAGGATATATAGCACCACAGAATCTCACTTTTGGACAGTAAGGTGAAAATGAAGAATCAGATGAGGCTGTTCGTGTTTCTTGCTCTGGTTGCCTTGCTGGTCAGGGCTCAGACACCTGCTGAACCCAACTATGAAGATTTCTTCTTCAACCTCAAATTTCCTCTGGACAACTACCGTCCACTTCTGAATCAAGTGCAAGTTGAAACTGTAAGTATGTCAAGACACTTCTAAACATTAAATATTAAGAAAAAGTGGATATTTATGTCTGTTGTAACACCGAATTCTCCTTCCTGACTATTTTCATGTTTGATTTAGTTGCCCCCTGAGGAGGTCGACCAGTCTGCACTGTCAGTCAGGAGTCTGACATTTCCTGCACAAGAGACGGAGTGTAGCTCCATACAGGAACAAGGCAGCCCATGCCCTCTGAAGGAAAATGGGGTAAAATGCATTAAATGCATTATGTCTCAATTTGTAATTTCCTGCTGTTGTCCGCTGTTATTTGTAATTGTAAAGTGCAAAATGGCAGACACAATTTTTTGTCTGTGTATTCTTTATCTTATGCAATGAATAAACCTGTTTTTGTTTTCAGAAACTGATGCTGTGCAACGCAAAAGTTACCTACCCAGTGCAAGAGCCCAGTGACATCAGAGCCTTTGAAATCAGATGTGACATGGCCACAGAGGAAGCCTTGCAGGTAAACACATTACCACCTGTTGAAATAATGCCTCACGCTGTAAATGTACATGCTGAGTAATACAGTTTGGAATGTCACCGACATCAAAGTTGGAGTGCCATTCCTCTTAAATATTCAGAATATATTCCTATATCCAGTGCTATTTATTTTGTAGATTTGTCAGCACTGAAGTTGTTTACTTTTCTTTTGTTTGTGGCAATGCACAAGCATGCATGTATAGGATATGTAAGGCAACATTTGTAAATCACTTGTATAGGAATGTACCATGTATAGGAATGTAACTTCTGAATGGAAATATCTGAACTTCCTAAACTTTCACTCATTGTAGTTTTTGGGTTCTATTTCTCATTGTCTTGTCTAACAACAGGGAAGGGTCAGAACAAGAAGAAGCAGGGCTGGTCGTGGCTCGGGGCGAGGAAGAGGCAGCAGCAGCTCGGGGCGAGGAAGAGGCAGCAGCAGCTCAGGGCGAGGAAGAGGCAGCAGCAGCTCAGGGCGAGGAGGAGGCAGCAGGGGAAGTCGTGCAGGACGAGGATCCTCGATCGCTGGTGGTGGAAACAGAAATAACGGTGGAACTCGGACAGCATAAAATTAGTAGTAACGGCAGAACCATTTCTGTGAGAAAAAGGTCACACATTTCCTGCAAACATTCAGATTACATTTTGTGTTTCTGTTTTGCATAATGAACTCCACTTAATTAACTTTTTGAACTTGTGTCTGCAAATACACTGTTGGCCTGTGTGTACTGTAAATTATTTTTATTATGCAAGCTTGTTGAATTGAAAGCATGATACAGTAATTTCTTTTACACTTAAAACATATATATTATGTAAACCTTTGGTCCAAAAATAAAGGAGAGAATCTTTGCATCTGTATCATTGTATTCAGTCATTATTTCTACACTGCCAACCAAACTGAAAGCAACCATGTAATCAAAACAAAACAAAACAAAAACGTGTGCAAAATAGGTTAAATATAATCCAACCCTGTAAAATGAGGTAAAAAACAACAACAACAACAACAACAACAAAAAACATTCCAAAGACAAAGATTTTTTTGGAGAACAGTTTCAATACAAACAGTGATGAGATTTTTATTTTCTCCATCTTTGGCACATGATACTTTAGTCTCTGCTTGTAGCCATGCCAACATTACCAGTTAAGTTTTTCTAACCGATTTCCCTTTTTTTTGCATCTCTGCTTTATTTGATAGTGATAGTAGAGAGAGAGAGGAAAGGCAGATGAGACAGGGGGACTACATGCAGCAAAGGGCTTGGTGCAGAATAAAAACTTGGGCCACTCCACTAGGTGAGTCATCAGGACGCCCCTCCCTTCTCTATTCAAAATTTAATTCTGACTATACCCTTACACATTTTACTGTCACGGAAAACAGGTTCACGTTTTTCCAGAAACAAGTGATTACTCAACACTGGGAGTTTTGCAAGAGCAGAGTATATAAAATCACACGACCTCAGTTTTGGACGTAAAGGTGAAAATGAAGAATCAGATGAGGCCGTTCGTGCTTCTTTCTCTGGTTGCCTTGCTGGTCAGGGCTCAGACACCTACTGAACCCAACTATGAAGATTTCCTCTTCAACCTCAAATTTCCTCTGGACAACTACCGTCCACTTCTGAATCAAGTCCAAGTTGAAACTGTAAGTATGTCAAGACACTTCTAAACAGTGAATATTAAGAAAAAGTGGATATTTATGTCTTGTTGTAACACTGAATTCTCCTTCCTGACTATTTTCATGTTTGATTTAGTTGCCCCCTGAGGAGGTCGACCAGTCTGCACTGTCAGTCAGGAGTCTGACATTTCCTGCACAAGAGACGGAGTGTAGCTCCACACAGGAACAAGGCAGCCCATGCCCTCTGAAGGAAAATGGGGTAAGTAAATGCATTATGTCTCAACTATTTACAGAAGTCTGATAAATACCATTTCATCCTGTATAGTACAACTTTTGTAAGTCTTTTTTTTCTGTATGTGGTCTCTCATGCAACAAATAAACCCATCTGTTTTCAGGAACTGATGCTGTGCAACATAAAAGTTACCTACCCAGTGCAAGAGCCCAGAGACATCAGAGCCTTTGAAATCAGATGTGACATGGCCACAGAGGAAGCCTTGCTGGTAAACACAGTACCACCTGTTGAAATAATGCCTCACGCTGTAAATGTACATTCCTACATTTAATGCTATATTTTATTGTAGATTTGTCAAGATAAAAATCTTTTTTTTTTATCTTTTGTTTGTGAATCATTTCTAGACAGTATCAACATGGTCTATCTGAATTTGAACTTTGAATCTTTCTTCATTCATTGCAGTTTTTGATTCTGTGTTTCTCTGTCCTCACTATCAACAGGGAGGGGCCAGGACAAGAAGAAGCACGTCTCACCAGTTTGGGCCACATGCATGTCTAATTTGTGGAGTCTTAGGTCCAACAGTGTGTCAACAATGGAGATGTCCTAAAAAACCAAAAGTTAACATAGGAGGTGGATCCTTAATCGGTGGAGCTAAGAACATTGGAAATGATGGAAAACCTAATAATCAGCATTTCTAGTTTCATTCCTGTGAACATTTCTACACATTTGCTCCAAACATTCAAGTTAAATTTCATCTTTGTGTTTTGAGGAATCACCCCCATTTACTCTCTAAACTGCATGCAGCTTCAAATCTAATTTGTATCTGCCATAACTGAACATTGTAAGCTTGTGTCTGCAAATATCCTGTATGTATACAGGATATTTTCATGTATTGTACATGATTTCTATTAAACAAATCTGTTGAAAGCAAAGCATGTCATACAATCATTGCATTTATATGAAAACAAACTAGTGATGTAAACTTGTGTCAGAAAATGCAAAACAAAGAAATGTCCTGAGTGTTTCATTCATATTATATGACTATTTCTAAATTGGCAACCAAATACAAAGAAAGCATGGACTGAAAGAAGTCATGTAGGCAAGTCTGCAACATTATGAGAAAAGAAAGTAAAATGTAAGAAAGGGATTTGTTGGAGAGAGTTTGAATACAGAGAGATTAGGTGAGCCTCATCTCATCAGGCAAGACATTTCAAAGCCAAGAGTCTGAGATGAAGCTCTGCCTGACAGAGGCTCTGTGTGAGGATCTCTGGGTTTACAGCAGGCAGCAGCAGGCAGCCCTGACAGCCCCTTTGGTAGCTTCACACAGAGGCAGCAGGGACAACCATGCCAGCTGAACAGGAATTTGGAAAAAGAAAAGTACAGTTGAAATTTTTAGAATAAGATTTCTGGTATACACTCCTGATCAAAATCTTAAGACCAGTTGAGAAATTGCAAGAATTTACATTTTGCACTGTTGGATCTTAAGAAGGTTCTAAGTAGAGCTTCAAAATGCAAAAAGAAGAAATGGGAATGAGACAAAAAGAAAATTGTCACTGGTGCCAACTGCAGTCCCATAACCATCAGACGGCATCTGCGAGAGAAGGGTTTTAAGAACAAAAAACGTCTTCAAAGGCCTCGTCTCCTTCAACGGCACAAAACTGCCCGTTTGGAGTTTGCATGAGAGCACCAAACATGGGACATTGAAAGGTGGAAGAAAGTTGTATTCTCTGATGAGAAAAAATTTAACCTTGACAGTCCTGATGGCTTCCAATGTTACTGGCATGACAAGGAGATCCCACCTGAGATGTTTTCTACACAGCACAGTGGAGGGGGCGCCATCATGATCTGGGAGGCTTTTTCCTTCAAAGGAACAATGGAGCTTCAGGTTGTGCAGAGGCATCAAACGGCAGCTGGCTATGTGGAGATGTTGCAGGGGGCATCCCTCATGACTGAAGGCCATTGTCTGTGTGGTAATGACTGGGTTTTTCAACAGGACAACGCTGCAGTTCACATTGCCCACCTGACAAAGGACTTCTTCCAGAGAAATAACATCACTCTTTTGAACCATCCTGCGTGCTCCCCTGATCTAAATCCAATTGAGAACATTTGGGATTGGATGGCAAGGGAAGTTTACAGAAATGGACACCAGTTCCAGACAGTGGATGCCCTCCGTGAAGCCATCTTCACCACTTGGAGCAACATTCCCACTAGCCTCCTGAAAACACTAGCATCAAGCATGCCGAAACGAATTTTTGAGGTGATTTTGCCTTTGACTTTTTTGCCTTTGCCATCAGGAGGTCATGACAGTGTGGATACCTGACAGAAAATGACACTGAATCCACATTTTTGCCAAGATTTGGGCTTTTAAAGGCAGTGGTCTTAAACTTTTGATCATCTGATGAACAGCCTATTTCAGTTTAATGGTTGTTTGCAATAAATTGCTTACAGAAAATAATAATAATAAATTGCTTACACATTTTTTTTTTTTTTTTGTCTCACTCCCATTTCTTCTTTTTGCATTTTGAAGCTCTACTTAGAACCTTCTTAAGATCCAACAGTGCAAAATGTAAATTCTTGCAATTTCTCAACTGGTCTTAAGATTTTGATCAGGAGTGTATTATTGCTATTGTTGCTGTTGATTATGAGGTACTTTTTTATAGTTCAAACAGGAAAAAAGCAGAGAAAGTAAGACAAATAATGAAGCAAGGCAAGATGCATAAAGCAAATGAAGAGGTGATCAAACACAGTGGAGCCATCAGTAAGTCAGTAAATGAGGATCTAGTGGCTATTCCAACAGACCAATGCAAACATGCTTAAAGTCAGCTTGTGTAGTCGTTTTTGTTCTGGCCAGGACATAGGACTCAATTTTGATTTACTCACTAATGTAAGATGGAGACGATACTGACTTTTGACTGAGGCAGAATCATTAGTCTGTAAGGTGAAAGAGTTGGATGGCTGACAGAAATTGCTTAAGTCTGGAAATTTTTCTCCGATGGCTGTAACAAGATTGCGCAACTCTCTTTGGCTGGTTGGCCAACCTCACGTTTGCATAAAAAATTCCACTGGTAAACAGAGTGCATATTTCATGGTGGGTCATTTAATGGAAATGGGAGAACTAAAAAGTGCTGTTTCTGATTTTATTTCATGGTAGTCATTATTTTCCTATCTGCCATCACATGATGATGAAAATAACAATTGTGCAACTGAATGGGAAATATGACTCGACATATTTTATTCAAACAATAAAAATTTACTAACTAACTAAGCCTTTTCTGTAAACCAAGCTGACATCACAAAGTGGCCATAGGAACTCAAAAAGGAGGAGAGCGAATTAAAATATATTTTATTTCAAATCGACATCACATGTTCAGCCACACTTCAATGATTAAATACACTCAAAATAATATTTATTTGCTTCTCTATTCACTTACAGAAAACAAAATATGTATCGTAAAGCTGTGCTGAAAACAAGTTCTTTTGGCATGTTTCATTTTCAGCGAGTGTTTCTTAATTTACACAAACAAAACAAAGTCAAAATTGTGTAACAAAATAAAACATGTCTTAAAACCTATTCAACACTTGAGGATGAAAACTTAGCACCTTGTTCCAGCCAATCTGATTCTTAGACTGGTGTGTAGTGGATAAAGAAGCTGTGGTATGATGAGAGGTACAGATCAGATCATACTCCTGCTTCTTTCAGACTGAAGATGGACAGTGCAAACTTAGACACAGGATTAATTCTGCTGTCAGATGCAAAATGATGCAAGATGTCCAAATCTGTCTGTTTGCAACTGATCCTACAAGCCACATCCACAATATCAGAGTACAGTTCCACTGTATACTTGATGCTATACACAATGACTTGCCAAAATAAATATAAATACTGTACATACGTGCTGCTAAACCTATGACAAAGAATCTTATGGTTTATTTGAAATGGTTTCTATCAAGAACTAATGTTAATCCTTAATCCTAAGGCACTGCTTAAAATAAAATGACAAAGACACAACAGTGAGCTGTAAATATGGAGACTAGCAAAAGAAATCAACTCTGATGTCTCTACAACAGAAATTCACTGCACTTGCGAAATGAAGTTTACAACACATGGATAGCAATTACAACACTCATGTAAGCATGTTTGTGTCTAAGGTGAGATACAAACACAGAGACATCACCCCCTACGGGGCAAGCTTTTACTGACCAGAGGTAAGAATGACCTAATGTGATTGGCCACAGTGCTTCCAGACGTTCTGTTGTGGACAATGACAATACTACGCATGATGATGCTACTCCTACACAAACAGTGAGAGAGGTCATTCAGGATGGAGACTGACTCAATGTCCCTTTGAGACCTGCCCTATCTATAATGTAGCTGATGCAAGTATATCTACATTTAAAAAAGTATATATATTTTTTTTGTCAGTGCAAAATTCTGAGTTCATGTTAGCATAATAACACAGGTGGTAAAACTCATCCCTTCAACACACACAGACACACCAAAAAAAAGAGGAATAGTTTTAAAAACACATGGTAGGGCAGAGACATCCCTCTGCCCTCAGACGTCTTACAGTAGTGGAGTTTTGAGATCTACATTACTGTGATCTAGAATGCAATAAAAATGGGTCGAGCGATTTGTTGCGTATCGCATTGATAAGCAGATGTGAATACTCACAAGTACATTTGTTTTCAAGTGTACATCACATTCAGTATCATGCAGCTGGGCATTTTGTCTCTGAAACCATTACAATTCATCAGCTAGTTTTTTGTAACTTACCCTAAATATTGCGCATTCATTATTTTATTTTCTATAAATCAATGATTCTGAGGTAAATCCTTTTTTTTCTGTAGCAACTTTCAAAGAGGGGGGCACATTTCAAAACTTTCCACAAATGTGACTGATACATAATTTGCAAAACTTTTTCTAAATAAAATTTTCATCAAAATAATCTAAATATAAGTTTTCTTTTTTTCCCCTAAAATAAATAATAAAGATATCTATAATTCAACTCTGAGCCAAAGGGGGCAATATATAAATCTAAACGTGACAAATGATTCTAAATGTGGAGAGCATTTTTTTTTCCTTCACACTCTTTCTTGGAAAGCATAAAGCAAACACTGAGAGGAATTGCTTTTAAAAAACAAAAACAAAAACAAAAGAAAACCCAACTCAAACCTAAATCTTCAATTGCTGCAGATACGACAGTGCATGCGTTACAATCAGCCCTTACGATGAAGATCCATTTTTACGTGTGCATTTGAGGAAAAGGGCACAAATTCTAGCAGCACAAACAAAGTCATGTGCACAACACAGATCTGTAAATAAAATACCACCCTGTTTTGTTCTCAGGAAATGATTCCTTGCCATTATTTCTGGGAGGAGATAAATACTTGACTTCTTACATGTGCTTAAGCACTACTAGGTGAGGCGCATGCTTCTGGAGTACGCACAGAAAATAAAATGTGTTCCATCTAGAGCTGGCGTTAAAGCCCTAATGAAGATAAAAGATGCATCTCGATTGTGCCAAGATAGGCCGCCAAACCCCATATCTATGTATAGACACGAAGGCAAATACACTGACAGAGCATAGGCTATATATAGAAACCAATTTTCCCAGAAAACCCTTGAGGTAACATGGATTAGTTAGATTTAAATCGTTGGGTGTGTTTCACTTTGACTTTGTGACCAAATTTTAAGACATCTTTTATCTACATTGGAATTTTAATGCCAAAGATAATCGGAGCTCATGCTTTCAATCCTGTTTTAGAGGCAAGAAAATAAACATGATGAGATAGCACTAGCAGAGATATTAATACTGAGCAAATTTCAGGCCACTAAAAACAGGAAGAAGCATTCAAAGCATTTGTATGTCCAGTTTAAAGACATGTTTCATCTAGCATGACAGAGATTTTGCCAGGTATACATGGTGCCTTCATGGTGACTCAAGCATTAGATCTGGTAGTACAAAAAATGTGGATTATTCATAGATAAGTAAGACACAAAAGTGTATTTACATATGACAAGGGCCAAATAGAACAATGTAAAAAATTTAATTCAACTTAATAATCAAAATTAACTTAATAGTCAAACTTGGTCAGGCAGCTATGATACAGCTTGCAGTCTTGATAACACAGATAAAGACACCATTCTGCGGTAAAAGTTAAATTAGACCCTCACTGTAAACCCCACAGATGCACAAATAAAACTTAAAATTGTGCATACATAGGCACAGCAGAAGAGATGTGATAAGCCTTTTGCGTTCCACAACAAAACTGTCCCCATCTACCGTGACACAGTGATCCTATTTGCACGCTCTCACACACTTTAGAGTAATTTCCGAACAAAGGTTTATGACAAAATGATGGTGAAAGGGACGGAAGACTTATGGTTTCCCTGATGCCATAGTCCGCCTGATGTGACAGGAAGAAGCATGTAGGTGCAGAAACAGTGGTTATTCAATGAGCTCCTCCAACTACAAATGCTGACTGGTGGTTTAAAAGGTCCAAGCTAAATTTTCTCCATGAAGATCATCTAAGGCCACAATGTTCGTTGAAGAAAATAAAGTGTAAACACTATAAAAAAAAAGAGAAGAAAAATTTACCGTAGTTATGCATACTTGGTAGGATTCATATCTAGAGACAAGTCATGCCACAGAATATAGAATCAGAAAACATTTCGTGGACAATGGAAAGTGCCATCTTATACAGTTAAGGGGAGAGGACATACCCTATGACATAAGGCACTTCAACAACCACTCCCGGTGCCCTGGTTCTGAGTAGATCCACTGTTAATCTCCTGTTCTTCTTCGTCCTCCTCCTCTTCCTCTTTCCAGCCTCCCAGGTGGAGAGGGGTCGGTATGGCAGTAAGGCTGCTATGTGCCTGGAAACCTGATTGGAGGATGAATACAAATGCATAGTCCAGTGAACACAACGAACATAAACATTTTCCCATTCTGACATTCCATTTGTCCAGACTTCAGACACTGAAGACTTAATTATTTTACACATGACTGATACAAAATTTGTAAAGCTTTTGCTAAATAAAAATTTTAATCAAAATAACCTAAATATGTCTTCTTCTGTTCCCTAAAATAAATAAAGATATTGCTGTATAAGATTGTGTGTATTGGAATAGATTTTCAGTACATGTTTTGATTCTTTTAAAGACCTGTAACCCGGAAAAAATCCATTCTTTCCATGCTTTCCATGCCTGGGTAGGAAAGATGAATAAGCTGCCACTGCTCAGCTGGCAGCTGTTAAACTGATTGGAAACACACAACTTTTCCTTGTGCAATATTTCCTGCTGACTCATCAGTTGCAAGGCTGTGTGTTCACATGCACAGATTATTATATTTGTAACTCAGTTACTCTCTGCCTTTTAGGTTACTCAAGTAACCAAGTACTGTGTCATTTCATGTAAACACCATAACTCAAACTTGCATTGTGTTATTGATATATTTTAATGTCAACAAAAAACACAACAGCAAGCAATAACTGCTAGAAGTTTCTTTTTTTTTCTTTTTTTTTTTTTTTTTTTAAGGAAGGGCTGTTTCACCTGTGAGGGTGGAAGGGACATCACAGATGTTTTCTGTTAATTGTTTTTTTTTTTTTTCATGGCTCCTGATTGAGTCATGAGTTATCAAAGGTGCATCTAAGTAACTTCCAGTTACTTAGATTCCAGTAAAAATTCCAAGCATCAGATAAATGTAAAATAAATCTAGATGGAAATATAAATATTAAAGTTCCAGTACCCCAAAACTGTACTTTACTAGTACTTGATGTAACATGTAGCCTAGAACACAACAAGAGAGTCAGTTCATCTTTGATGTTTGTTATATTTGTTTAAATCTGTGACATTTAAAGGCCTTTCACCTTCATTCAACCCCCACAAAAAGAAGTGCTTGTGACTCATTTTCTCACACACAGACTGGAATGGTCTTCCAAATGAGCATTTTGATTTACCAGTGTTTGTGTGTAGATCTCTCATTGGCACTGGGTTCTGCCACTGCTCTGAAGTTCTCTGGGGCTGGGAGCTCTGCTGGTGCACCTGCAGAGACAGGCAGCAATCAGAGCACAGCAGGACAAAGTACTCTACAACAAAAACTAAAACCTCCAGGCACACTACAGAAAAATAGAGAGAAATATAACAGTGGTTCCCTATTAATTTACCTCATGCATGTAAATGGCATGGAGGCTCATCTCTGCTGAGGCGAATTCTGAGAGCAGTGCGTTGCTCCGGATCCGAGCGTCACTGTTGGACATACTGAGAAAGAAAGATGTCAAACAAAACTGAAACAGCTTATGGATTTGTTCAACAGTTAGAGTAAAAATGAATCCAGGTGCAGTATGTAATCAATAGGCCATATTCATGTGATACTGCAATTAGGCCAGAAGAGAATGCAAAGCTTGAGTACCTGTCAATGATGGTGCGGTCGCTGCGGTACATGGTGCTCTCAGGGGGGATGGAGGAGGGCATGAGACCATGTGACCGGCTGCGGCCTGTGTGCGGGAGCTGAGAGGTGGACAGAGAGGCCAAGACGCTGGCAGCGGCGGATGCAGCCGTGCTTGGTGGGATGAAGCGACGGTCTCGCCCTGGCAGTCCAGACGCAGTGAGAATGGGGTGGGCCAGGACGCTGGCCAATACATTGTCAGGCTGGACACAACAACACACATCAATACAAAGTCATTAAGCAAATATAAATACAATGTTTCACCAAAACTGATTTAACAAAACTTCTGATAGTATTTTAGTTTTGACAACTAAGCGCACTAGCTCTCTAGATCTCTCAATATATTGGGCTCCACCTTGTTGAAAAAGGTGTAGTATGCAGTTTTGACCACTAGATGGTATTGTCTGTACAAAGTCTGTAAACCGAGTATACCCGTGTATTTTCTAACAATTTTAGTTGTCAGCCACTGGTTGAAAGCCAGGGTAAAGAAAAAAGTGTGTTTCATGACAAGAATAGTAGAGGCTCCCATGGATTATTTGGATTAGTTTGTGTCTGAGCCTCAGTTTCAAAAATGAATACATCCGGTAGGTTTGCTATGATAATGTTATTCCAGACCGAGTGAACAATTTGGGCCTTTGACAGCTTGAAATGTGTGTGTGTGTGTGTGTGTGTGTTGCCCTCCAACACAAGACTCGTTGCTCCACAAAGCTGGCATCAGCCTGGCTATGTGTGTGTTGGGGAACAAGGGGAGGGTGATTTACCCCAGAACAGACCAAAATGGACAGACTGATGTGGGTTTTTTCAGAGCTCGAGATCTGCAGCAGCTGTAATGGTAACAATGGTGTAACTGGCGTGTATCAACAACACCCATGAACTGCCGTGCTGTTGTTTGGTCATATGTACATTTGAACATGCAAATTCCTACATTTTGTACCTAATTCCTAGTGGCATGGCTTGCACTAGGTTCACCTAGACTTTTTCACATTTGCTAAGGAACAATAAAAATAATGGGAAAGAAAGCTAGCTGAAGAGAAAGGTGTTTTTTTCTGGCAGATGTGGATTTTTTCATAATAATAATAATAATAATAATAATAATAATGATTAATTATTTATACCTAATAAAAATAAATATTCATTCAAGAATCTAAAACAATAATAAAAAAATATTTTGTAGCCCCCTGCTGTATGGTGTTGGTGTGACTGACATGGTCCTCAGGGCTTCTTACCCCAGAGGCAGACTCATTGGACAGCAGTGAGGAGCAGAGCGGAGCCTCAGAGAGCAGCAGCTGGGTGGAGGGGCCTCCCTGAGCGTCCTGGTGCACCTTCTCCTTCAGATGGCTGATGAACACCGAGCTTTCCTGGGGGGGCTGCCAGTGCGGGTTCTTAATGGTGAAGTGCATGAGGGACAATTCTGTCTTGCCGTTCTCAGCCTGCTGGTAGACGGAGGCCTCAGTCTGGCCCTCCGACATCCACTGCAAAGGCATTAGAGGAAACATATGACTCAGCCAAACAACACTGAATATCAAGAGAGAACAATGCACATGAGACACATTTACTGAGACCTCAGCTTGCTGAGGGTCAGCCTGTCTCCCTTCTCAGAAAACTAAAGAATGGCTGGGCTCCCAAAATATAACTGTTAAATAAGAGTGCATTCTTGTGTAACAGGTAGACTGCCTTACCATTGGGTTTCCATGGCGGCGGATATCCATCTGAGCAAAAGAGCAGATATCCCCAACTCCAACCACCTCAACAGTGAAGTTCCTGAAGAAGTCAATGATCTCCAGGGACTTGTTCCTCAGGAGGAAGATGAGGATGAATGGTGTGACAATAGGACTGAGCAACTCCTCCAAAATAAACACCTGTTTTGCACAGAGACAGCATTTGTAATTCACTATAAAATACTAACAAGCCAAATTTTAAATTGCCAAACTGTCCTCCTTTTGCATGTAATTTACTAAAAATAATAAATTTTCAAAAAATACTACATCAATAAATCCTACGGTACCCTCTATAACCAAATTTTAACACTGTCCAGGTGCTAAAAGAACAAGTACATCAATCAAAGTCAAAGCTCATCCCTCATCTCAGTTTGGGTGTGACAAATGTTGTGTCTGTCCACTGAGCCTCTGCCCTCCTCACCGCTTTGTACTGGAACAGCTGTGCCACTTCGTCACGGGTCTCGCTCTTGTTAGCATTGCCCCTCCAGTGGTCTGGCATGTAGTGAATGTGTGCCAGTACATACTGCAGCAGCTGCTCTGGACACCACACCATATGCTCATCTGGTATGAAGGACCTTGGATTGAGTGGGAAACACATAATTTTATGATTTTTTTCTATCACATCACTGTATCTGTACATGTCAGAAAAGTGAATCACGCTTGGACTGATATACAATCAAATAATGTGATTTTTCTGGCCATATGCGCTATTTTCTACAATTTTTTGCAATTGCTGCATTGAAGTGCTTATTTAATTTAATGTAGATTTTTGTTTTATATCTCTTCTTTTTGATTAAAAATATTTGTTAATTTTTTTGGCTTTACAGCAAGTGGTCCATAACCTATACAACAGTTGAACAGGTGCAGAGAGTAACAGTAATGGCATGGACTGGTAATTTTGATTGCATCGAACAATTTTGATTAATGTACAATTCAAGTAGATTTTTTTTTTTGTGGTTTTTAGAATATTTTAAAATGCAGCAACATCAATTGAACTGTTTTAAAATACTGGGTTGATGTTTGTTTGGGTGATTTGCTCTCAGGGACAATAATGGTGAATATTGTGATATTTTGACTGGACAATATCACAATATAACATTTTGGATACTGCCCAAGCTTTGCCCATCACCATTTTATAATTGCTGCACATTACTCAGTTATAGCAGCCAGGCAGATGCCTGTATATCATGATATATCCTAAATAACAATATTTTAAAAATTATCCTTTCTTTAAGTGGAAGACATACTGTCAGCGGCATTGATCCTGAAATGTGTCAAGGGACATATATGGCTCTCAGAATAAAAACTACCCCCACATGAGTTCAGACTGCACAAGAAACACTGCTGTATCATTCTCCAGCTGCTGGCCTCACCTTGTGATAGTGATAACAACTCCCAGCACAGTGATAGCAGTGAGAATGTGCTGCACTGTCAGAACGTCCTCATCGTAGACGGTCAAGGCAATGAGCACAGCCAACACCGAGCCTGAGAAGAAGGCAACATTCTTAGCCAGCACAGTCAGCAGTGGTGATGTAAAGGAGTTCATGTACTTGGAGGTGGGTTTGTAGCCGCGACCCAAACGCCCATGCAGCTCATGGTCAAGCTCATTGAAGTGACGCAGGTATAGGCGACCATAGAGGGACCAGCGCCTTGCTCCCAAGCTTCCGGGCTCTCTTCGGATGATCTCTGTGTAACTAAAGAAGGCATAGAGCACCTGCCACACCAGGATGAACGGACACAACAGCAGATTTGCCAACCCAATCAACAAGATAACCCTGCTAAGCTGCTGGGCAAGCTCGAGGCGGTTTCCAGCCCGCTTGTACTTGGGGTGCAGGTTCCACTTATTCTGGAAGAGTGAGCCAGGCCCCCAGAAGAGGATCAGCTCAAAATTGTACTTCAAGCCCTGGGTGAGGAACACCACATTGCCCAGCAGGGGGAGCTGCAGCTGTACTGGTAGCAGAGATTTGTTGACCATGGCCACCATGTAATTCTTGAATCGCAGGATGCGGTGATAGATGTCGAGCTCTGTCAGCTCTTTCTTGTGGATGCACATCTGCTGTTCTCGTTGCAGGCTAATGAGCCGGTCCTGAACTTCCTGCCATGTGAAGTTGCACAATTCATCCTAGAAGAAGGATCAAAATTGCATAAGGAAAGATGACTAAGGCAGAGACAATACATGACATCAAACCTCATATATGTAACACAGATCAGATCATCTTGAGTATTCTAATAATTTCATCTCCTGATATTCACTCAAGAAAACTATTTCAAAATTGACCCGGATGACCTATTGCTCTGGCACATTTTGGACCAGGCCTTCAGGTGTGGCACACGTCTTACCATCCTGATCTTTAGTGCTTTGATGTAAAATTGCCGGATCTCCCAATAGCTCAAAACGTTGCAGAAGACTTTGACAAGCCGATAGATCCAGAAGATGGCTGCCATGATGAGAAGGAAAATGATCCAGCTGTTCTCTTGGATGCTGCAGAGAAACAGAAGAGATGGGGGAAGGCCATAAATAATCTCAAAAATTGCTTTAAAAAAAAAAAAGCAAGAGAAGTAGAAGGCTCGCATGACATTAAGAATTATAATAACAAACATCTAAAATAGGTATTTATGTTTTTGCATAACTTGGTCCTTTACGCAGTATGTAGCTGAGAACATGATAAACAGATGAATGATTTTGCAACTGTTGCTCTCACTGTATGCTGTAATGCATCTGAGCTCCTGTTTACATGTTATGGGTTAGACAGACAACCTATTTATTCCATTCTGCAAATAAGGAAGCTTGCGAGTATCTCAGGTCAAAACACAAACACACAGCCAATTTGAACTAGTACACATGAACAATCAGTAGCAGGTGTTAGTGTGATTGCTGATGGCGTCTCCTGAGTTATTTCCTTTTAATGTCTTAAATGCCTCCAAAAACACACAAACAAGAAAATGATATGGATTGAAAAGGTAACTCAGACAGGGGTTAAGGGTAGTATGAGAAAGATGGATAGGTTCCAAATTGTGGCACATGCTGTTCCAAAGTTAGAATGCCAACAAGTTGTACGTCATCAGCTTTGATACAGACATCCATTCAGTCACGGTAAGGAGGATCAGTAGCAAATCGATGATAGGCCTACTAGACTAGCTGGAGAAAAACAAGGAGGGGCTAGGCTACATCTTGCAAAAACATGGATGGAGTAGGGGTGTCTGTGCCTTGTAGGCAGCTAGGGAGGTGTCATGTGGTTGTCAGCTTGCTAGCCCAGCCAAATTGTCAGTGACTCGGTTGGCCAGTTTTACCACGCAGAAGCTATCAATTACATCTGCCCCATTTCCTAATGCCACTCAGAGCATGGTGCACAAATAACTTTCTCCAAGTAAGCATTCATGGCAGGAATGTTGCAACTCGGGGCTAGTGATTACAGGGGTTCTTTGAAATAAACAGCCAAGCTATCTAAGGTGCTTTAAAACAGCATAAGCAGTGTACAGTATAAGCACTAACTTAAGCACCAGCAGTGAAGCATAGAACTGGTTACAAAACTGTCATGCTACAATCAGCTTTGCGCCGGATGTGAACCCTAAGCCTTTCAATGTATGCATGACTAGAACAGGTTTCACCTGCACTTTGAAGCAAATAGACTTAAAAACGTGTTTCAATTTCATCAAACAGTTTCATTAAACAACATTTACCTTTCACTAGCTGGTGTAATCAGTTTGTCTCATTTGGTATTCAGACTTTTAACAAATGTGCGATCAATAACACTACTTATACACAAGTATTAATAAGTGTGACATATAATCCAAAATCTAATATCCGAGTCATATTGTCATAGATTTAATGTGTATTAGAATAGCATCTTGTTAGACTGGGAGCAAACCAGGTCAAATGACAACTTCACAGCACTCCAATCATGCATCCATCCATCAGTAATGGTGCTGGACTATTTATGATATCAGATGGGATTATGCCCTCAAAAATGTGAAATAGTCTTCTGAAGTTGAATGGTGCTTCACAGTTCCAGTGGTTACTAAAGCACAATACTTAAACAGCATTTGCCTGAAATTTTAAATACAAGAGAGCTGACTTCATCAAATTCTGGGTTAAAGAAAGAGACCCACAGGGTATGGTAAAGTAGGCCACTGCTCCATATCCTCGCATATGAATGTGACAGCATCTTGGAGTCCAAAGCCAGATTCAACACAACCCAATAAGCAATTATCAAGTTTTGAATGTTTGATTATGACTCAATTAGGCCAAAAAAATGAAATGCCTCCAAAGGCCTGATCCAAGTTCTGCATGTTCTAAGGGGTTTCTAATATTATCACTGCTTGATAACACAGTGCCCTATGTGGCTGTATGGATGTTTTTTATTTTTTCACTGCCACCCATTTTGCCTCCTTACCAACCAGTTAAACTGTGGCAGACAAGTGCACATTAGTCCAGTCTCACATAGATAAACTCTCCATATGTAACTATTAAACAGGATTACCTCTGAGTGCACTGCTGGCTTGGCAGAATGGCATCAGGCAGAGTCACCTTGTTCCGGTCAAGGGGGTTGTGAGCTGGCCCGGTGTGGTTGACTGCTCGATTGGCAAATAGGACATCATATTCCACACAGTTGAACAGGAACGTTGTGAATGTGACAACAAACAGAAACTGACTGTGAGGAGATAAAAAAAAAAGTTGCGATTAGGCTTTTTATGTTTAACGACAGATTGAACAAATCCAAATAATAATAATAATAATAATACCTGTTGTAAGAGAATTTTTTAATACTACGGGACGCAGATCAATTCTAATCATCAAGCACAGACCGTGTTATTTGCTCTGTATATCAAAACACAGTTGATTTATCTGCAGTGCACAATAATCTGTTGACAAGAAATACGTTGGCGGGCTGTGGTCATGGTGTGGACGGATTTTCTCAAACTTATTATTGAAGAGCCCACTGTGAATGAACACACTGTGATCTGGATCAAACAAACGCCACATCAGGATCCAATAATCAGGATGGCCAACTGGCCCGGAGCCAGCAAAAAAAATCATCCCAGCTCAACACATTAGGCCGTCACTGTCCTGAATGAGCCAGCAGTTGGCCAGACCTCTAGATGTGAGTATTTCCCCAAAAATTATGACCAGGCAAATGGGAAATTAAATGTAACACTGCAGGTGTGTATGCTGGCTCATATTCCAGTCTTATGATTTTTTTTTGGCAGATAATAAGCAATGTACTGCTCTAACACATCTGCTGGGACAAGAGACTTCATCTAATAAGAAGAAGTCATACAAAACAGAGCGTGTGAAATCCCTTGTGTTCTAGAAACCATTCAAGTAATTAATAGATGATGATTTGGAACAAAATGACAGTTTTTTTGTTTGGGGAAAATAGGTATTTCTCATGAGACTTAAGTGCAGCTGCTGTTTAAATGTTCTTGGCTGAGTTTGTTCATGTTGAAGCCTGAGGCACACTTAACTGTCACAACAAGCTGAAATATTACCAGGAACATAACTAGGGCCTAAACCCTACTGACAACAGGAAACCTGCTCATAAGTGTAGGCTAAAATACTTACACCCTTAGTTAATAGCATATTCCTCTTTCTTATGATGATTTCTTATGATGATTATTTATAATCAGAACTATTGATTCAATACAAAATACTTACATAAGTTCGAAGAACTCTGACAACATCATACAAGCAAAGCCATTTTTTTGATGAAAATGATAGATGTGGACAGTGTAGTTAAGGAAAACACATTACCAGTGCAAAACAAACCAAATGTGACTTCACACTTGAGGAGCAACTAGAAGCAGCATGATGTCTGTATGTCAGCAAGCACAGAGCAACCTCAGAACAACACCAGAGAAGACAAAGGCCCAGTAACATGTAGTTGCTGAATCGGTATAACAAGAAACCAGCTACACATGAACTGCGACTTTATTATTGGAGATCTTTTATTTAATTGCCCTTGAAGTTCAAAAAGGATATCCTTGTAAAGAAGTTATCCAGGTTCTTGATGTGGTGCCATGAATCTGTAACAAAACGGGTGTGACAGCATTACATAGTTGCATGTGGAACCAAAACAACATGAATATCTTCTGGCAAAACCTCTATGAACTCTGACTCAATTGCATTATTTTGGTGCAAATACCATCTTCTGTATTAGGTACATCACCAGAACCTAAGCATACCTGTGCAGTAATTTATTTATAGTCCAAGCAGTTATAGGTAAATTGATATGTTTACCTTTCAGGCCTTCTGGCACATGCACCAGCAAATCCTCCTCCCCTGGTGGCGAGTCCTCCTCAAAGTCCTCAATTCTCTGGTACTCCTGGTAAGCCTCAAAGTTGGCCATTGTGCTTCACATTCTCCCAGTCACCCCCTAATAACGAGTCAGTTGGGGTAAATCCCTGTGAACATGTAGGACAACAGCCCCCGCAGCTCCGGCTAGCTAATTACTCAGCGGTTGGTCCACTTAAGTTACCAAATAAAGGGAGCTAGCGTCAACATGAGCTAACGGTAACGGGCTAGTTTAACGGCCGGTACCAGCGTAACGCTAACTTGTCTAACTTGTGTAGGCTAATACTCGATATTAGTTAAGATAAATGCGATATATTGTGAGTGAGATAGTAGAATATACTTGCATATACCTAGCGACCTAAACCAAGTGTCTGGTGGCTGGCTAGCCTGTGAATGATTCAGCCACTCGTGTAGTCAAAGGGTGCAGCGATTTGTTTTGTTCCCGACTTGGTCCATCCGCTGGGTCTTGATCTGCCTTCGCCTCGCTTGGACTGCACTCTTAACTAGAGCCCGTTCAACAGCTATACATCCTTTAACGATAAACTAGCCTTGTTGTTTAGCTAATCAAGCTACCCCCGAGGTCACTTGGAATCCAAAAATAAACCACCAGTGTGTGTCTCCACTGTTTTGTCTTTCACAAACAAATGTCAACAAAACATCGTTAGCGTCACTTTGGCTTTTCCTAGCGTCACTTCCGGTTGCTGGTATAGGTTTTTTTTTTTTTTTTTTTTTTTTTTTCCGGAGAGAAAAATATTTCCTTTGGGCCTTCTTACAAACGTGTTGCACGATTTCATTCGAATTCAAAATTGTTGAGCATTAAATTGCATATTTGAGATTATTGCACCGTGTTGCTGATGCCGTAGCCCCCACAGAAATGCACTCTGGGTCACAGTCAACATGGCAGCGTGCAGGTTGCCCCTTTGAATCCTCTGGAGCTTAGCGTTAATGAAGCTGCTGTCCATGAATTAAGCGCAACATGTTTCTCTTGCTTTGTAGTAGAGCAAACACCACTGCGCCAGTGCGGTCACTATACACCAGATGCAATATAACACCAGATTTATGGAAACTTTCACGGTAGGCTAATGTGGCCGGTAGCCGGCACCCAACGTACAGCTATGTTAATCACCATAATAACAGCTGACCTGTATGTGCTGATAGATTAGTAACGCTGACAACCGTGAGCCAGCCTTAACACTGTGTTATATTAATATCAAGCGATTATGACATTGTTATACACTGTGCATTTGCTGTCAGTCAGCTGTTTCAACATTATATTTCAATATTATTTTACTAGTTTGACTCTGAAAATTTGACTGGTACCTGCTCAGTTCTTAGTGTCATTGCTCTTGTTGTTTTGTCAGGCTTTTATGATTTCGCTTTATTGCTTTCGATTCTCTTTTAGGTCCAAGTTGTACTCAACACCAGTGTCCAAAGCATGCAAGTCCCCACAACAGCCTGCTAATGCTTTCAGTCGCACCTGGAGCCTGGCTCAGAGAGCTGTCCGCCAGTCCCCCACCCGGGGCTCAAGCCCCCCAGGAGTGGCTGTGAGGTGTATCCTGGGGCCGGTGGTCCTCACTGTCTCTGCACGGCTGCTCGGCCGCACGGCTTATTGTGAGGCAGATGTGAACAACAACATCCCAGCTGAGTTTCTAGTCAAAGAGACTGTGCCTGAGTTCAAATGGCACGTCCTGTGGGAATTTGTCAAACCTCAACTCTTTGCTCTCATCGGCGCAGTTGTGGTGAGCGTTAATCACTTAAAGGGAATGTCAGTGCTTGTGAGACCATTTGGGGTGTGAATATGCTGGGGACACTGACACTGACATCAATTAAATCTGATTCTCTGTGTGTTCAGCTTGCATTTGGTGCTGCCATCCTGAATATTCAAATTCCCCTCATGCTGGGAGACTTGGTGAATGTCGTAGCACGCTTCATGAGAGAGCATGCAGGGCATTATGTCCGGGAGATAAGGGGCCCCGCATTGAAGCTGCTGGGACTGTATGGTATCCAAGTAAGTGCTTATCAGTGTGACAAGCGGTTGCACCACATTACCACATTGCCTCATCATAATTACTTTAACTAGACTTTAGTCAGTCAATATCTGATGGATGAAGTTTGCAGGACATTGGCTTATGCCAATATAAATGAGTTTCTGAGGAATTCCATTTATTTGTCTAACACTGCACCAGGTCATGTAGAGCTATACATCTTTTTTTTCCAGTGTCATGACAAGTGCATCACTGATGTGTATTTATAAATGTATAGACTCTGGCAAGTAAAGTAGCGCTTTTTTATAGCTTATGTAACAGAGTTATGTTAGCTGAAAAAATTGGTATGAATTTATTTGCTTCAAAGAAATAAACAATTGAGATAGAATTAAAAGGATTGTTGTAGTCGTCATCCAAAGTTGCAACAGCAGATCGGATGCCTGTTGCATCAGATGTCAAGCTTTGCACTGTACTAGTTGGCAATCCAACAAAAGTAGTAGACAATACATACATTACCTGCATTGTCCCTCTTAGTATGGATACAGTGTGTCTGGCCACAGAACAGGAAGTCACTTATAGTCACTTAGTCACTTGTAATGTGTAAAACCATGTCAGTTATTGCATATGGATCTCACTGCTTGACAAAGACAATTTGTGTAGAATTGATGCCCTTGCATAGATGCACAAACTATTGCCATAGTTTCTGCTGCCAAAATGTGCACACATACGCGTAAATGTCATCATTGTTTAAAACTTGATCTCATCCTTGGTGCAGGGTCTGTTGACATGCGGCTACATCATCCTGTTGTCACAGGTTGGGGAGAGAGTGGCAGCAGACATGAGGAAGACCCTTTTTGCATCTTTACTGAGGTATATATTTTTCAGTTTTGAGCAAGAGCAAGAGACTATGTCACAAATCACTCCTATTAGTGAGAGTTTAATGCAACATGCCTGTAATACAGATTCATAAGGAAACAAGTCATGCTCATTAAGTATTGCCATGTTGTTGTTGGCCAAAGTAGCCGGCTGTGATAGAAATCTGTCTCATTATTTAAATACACATTTCAGTGCATAAAGATTTCTCAATAGTCTTAGAGGAATATATGTAGGTAAGCAGGTAGGTACTTCATTAATCCCTGAGGGGAAGTTGCACAGCTCCTGCAGTTGACTAGGTACACCATAGTTATCCTGTATAATAAAATTCTACACATATATCAAGAATATATTATGGGACAATGGGCAAAAAAAAAAAAAGAATAAATGCCAATGTAAAAAACAGATGATGCAACATTAAGGACAAAATGACTGAATACACATTGACCAGGGTAAAATGGAATGAATTAAAGTGCAGATCCGAGTCAGTGAATTTGTCTCTTGCTGCCTTGGGAGGCAATAAACAGTCTTATGGCAGGAATGGTTTCCATTCAGTCCAACACCTTGCTTGGTGGAATCAGTCTGAATATTTGGGTGAAATTTGAAAACCTTATGAATATTGGTGTTGGCATACCAGTTTTCCTACATTACCTCCACTTAAAAAAAATCCAAATGTTTCCCTGATGTGTATTTTGTGGCCACTGCACACTGCATTAAGTCTTAGAACACATTGGAGCAGATGTCCCGGGCAGGACACTTTATAGCATTGGGACTGGCAAGAATACACTGTGACATATGCTTTTCAGCAAGGACGGGAATGAAAAAAGCAGTGATGGTCAGCCTGCATGCCGTCAACTTTATGCTAATGCCGAACATTAACTTCGTGATTGTTTTTTTTTTCCCTTCTTTTTTTTGTCTCAGGCAAGATGTGGCCTTCTTTGATGCCAACAGGACCGGGCAACTGGTGAATCGTTTGACTGCTGACATTCAGGAGTTCAAGTCATCGTTTAAATTGGTCATCTCTCAGGTATGATCTGAATTGAATTTGCAGCTAAAGAATGTCATTATTCTTCCAGGTATGGAGTAGCCATGTGCGCATAGTGTAAAACTTCACAAACTGTACACATGACTGGTTACCAGAAAAGCAAGAGAATTACTTTTTGCAGATGGAGCTTAATACCATGCAATTGGGAATATCCACGCAATAAATTTCTATGTGTAAAAAAATTAAATATTAATAGAACATTGCTACCTGCCATCTGTGGGGCTGTTAAGATGAGCAATGAAATATATTATTGTCACAGAGTCTTCATTGTGCTGTCATGTGCAAAATATCAGATGCCACTTTCTGGCAAAGCAGCAACATTTGAAATTTGTCACATTTTTCATTCCAAAAGTAAATTAGAAAAAATTATCCTTACCTTAAGCAGCACTTTAATCTCAAAACAAGTACACAATAAGATAGGTGGTAAAGAGCACATGCTAATATTTGCCTAATGTTTTCTGTTTTGTTGTCTTTGTGGCATATTTGTAGGGTCTGCGCAGCATCACACAGACAGTTGGGTGTTTTGTCTCCCTCTACGTCATCTCCCCCAAACTCACCGGTTTGACAGTCGTTGTCCTTCCTTGTCTGGTGGGAGCAGGGGCTCTGATTGGGTCATTCCTTCGCAAGCTGTCTCGTTTGGCTCAGGAACAGGTGTGACAATGTGCTGCACAATCATCCTGCTTGGAATCTTACTACTGTGAACACTAGAGTTGTATGTCTTACTGAACTTTGCCTGTATCCAGGTGTCGAAAGCAACAGGAGTGGCAGATGAGGCACTTGGCAATGTGCGGACAGTGAAAGCTTTTGCTATGGAGGAGCGAGAGCTCCAGTAAGTGAGAGTGTTTTTATTCAGAATATCTACCAAGCCATATACCAGATATGTCTAGGATATGTTTTAACATCCAGTGTCATTTTTTCACAGGTTATATGCATATGAGGTGGACAAGTCATGTGAAATGAATGAAACTCTTGGCTCAGGAATAGCAGTTTTCCAAGGACTGTCAAATATTGCTCTAAACTGTGAGTCTATTTCAGTCTCTTAACTAACACATTGTTTTGTAGATTGGTTTGTCAGGACTTAGTGTTGTATTATTTTGTGTTGTGCGTCATTGTTACAGGCATTGTTCTAGGAACAATTTTTGCTGGAGGGTCTTTAATGGCTGGCGATGAAATGTCCCCCGGGGACCTCATGTCTTTCTTGGTAGCTTCCCAGACTGTTCAGAGGTAAGAAATACAGCTTGTTCAGTAAATGAATAATGAGTACACTGCACCACTATGCATAAGCAGGTTCATCAGTTTAAAATAATTTTATGTCATGGTATAACTAATCTATCTTCTTTATGTTCAGGTCTTTGGCCAGCATCTCTATCCTATTTGGACAGGTGAGGGGGAAAAAAGCTTTAAAATCATAGTGAGAGATAATTTTATAGATTTTTTTATGTGTAGAAACGTGAAAGATTTAGCGAGACAGTTGGCATTTTGTCTCACTGTATATACAGATGGTGAGAGGGATAAGCTCTGGGGCTCGGGTGTTTGAGTACTTGGCGTTACAACCTACCATCCCAGTTTCTGGGGGCGGACGCATTCCCTACCATTCTCTGACAGGACGGGTTGATTTCATGAACATCTCATTCAGGTAAGGGCACTGGTTTTACTTTTACAGGTTTCAAAGGTGCCTTACCCTACATCAGAGGATGCTACTACTTGTATTTTTGTATATTTATAGTTATCCAACAAGACCTGGCCATCAGATTTTGAAGAACTTCAACCTAACACTGCCACCTAGCAAAACTGTTGCTATCGTTGGTGAATCTGGAGGAGGTAACTACTTAGCAATTATTTTTTTTAATCTTCTTGCATGTAAACAGTGATGTGATTATGTGTCTGTAAATGCTTAATCTCATATATTTTAGGAAAGTCCACAGTGGCAGCCTTGCTGGAGCGTTTCTATGACCCCAGCAATGGTGTGATCATGCTGGACGGGCTTGACATTAGAACACTTGATCCATCCTGGCTCCGGGGACAAGTTATTGGATTTATTAATCAGGTAAAGATCATTTATCATTCATTCATTCAGGATAATGAAATGAGCAAATCTAGTAATTATTCACATTTGTAACTGTCCACTGGATCTTCCCTTGCTCTTTGCAGGAGCCAGTATTATTTGGATCATCTGTCATGGAGAACATCCGCTTTGGAAAGCCTGAGGCCACTGATGCTGAGGTCATCAACGCCGCCAAGCAAGCCAACGCCCACCGCTTCATCACAAGTTTCCCAGACGGCTACAACACTGTGGTTGGTATGTGCGTTCATTTTGGTTTAAAGTACTATTCGAAAGATGTGTGCCATGTGAATACTAAAGTTTTAGATTTTCTCCAACTAGGCGAGCGAGGTGTGACATTATCAGGAGGCCAGAAACAGCGCATTGCCATCGCCCGAGCCTTGATTAAGAACCCGAGCATCCTGGTGCTGGATGAAGCCACCAGTGCCCTGGACGCAGAATCAGAGCGGGTGGTGCAGGATGCTCTGGACAGGGCCACAAGGGGTCGCACTGTTCTCATCATTGCCCACCGGCTCAGCACCATTCAAGGGGCTGACCTCATCTGTGTGATGAGCAATGGCCGCATTGTAGAGGTGAGGCTACACAGTACAGCATGAAATTGAGCT
Organism: Myripristis murdjan; assembly: GCF_902150065.1. Taxonomy (NCBI): domain Eukaryota; kingdom Metazoa; phylum Chordata; class Actinopteri; order Holocentriformes; family Holocentridae; genus Myripristis; species Myripristis murdjan. The sequence continues at coordinate 22,259,467 of NC_043996.1, read as the reverse complement.
GCCCTTATCTCATGTTAATATCTTACCAGTTTTATTGCACTATCTTCTAAGTTCCTAGAAGGATCCAAGAGGATTTAATTCATTAACTATTCATTAGTTCTTTGAAAGATATACTGGACGCTTCTGTATTATTGTACTGTGCCGTGCTCAATTTTAATTAGATCTAACCTCAACCTTTTTTTTTTTTTTTCCTTTCAAGGCGGGGACTCATTTGGAGCTACTGGCCAAAGGAGGACTTTATTCTGATCTGATCCGCAGGCAGAGAGCTGAGGCACAGAAATGAGCATACAGTTTACTGTAGGTCTGCATTTAGGAACTATATTTCTGAAGTGTATAGGTGAAACCTTGAATGAATAGATGAGCAATAGATGAAACATGGACTGTAACTTGATCAGTTCTTGGTCTAGTTTCATGACCAGTTGTTTAAAGTCAAATTTATATCCACTATGTTAAATGTATGAGTGGACCAACTGGACAGTATCGTATGTTGCAGCCAATGACCGCTAGACCTCATCATCTTTTGATTTTTGGCCATGATCACTACTGTACAGAATTTAATTTAAATGGACATTTCAGGGTTATTTTATCTTTTCCTGCCCATTTTTACATTTTGGACCAGAATGTAATGTATTTAGTAAAACAAAGAGAATAAAATACTTTTAATGCAAGATTGTTTTTTCTTTTACCTCAAAGGTTATTTTTCATGAGCACCAAACTTCCACACTCTCTCACAAATACAGCAGGTAGATAAACTACGAGAAAAGAATTATAATAAATGCAAAGTACCTCTAAGCCTCCCACTTTTACCTTCAGTCCATGGACACTTTCATGCAAATTCTCCAGTTTGAGGGTTAAGGAGGTGGAGATCTACTTTGCACTTTGTACTCAAGCACTTCCTATGATGTTCAGGTTCAATAGATCTGGTGACTGGGGAGATTTAACTTTGGTGTTTCTTTTTTTTCCTTACATTTGGTTAGCAGTATTATAACTGGAATATGCAAAATACTGAGGGAAGAGTGATTGCATGAACTTACACCAAGTCCTTGAACAGCCTTATGTGCAATGCTTGTTACATGACCACATAAGACATTCATTGGAGCGAATGAATTCCACAAGAAGGATGTCCATGTCTTTAGAGCTTCATCACCATGTTTTACAGCTAACAGCTGATTTCTATAGCTTGGAGTTCAGGTTTCTGTGCCCCCTGCCATGTACACAAGCAGTTTTCAAATGCCAGTTAGTGCCTGCATTGTGAGGCTCATGACTCACATTTCATTCAGACTGCGTTAAAGAGGTGTTGATTCGATTATGTGGAAATTTCTGAGGTCATAGTTTTTTTCTCCCTGGGAGTTACCTTGAGTTACCCTGTTCTGTACCAATGTATTTTGTCGATGAATGGCATATATTTTGATGACTTTCGAGACTACTCCATGTGCCATGACATAATGCTGAGGTTCAGACACCACCGACCTTTTCAGAACGGTAATGTTGCCTTGTAAACTCCCATACAAAAGTGCTGATTGCCTCCAAGTTAATACACTCTACAAAGTGGCATTCAGCTTACTTTGACTCACCTCCTCTCCTTTGTAAAAGTGATTTAGTTACTTCAAAGTTAAAGAGCCTTTTTCATGTGGAATTTTCATTACTTTGCCCACCCCTGTGTGTCTGTAATGAGAGACAAGGTCAGACACACAGGTGACTATTAACCATCACTCCAGGGTATGCTGTAGGGCAGGGTTGCCAAGTCCGCGATTTTTCCGCCAAATTGGGCTACTTTTTAAGTGTTGCCGCAGGTAACAAATTTTGTCCGCGGGTTGGGCTTGGGCAGACATGAATAAAGATTCATATTTTGAATGACCAATGTTTATGCACAAATCCTGTCAAACAAACCAATGACCAATCACATCATCAGCACCACTCGTGCCCAGTGCCTGTCAGCTGAAGTAAGGTATCCCACATTATATTTTAAGTTCTGATATACTGTAAATCACAGGTGTCAAACTCGTGCCATGGAGGGCCAAGAGGCTGCAGGTTTTCATTCCAACCAACAACTCCACCAGGTGATTTCATCGATTAGTCCTGCCTCTCTGTTTGGAGGTAGGGTGATCAGTGAAATCACCTGGTGGAGTTTTTGGTTGGAATGAAAACCTGCAGCCTCCATGGCACGAGTTTGACACCCCTGCTGTAAATTAAATAGGTGAAAGAACTGTTTCGGGAAATTGCCTTTAATGTTTATGGTGTTATTTTATAGATATTATAGTGCATTTTGCAATTATAGCAATGCTGTTGGATTTAAAAGCAACATATATGGATTTTTATGGGCATATTTTGAGTTCTGGTATTGGGCTGATTTTTGGGCCCTTTTTATACCAGGTTGGGCGGGTTTTGGGCTGGTTTTGAGTTGCTGTTTGGCTGCTTTTGTCTCACAGACCTGGCAACCCTGCTGTAGGGGTGAAGAGAACCAGACAAGTGGCCTGATGCTGAATATGCCAATTATTTTCTCTCCTGCACAGTGTTATTCCCTCCGTCTAGAACTACCTGCAACTCTTCAAGCTGTTTTCTTTAATCTAAAGGCAAAAGAAGATGAATCTGTTTTCTCGTTCCTCTTGAGGATGTATCTCACAAATGTCTCGGTTACATCCCCAGTCATGAATGTAATTGCAATTCCCCATTTGGCCTCTAGATGACCAACAAGACAAGCTTGCCACCTGAGAGGCAGCAAGTGCAGATAGCCGTAAGCTAAGATTAGCTAGCCAACCCCCAAATTGGGGCTTTGATCACCCAGTAGTTAGGAAGCCAGACCAGGGGCCGGCATTACTGGCCAAACATGCAGAAATATGAAAAGCTGGAAAAAATCGGAGAGGGTAAGTTGCTCACGCGTTTTTAGCAAAGTTAACGTGAATGTTAGCCTAGCATGCTACTAGCAAGCATAGCTGCACTTGCAGGGTTAATTAATGCTAGGTTGTACGTACGCCTCTTACTGCCCGCAACCAATTTGCCAGTTAACCTTGTACGGTGTAATTTATACATGTGATATTCACGCTGGTGTGTGTCAGTGATGAAATTTGTCAGATGATGTGTCAGCTCTGCCCGCACTGGTTAGTTTGCAGCCGTTAGCGTTGCCATGCCATTATTCACTAACTTAGCTAACGTTAACAATTATCGCTAACTCTGATTTATTTGCTCCCCAAGGTACTTATGGAACCGTTTTCAAGGCTAAAAACAGAGAAACCCACGAAATTGTGGCATTGAAAAGGGTTAGGCTGGACGACGACGACGAGGTACGGGCTTACATCAAAATAAAGTAGCGAAATTTATTATAGTGAACGTTAGTGGCTAGCTAGTGCTGTTAGCAGGCTAAAGAGCTAGCGGTAATCACAACTGGGTGTCATTCTTTCAGGGGGTGCCAAGTTCTGCCCTGAGAGAAATATGTCTCCTGAAAGAACTGAAGCATAAAAACATTGTCAGGTCAGTCTTTTTTTTTTTTTTTTTTTTTTTTTTTTATCGCCCTAAGTAGGCTTACACGTTTATTTTCCACCCTTGTATGTCAGCTCAATTGTTGGTCAGTTGCCAGGCTGTGTCTGGAGCTAACCCAGCATTAGCAGACTGTAACGTCAGACTGTTTGTGTTTTTCCAGGCTACATGATGTTTTGCACAGTGATAAGAAGTTAACGTTGGTTTTTGAATATTGTGATCAGGTGAGAGAAACATGTGTAAAGTGCACTTTGTATTAGTAGTGGATAAGGACTGTTTTTAGGACCACATGAGGCTAACTTGTGGCTCTTAACCTGCAGGATTTGAAGAAATATTTTGACAGTTGCAATGGGGATCTAGATCCTGAAACAGTTAAGGTGAGAGAGATTACCACTCTGGACATTATCATGGAGAGAATTTCACCAAGGCTGTCATTTAGTGAATCATCAGCTTCTCAGTAATATTCATTTAATTTTTTAATGACCTGCGTAAACATTGTGTTTGATCTTAACTTGATCTTCCACTTTCACATGCAGTCATTCATGTACCAGCTGTTGAAAGGCCTTGCTTTCTGTCACAGTCGCAATGTTCTTCATAGAGACTTGAAACCACAGAATCTCCTCATCAACAGAGTAAGTACTGAGCGTTTGGACTTTGACAGTGGTGCTGGTAGTCTTAAGCAATCATTTATCCTAACATTGCATGGCCATAGTATTCATTCTTTGTCTGGGGCCTGTAACTCTGTAACTGTAGCACAAGTCAGTGCACAACTTGAAACATGAGCTGAGAGTATGATGCGCTCAAGAGGCTGTCATTTATTAGTGTGTGTTCATGTCATCTTGAATGATTTGATCAGTCATGTCTGTATCTGCAGAACGGGGAGCTGAAGCTGGCTGACTTTGGCTTAGCTCGAGCCTTCGGGATTCCAGTGAGGTGTTATTCGGCAGAGGTAGGTTAAACAATGTTATTGCTCACAGCTAAAAATTAGTGACCTTTTTTAATCACTGTGGTAATATTTCTTTAGCTCTGAGTGCATGACCACTTTAGTGAAAAATCAAGTCTTGTTTTTAGCGGGTTCAACTAAAGACTGCTGATAAAAATCTGATACTGATGACAACCACAACAAAAACACCTCAGTTCTGTATTAGGCTGATGTAGACGGTGTGTCCATAAAGTCTCTTTACAATTTAACAATTTTATTTCAAAAGCAAATGAATAGACAAATCTATGGAAATTACGACAAAATGAGGAGTAGATATTGAAGGTTTTTTTTGCCTCATTTGATACACCTCTATATGGGCACCATTAGTTGCACGAAGCACATCAAGGCGGTACTCAATTTCTTGCCATGTTTGCTGTAGCATAGCCTCATCAGTGGTGGCAATGGCATCACTGATGTTTTGCTTCAGGTTGTTGATGTCCAATGTGATTAAAAACTAGAACAAATATGATTAACATATCTCATCAGTTGCTTTTATAATAGATTTTTTAAATTGTAAAGAGACTTTGTGAACACCCTGTATATCACCAAAAATGTGTATAATACTATATATCCCATATGTACTTGTAAACAAATATGAAATTATGGTGGGGAATAGAAAAGCGGATACAGAGGTCCTGTCACTTTAGACCCAGCCTAAGAAAAAACAAACTTAAATGTTGTATTGTGTAATTTAAAATGTGACACTTTCAAGTGGACAAATTAATAGCTCCACATCAAAAACAAATGGACCTGCAAAGTTGATGTAAAGGCTGTCATAGAAACCTTTGCAGAGGCAAGGCTGCGCAGTCACTCGGGCTATTAGGCTCAGGCAGCAGCCTGTGAAGGAAGAAGAGACTAAAAACATTTTTTATCCATTTGTTTTCATTTAGTGAAGTTTTGCTGAAACTAATTTGTGTGGAACAACCCACTGGACTCTGCTAAATAAAACAACAACCCCCAACCTCCTGTTAATTGTTATACCAGTGATGTGAAAATGTAATAAGCACAAAGCTAGAGGGGAGGCAGAGTTTCAAGCATTAATAATTTGAAAAATGGTCATTTGAAAAGGTCACTGCAGAAGATGATTTATCCTGAGACATTTGCACTGTTTAAGAAAGAAATAATTAATGAGTCTTCAGTGACTTGGAATCACATTTACTTTGATATGTGCTGCAAACTTTATATGCACAGTGATGGATTCTGTTCAGCCTAAAAGCATTTGAAGTGATTTGGCCACCAGTTAACAGTTTGTTCAAGCGGCAGCACAGCACGTCATAGAAGTTATCAGAATTATTGTTTGACAAATCATAATGTAAAGCGTAACTCATCTGCTAAGACTTATTAAGATCTCAGAATATGCCATGTAGAAGGCCATTAAGCTGTATTCTATTTTTACTTCACAAATCTAGGAATACGTCTTGTGCAGCAAGGATAGCATCTCTCCTTATTTCTGTTTTTCAGTCATAAGAGGCATTCTTACAGTGCACCGTATCTTGCATGTCCTGCACACAACAGGACAGCTGAACGTGACTTGAACTATGGGATGAGCCAGAAGTCAATCCAGGACACTGACATTCTTTACACTCTGGTGCCATTTAATCAGATTAGGAACATGTTACTGTAGAAACAAGGCTGATATTAGCCTTGTTAGCAAATAAGAGAAAGAAACATATTTTGAACTGAGCATAAAACGGCATACTGTATTGAAACATGATACACACATGTGGTTATTCTATGTACAAACATAATATTGCCAGTGTGACTACAGTAATAAATAGGTAAATTAAGTGATTGGCACTTGCCCGTTTCAGACATTGTGAATTAATACATTTGACAATGAAAACAGTAATCGCTCAATATTAGTGTGTTTCTTTGACGGATGTAGTGCAGTAATCTGACAGTTTGAAATTGGTTGGTAGCACACATTTGCTATTATTTCCGTTAGAAGATGTGCAAATCTAATTGTGTTCATTTATTGTTCCCCCTGTAGAAATGAATGGTGAAAAGTGAATAGTGGTGTCTGGTGGTCAAATTAACATTTTAACTCTGTTCTTCTTGCTAATCTTCTTTCTAATGAGTTCAACTCATTAACTTTTCATGCCAAAGCAGTCTCAGCTACTTTAAGCTAGTCTACACATTCTCTGTGGAAGATGTATATTTTGCAAGTTTTGTGTGTCATTTCACTTTGCCAAGTGTATTTATCATCTCAGAAGAAAACGTATGAATGTGAATGACTGTTGGGCAAAGCCAGTTTGTTAGAACTGTCATAATGACACCAGATGGTAGATGGAAGTTTCCCAGTTACGAGTGACACTGCTATGAACCCATTTCTTTATGAAATCGGCGTCAGTACAAAAAACATTTTCACAGTGTAAGGCAAGTGTCAGGTAAAATAAGCTTCAAATCAAAAAGTCCAACTTAGATTTTCTCTGTCACAGTAAATGCCTGAAGGATTAGTAACACCATCAAATTCAGTCTCTGTTTTTTTCTCACTGTTCACCTGTGCTGTTACGCTCTGTGTCTAGGTGGTGACATTGTGGTACAGGCCTCCAGATGTGCTCTTTGGTGCTAAACTTTATTCTACCTCAATTGACATGTGGTCTGCTGGATGCATATTTGCAGGTTTGTCATTTACTGTTGATGCAAATGTACATATGCTGTATAAAAATCTTAACCCATCCTTCTGACTTTGTTTAGTTTCCTGATGATCAAGGTTAAAGCTTGTACTAAAAAACAAAGAGGTTTGTTAGAAATTTTGCAATTCTCATCCTAACTGCAAATATGGAAGATGTGAACCATTTTGACCATTTGTACCTTTCAGAGCTGGCTAACGCAGGAAGGCCTTTATTCCCTGGGAATGATGTGGACGACCAGTTAAAGAGAATCTTCAGATATCCTTTTGACATCACTTGTAGGTAGGGGCGAGATCAGTCTCTTGCCTGTTTGGGTTGTGGGACCTACTTGAAATCACAGAGGTGGGTTCACACATGATTGTTGACCTTTTTAAATTATTTACCAAAAGTGAAACTGCTGAGATGAAAACACAAGTGCTTCTTTAACTATACCATACATTGTTGGGTACACCAACTGAAGAACAGTGGCAGACAATGACAAAACTCCCAGATTACAAGGTAAACCATTGGTGTCATTTATTTCTTTTCCAAAGCATATGGTGTGAGGAAGCTTTTGGCAAGGCAGTTTACAGTATTTTTCTAATTAATTCTTTAACAAAACTGCATTTCTCTGCCTCATTATGCCTACAGCCATATCCCATGTATCCAGCCACCACCTCACTGGTGAATGTGGTCCCCAAACTAAGTAGCACAGGACGAGATCTGCTGCAGGTAATTTGGATTTCAGCTTGTCTACCTTTTTGATTTTTCAGAAAGTTGAATCTGCAATGCTCTGTGTCTTTGAACATATGCCTGCCACTGTGTATTCATGGATTAGTCTGTTTGTGTGTTTACTTGTATTTATGTACAAGTAGCTATAGGTCAATAACAGCTACAGTAGGTAACCAGTTTTTAATGGACATTTTTGTCTGTAAAACAGCTGATTAGATAATGCTTTACACACTCTAAAAGTTTCCTCTGTTCTTACCCAGAACTTGTTGAAATGTAATCCTGTCCAGAGGATCTCTGCAGAGGAGGCCTTGCAGCACCCCTACTTTGCTGATTTCTGCCCCCCGTAGATGCTAAATTGCCTCTCACTGAACCTCGGCTGCCAGAATCAATCATCCTTTATTCTATTGGGTCATTAGGACCTGTCCCTACAAGGCAAATCTCTTACTGGTTTTAAAATACTTCCCTGCATTTCATCTTGTTGTGCCTCCTTGTGGAACATAGTCCTCGTGGCTCTGCAAGGTTTCAGGTTCTTTTTGGTTGCAAGCCTGTCTGTTCTTGGTCTGTTTTGTTGTGTGTTTTTATGCTCTTCCTATTTGATAGCACTAATGTGGGAGTATGAAATCTGTTGCATTGAGTAAACTGAAACCTGTGGAAATGGTTTCTAATCACAAGCCACTCTGCTCTGTGAGAATCCATTTTAATCTGATGGGTTTTTTTTAGATATATATATTTTATTTTAGCATTAATACATTGCATTGATTAGTTTATCAATGGTCAGTCATGAATGAGATGCCCGTGGAATCTGTAGCAATATTGCCTAGTGCAATTCGTTTTGCAAACCTTGTGTAAAATTGACATGGATCACAGAGATACAATCTTGATACCATCATTGTTTTGTTTTGCGAAGCAGTTTTAATATTAATTCAGTATTGATGGCGACTGCAGATTCCAGGGCAGCCGTTGTCACGCAGTCACTGTTAACAAATATCAAAACAAAACTGTTGTTTAGAAAGAAAAGTTACACCAAAGCGATTTAATGAACTTTAATGAACATACCAGCAGCTGTCAGTTGAAAATTCTGTAAAAGCCTCAGCAGCCCCCCCGCCCACACTCTGTGTTTCTCCTCTCCCTTCCAGACTACAGAAAAGGCCACAGACAGACTTGTATGTCTTATGTTTTGTTTTGCATACATACAACTGTTTCCCACTGCCTAATATAAGATTGTATAATAGCATGGGAATCTAATTTATATATATGTGTATTTTTTATTTCTCAGGCTTTTTCCATTTTGTATTTGTCTTTTGTGCACTTTGTAACTGACCGTTTTATTTTAAATCCTTCAATTATCATCCATTATATCAAGTATGTTGAGCACTGAGAACTATGTTAAAGCCAGGTTATCAATGAATGGGCCAATATAGACAGTCATGACCAATGGACCATTAGTGACATGTTTTCATTCTTGCTTTTTGACACCATCTTTTCACATTATCCTAAGTGTATTTTCGCTTTTCTAAGATGCTTATTAGCTTTTGTACTAGTTAAATGAGAGATTAAAAATCCACTGATAACCTGTATTATCATGCAGTGATTGTTTTGCACCACTGGCTGTGTCCATTTCAGCTACTTAATTTAACACGGTAAACAGCTTGCAGTTTCTGCAGTGTTATTTTACTCCAGATTGTTACAGTACTGCTTATCCCACAATGAGTTGTCTTTGAAGTAGTTACCTAAATAGGGAAAGGATTTATTTTCATTTTGCTCATGTAAGACAAGAAAGTGGAATGCATGTATTTATTAATAACTGAATGTCTGCTTATTTTTGCATTTAGTTTTTTTTTTTTTTTTTTTTTATCAAACAGCATGACTTTTCATTTGGTACAGAAGCTCTCCCTTGATGAAATATGACACTCAGATCTATGGCATTTACAAGGCTATTGTTAGTACTCATAGTGCTTGAAGGTTGTGTGTCTGGATGAAGCTATGATTTTTTTTTTATTTTTTTTTTTTAATTAAAAACAAAAACCTTAGGGGCATTTGCTCTTAGTATTTAATTCACTCATAGTGCAGACAAGATCTTTCATCCGGTTCAGACAAACTGCTGTATAGTTACTTTATACGACTTTAATTTTAATTTTAAATGAAGAATGGATTTTGCACTTTGCTAGTATCTTTAGTTTCATAGGTAGAACTTGGGTCATGTATTTAGACAAATACTGTCAGTGGTCTTTGTGTATATTTCAGCCATTATGGCTCAGTATTCAATAAAGTGGACATAAAGATGCTGGTTTACTTTTGTGTGATTTTCCAATTAGCTCATGCATTGTTACATGAAGGATTTCAACATTTGGGGAATAGATTCTCTGCCTAGACTTCTGAATTTCATTATTAATTCAGCATAGAAGTGAGCACTGTGGGGCTATTCTGTATTAAATACCAACCAATAAATTCAGAAGACTGGATCTTTCCCTCCCCTTGACTTTGTTAATTCTTATTCAGCTTTATTTTACACCAGAGCCTGTCAGGATTGATTTAACTGGATGTCGTCCTTGCTTAGGCTGGCATGCACTTTGGACTGTCGGGGATTTGTGTTGAAAAGCGCATGACAGTTTTATTTCAGACTGAGTAAGTTACACATAGTTAAGAGTTTCTTTAACTATTTAATGTACATTTAAGAGTTGAAATCACAAATCTACAATATAATGCACACATAGAGCCAGATGAAGCAAGTCCAGTTCCCCAGATGTTTGTGCATGCATGCAATCTTCTCATGAAATATTCACAAAGGTTACCTGTAAGAACCAGTCTTACAGGTGTGTCACTGTTTTTTGTTTCAGTTCAAGCCACATTTTGGCCATTTTATGTATAAAAGATGCCAGAAACATATTGCAGTTCTTCACACCCACATAGTACCGTTCCATTGCTGAGTATTGCACAGTCCCAAACCTGGTTTAATTAAGGGGTATTTTCTTGATTACAAAGATATAATACACTGTACTACAGGGCATGGAGCATATCGTTTTGATTCATCTGGCTCCGAAATACATTTGGACAATACAAAGTGAATAACAAGGTTAATAATACATTAAGAGACCAGATATACTAGGAATACACAATGGTCATGCAAGGAAGAAAATGGGTGATGTGTCAAACATTATTATGCATCAAGCTGTAGGAGTAAAATAGTTCAAATCTATTGGTTGACAGAAATATATAGAATACCGTCATCTATTTGGCTGTAACTATGCAGTAAAATATCAATTTAAAGCTACGTAATGAGCACAAATAGTTGAACATATGATGTTGCCAGTTCAGATACACTCTGCTGTTCTTTGACTGGTCGTAAGGCAGGGGGTGGGGAGCGAGAGGTAAAGACTCGGGGCATTTCATAACTCTCACAGCCACAGTTTTTACTGTAAATGCTGGGTCAGCAAGTTTTTCATGCCCAGCCATTTTTATGCTTGGTAATATCACACGCAATCAAAATCCTGACAATGCAACATCATCATCAGTATAGCATCATTGTGTAACATGAATTGGCATAAGTGGTCTTTATTCATTTTACTGATGAATAGTTAATATTGTGACTATTATACAGCTATAATAGAGTACATCTATGCTGTAATTTTACAGCTGTTCAGTCTACGTCCATTCCAGCTTGTTGGATAAGCCATGAATTGAAAATGGGAATTCCAAATCAAATTGTTGCAGATGTCAGTCAAATTGATAACAGTAGTATCTGAATCAATGCATTTATTGCTCATGACACAACACCACCAATTCAATGTTTTTTTTTTTTGTTTTTTTTTTGTTTTTTTTTAATACCCCCCAAACACTCCTGAAAGGTAAACAAATTTCCGTTTGGATAAAGTCTCTTCATGAGGTGGCGTCTGGTTCCTCTTGGAGTTTGTTCTTATTCCTGATAATGCTGGAGCAGTGCACAGACACCGCGCACGCTGTGTGTAGTTAAACTACAGCCAATAAGGTAGTCACAATCACAGACATTCAGTCATTGGCTTTGGAGTGATGGCTGATCTCCAAGGGTTTGTGCTTCACACCAACAGTCATCTAATACACAAACAACAGAGTAATAAAGCTACAGTGATACGAACACCGCTTACTTAATTGGCATTATATTTTAAAGTTTCACATAAAAAAAATCTCTGCAGACTGTTCTCTGGATTGTACTTTTAACAAGTTATTATAATGACAATATGTAAGGTGTAACCTACAAGTACATGACTGTACTCTCAAGGAACTGAGGAACATAATACGCAGAGTGAACATTAACCAGAGAGGAGTAGACTGACACGAAGATAAGAAGAAAAGTTGTGTACGTGAGGAAGATGGTTAAATATAGAGTTTATTATACTTGATCATTTATACATCACAAACTGTGTTATTTGTGGCTTATTACATGTACTGGAATAACAATAGGATACAATGATGCAATTGTACAATGCATTTCTGTAATAAAACAACTGAATCGAATGGGGGCCAGGGGTTATGTTTTGAGGCAATTAGTCTATTCAATTGTCGGTCATGTAAATGACTGGAAATTGGAAGACACTTATGGTCCACTCAGATAGAAACACATTCAAGGCCTGGACTTGGACTTGTTCAAGTGTCATTGATAAATTAACGGTCCCTTTCCACATTCAGTGTCCAAGTGCCTTCTGGTGCAAGTACAGAGATGAAGAAACACTTTTTATATATCTATATATACTGTATTTGACAAATGTCTCACATGAGCAATATAGAATTTCTTCATGGCATTTGATCGCGGGTATTTACAAATTTCTGTCAAGTTTAGGAATGTCACCAACAAACTTTTATACTCCACTAATATCCAATAGAGAATAGACTACTATCACAGGGGTTTGTGCTGATGAACACCTTTAGAAGACGTGATCATGTAAAAACCATCGCCGAGCATCAGAAGGAAATGCAAAAGAAAGCCTGATTGCTTCTGTTCTAATGAATCGATCCATTAAACAGAATAAAGGGCCAACTTTCACAGTAGCCCAAATGCTCCTCTTCACTTGCACAGTCAGTATGTCGAACATGGCAACACTAGCCCATAAAAATAAAAAAAAATGTCAGCTATATAAACATATGAAGATACAATCAACTGCATTTTTGCCTCCTGACTTTTTCAACCTCGTGTATAAAAAAAATCAGTTATTAAACAAAATCCAATGAAGCATATTCTGTAGTTCCAAACATCCACAGGGAAATCAGAATGAATTACTTGCACATATACAAACAACTTCAATTTCCTCTTCCACCTAGGTATATAAATTTGATTTCCAGCAGCTCTCATAGTAAAGACATAATCAAGAGGTCTTAGTGATTGGATGTGTACAGTCTTCAAATTTATGAGACAATTAAAAGCCTCATAGAAGCAAAGGCAGCAATGAAAACTTTTTTTTTTTTTTAATCAGTTATCACTCGTTAAATGCTTTGACTCAGGTCAGGTACAGTGAATAAGTCTTCAGATCAGAGATCGACCTATAAAAGTTGAGCAGACTTCACAATCTAACTGATGACAGCTATAAGGTCATTCGATGCAGCACTGTGGAGAAACTTCCCTTTTACACTGACAATAGACTGCAATGCTACACATACCGATAATGTAACTTAGCACAGTTCAGATTCCCTTTTTTTTTTTTTTTGGACACATTTATCTTTACTGTTTCAAAAACACTTTAAGGTCATTGGATTGGAAAAAAAAATCCACAAAATGAGACATGAAAAAAAAAAATTAAAGTTGATGCCTTGAAATGGCAGTTAAACCTGAGTTCTGTTTTGGAAGTGGTCTTTTTTTTCTGATGATAGTATTCTATTTCTATTCAGGCATTGATAAAGTCTACTATGCTTTTGAGTATACACTCACCTTTTTTCTGTAATACATAAATTATTTCACAGTTTGCTGTCAATCCCCACATGTCCCACCCCACCCCACCCCTACTTTATGTTGTCAACAAGCAAATTCCTCAAAGTTGCCTATAGTCGGGTGACGAGGTAACATGTTCGGCGTGAATCCGAGACTGTCCGAGTGACTCCGGAGGGTGTCACATGTGCTCTGCAAAACAAGGGAAGGGAAGGAGGGAAGACGAGTTCAACCATATTAAGGGAAGGGTGATGAGGGGAGCGATGATGAAGGAAAGACATGAATCACAGGTAAAGTGAAAGGGGCGAGGATGATTATAGAGGGACATGAAAAGATTTTTATATGGCCGGGAGAAAATGTGCCACGACAGGATGAGAAGAGAATGAAAAACAGAAAATAATTGAATAATGAGCTTGAGCATTATCAAAGTATTAGACGTGAGATCAGAGGGCATCATCATCGAAGACAATGAGCGACAGAGAAACATATGTGATGCCGATGGGCAAATAATGAGGCGGTGAGTGAACGCAAAGGATTTGGGTGTTCAAAGGGCAGCCACATCAGATACGTTTTACAGGTAGTGAAAAGAGAGTGCAAAGAAAAGAGGGGAGAAATGGGGTAAGATGAGTGAAAGAAGGGAGAAGAAGAGAAAGAAAACAACATAAACATATTTTTAGTTCTGTTTTTACACTAGTATGTTCAAGTCTGTATAGTTATGGAAGTTGAATCATCCACATATGTCTGCAAATCTGTTTGCAAAGGTGGCTGCTCAGTTGATGTTGCTGATATGTGGATAAAAGAAGTGATGCAACCAGAGGTAGTCACATTCGTGTAATGGCTATTCCAGTGGACAAAAAAAACATTTATATTTTGTGCAAACTCAGTGCATGCAGACCTGTGATAACATCACAAAGTAATGCATCTAGTGATGTTATTTGGCACAGCTTCTAATGCAACACCTCTAAATGGACCTCTGTGCTGCAGGGAAACAAATAGATCTTATGCGGTTTAGCTTTTTGTTCAACAGTTCAATAAGTATATAATGTGTTTTCACAGGAGAACTGCGCTTTATCCTATGGGAAAGAAAGCATCATTATTCAGTGAAAAGATGGAAGCAAGTTTTGTGTGGCGCTGAAAGTGAAATCTTTATGCACTTGGAGAATCCAACCAACTCATTTCCGCTGTTTGAGCCAATAAGCACAGAAACACACCAAACTAATCTATCCTGAGATGGCGGTACACACTGGCTTCGAAATGCTCGCTACATTTGGCAAAGAATTACGCAAATCACCCCACTTTTAGTTGATTGCACATCGTCTACAAAAGCCAACCAAATCAGCTTAGAGCATTTGAGGAAATGATGTATGAGATGGTTTCCAGAATGTATGAAAAAGAGGGACAGCATGGGAGGGAGCATCTATTATCAATGGGGTTTGCTACCTGGGGGCATGATTAGGCGTGACACCAGGGCTGGTTGGGTTCTCTGGAAACTCCTGGAATAGACATGATGAAAAGAAAGATGGGTGAGGGTGACTGAAATGAAAATAAAAACACAATGCAATGCTATTAGTTCAGGGAACACTGTCAGTGCCTCAATGAGAGTTTTCTCCCCACAATGGCATCATAAAAATACTGAAGGATGCTGGATGTTGAGCATCAGATATGGAGCTTTTTTTTTTTTTTTTTTTTTTTTTTTTTGGTTGTTGTTTACTAAGCAGGGATTGTGAGGGACTGTAAAAGCACACGACAGATGATAAGCTGCTATCCAAAAATGTTGACAATTATTTCAAAAAAAAAAAAAGAAAAGAAAAGAAAAGAAAAGAAAATCAAATTTACGTTATGATAAGGACATATTCTAAGACAATAATTTTCTGGCTTCAACTCTGTGCATTACAGGTTGTTTTGAGTGGAGATGTCAATGGGCCGGTTGAAAAAAGTGTTACTGAATATGAGAGTAAAGGAGTATAGAAGATGGTTCATCATAAGCAGGTGATTATATGACATGAATGGAGGAGAATACATATCACAGTGTATAAGCGCTCTATGCCTTATAAAACCAGTTTCTTAGCCTCTGCACTCATACAATCCCATCCTTAAAAAAACCCAGAGTGACTGAACCGTTTCCTTCTAAACTGAGTCCAATTGCAATGAAAAACAAGCTTTTTTTTTATTATTTTCGATCTTTTCCTCAGCCTCGGCTATAAACAAAATTCTGAACCTGCAGCAAACACAAATGCACGAACACAATCCACATGCAGAGACAAACCCATGGCTTTTTGTGTTGTGAATGATTAAAAAAAAAAAAGACTTGGGCTTGTCTGACACATAACAAGGGATTTTTTTTTTTTTGTTTGGGAAGGCTGGATGCAAACTAATAAACACACTCAGGGACAAAAAGAATGTCTGCGCTTACAAAAATCGGCTGAAATGTTTTTGATTACATAGCAGCACCAGCCAAAAGAAGATGAATGAATGCGTCTTGGAATTTGTTAGCCACCCTCCTACCTTCTTAACCCCCCGCTGTGGTGACCCATGAACAGGAACTGGAGGCTTTATTACTTAGACTTGAAAGAGGACCAGTGATCCCCATGCTACTGATGAAACTGGCTGAAATGGCTGTTACTATTGTGGTTTGGAAAGTAAGTTCTATTTGCATTACAGGGAAGCTTCCCTGGCTCTAGTTTTTTGTATTTATTTTAGAAATCTGGAGCAGTGGATTGTATTATACGTGCAGTGAAACCGTTTTACTTCATTTAAAACCTGCTAATTACTGATAATTTTAAGCAGAAATAACTGTCATTTCTAGGCTGCCCTGTTTAAAATGATATATAAAAGAGCCTGTTAGGGAATCAAAGTTACCTTTAGATGTAGGGTGTAAAACTGATGGGCTACAAACTATTGAGTGTTTTGGTGCAAGCAGAAACCTCTTACACTATTCGTACACCATTGTTGAGTTATAATTAGCCATATTGCCTTGAAAGCTGTGAAAACATGTTTATGATCATGAAATATTCATAAAACAGTCTGTGGACCCCTAAATTTATGCTTATAGTCTGTGTTCGGCACTATTTGTTCTCTCAATATCAATCTCATGAGATAGTAACAAAAGACTTGCAGACAATATAGTAAACAAGGCTTTGCAAAACTATTCATACCACAACATGTGAATGGGAAAATCCCAGTTCCTGTGTGCAATAACAGGTTTTCCTTCTCTGAGTGAACTAGAATTACATGAATAATTTTTTTTCTTACACTCCCACAAAAAGAGGATCAAGAGCAGCATCAAAACTAAGTATATTGTGTATATATTTAAACGTCCATGGGTATTTTATTGCGTGGGATAAGATAAGATAAGATAAGAGTCCCAGCTTCTAAAGATAAGAGTAGTGAATCAAGATGTTGAGAGAACTAGTCAGACAATTAAATTCTCCTTGTCCAATGACACTTCAGGGCATGAAACATCTTGAAAAACCACAAGAAAAAAAAAAAAAAAAGACTTTAGCTACGGAGAGGGAGGCTTGTTGGATATTCCATTTACAAAACTATTGTGGATTTCTGCAATCATAAGAAATATTTTGTTCCACTTGCATAGAGCAATTCTATTATAAATATACGGCTACTGTATAACATTGCAAGCTGGCAATACTGTTATGTATCCTTGCATGCTGGGTAAATTATCTAGAACATTTTTTAATTTCTCCACGGGGGGTGGAAACTAACAAAGGCAGAGTGCGGATATGTTTTTTTTTTCTTTCTTTCTGTCTAGTGCTGCACAGTAAAAGCATGTCAGCTTCAAGTGAGAGCAGACATTTGGTTGTTGTTGTTCCTGAGCTTTTGTGATACATCACATTCATTTCAACCCAAAGCATTCTGAAAGACTAAAATTACCAGATTGTCGCTCTGACAACGCCGTGGCCGTTTCTTGCGTATGAAGTAACCCAAAACCTTATCCTTAAACACCTAAATGTGAAGAAAAAACATCAGATCAGCATTACTTACAGATGTAATACATATCAGTCAATGGCAATAAGATGAGCCACACATCTTAAAGTAATAATAATAAAGTCATCAATCTCTGTGTTCACTTGGTACAGATAAACAAATTAATTAATTGCCAGGTCTTAGAATTAATCTTAAGACTTTATGTAAAAATGGACAAGAATGAAAATACTCAAGTATTGCTCATTGCTTATTTTTTAAAAATATTTTAGAGCCACCACTTTACCTCATATAGGTAGTCGAATATTTCCAGTATTGTTAGAACACTGGCTCCAATAAACAGCCCCATCTGGCCTCCGATGTCACCTAGAAAGGGAAAGATAGAACAGATATGGATTCCTTTCACTGTCATTTTCACTTTAGGATCTCCTGGAGAAATCTGAGAGTCAAAAACTGTCCATCCACGCCCGGCTTTTCATCTGACTCAACCAAGTGCCCTTGCAAGTGCATCAGATTATGAAAATGCATTCAGTCTGTTTCAAAGTCAGGTTCAAAGAGGCAACATCAAACAATATTAGAACCAGGCATGAGCACAGAGTGTGAGCTGTGCAGTCAAATCATGCTGAGAGAGTGGATGCGGAGGTCAAAGCACACAAGTCTATCATAATGAATCTTAACCTTCGAGAGTCTTACCGAGAAGCCCGGCTATTTCGTACGCCTTCTTCTGCTCAATCTTTTCATAATTCAGAGCTTCAAAGAAGATGTCCAAGACCAATATATTTTCTCTGGAGAGAACACAGACAAGCGCACCCAAGAGATTTTAATCACTGATGACACATTACAATATCGAATGATATCACTCAAAATGTCCTATGTAACCATCTCTCATTATTGTTACATTGAAGGTGAACGATGGAGACCAAGGTCATGCTATGCTACATCCATCCATCCAAAGAAAACAAAAAGATTGTGAGCCCATTAACTGAGTCACTGACTGCTACCAAATAATACTTACCCGATATATTGCTCAGTTTTGTTGAATTTCTTAGCCAGATATTTAGCAGATGCCTTACTGGGGATCTTAACCATGGACAGCTCCTTGCCATAGCGGGTCATGTTGCAGGGGGTCTCACAGACACAGTAATCGTTGTCTTTCTCTACCAAAAAGTCTGTGGATGATCAAAGTCATTCATATGTTGTGATAACTGAGAGAAAAAAAAACAAACAAACTTGCATGCAGAGGCTCCCAATTATTAAAAAAAAAAAAAAGCAAATATCTGTACACGCAACAGAAATCTATTTGCTGCCATCGTTCACTTTCCATGAAAGCAAATAATGACTGAAGCTATAACAGAGGGGGGAAAAAAAGTCTATGGGATTCATTTGATAGCAATGAAGCATAGACATATCACAAATCCTCCTGATAGAATTTTTAAACAATAATAATTTCCGTTTATTATTTTGCTTCAGCACTGTCTGAGAGATTGCACTAATTTCAAGCTCATACAGAAGTGTTATGAGAAGGGTGAAACTTATTAGTCCCGTGGTGCTGATCTCCATTGAACTGTTATGGCTGACTGCAAATAGGGATGGGAGTTCATAAGATTTTATTGATATCAATGCCAGCATCAATTCTTTATTGATTTCCTTACTGATTCCTGATCAATTTTCTGGAAAAAAAAAAAAAAGCAGGCTTGCACAGGTTTTCTGCATCAGTGCAACTGAAATTATGCAGGCAGTGCCTCCGTGTTTCAAATCCTGCCAGCTACACTCCAGCAAATCACTCTTTTGTTCAGTCACTGGCAGAAGGAAAGATATGGAGACACTGCCTGCATATTTTCCCACACTTGGTTTCCCACCTACCAGGAGAAGGGCAAATACGGCAGGCATGCCAGCATATCACCCCTTCTCTGGTGCTCAGAGCAAAAAAAAACGTGCACGCTGGCATTGATAAAAGGTGGTGATAAGCTCGGAGGCTCACGATTGTGGTTCTCAACTGGAACTGTGTTCTCGATTCCAATCCCTATATGCAAAACTAAACTTTAAAGCAGTTCCTTAATTGGGAAGTCACACTAACATAGCCAAGTCCCTACTCTGAAAAATGTGTGTGCTGATCATTGGCAACATTGATTTTCTTTAGTGAGTGTGTGGTAAAAGGCATTGTCTCACCTAAAGCTGGGTCAGCACAGTCTTTGTACTGCTCAGGTGTGCAAACTGTTGAAGTCCCTGTTCCATATAACACAGAGGGGGAAATAATTACAAATGTGGAAATCTAGGCCACCACTGGAGCAAAAAGGATTTGGTTTTCCTCTTTATCTACTTCAATGACACGATGCGTTGGTCACGCCAGTTTGAGTTAGTACCTGGCATGTGAACCATCCTGCAGTTGCAGTTCTCTACCAGGTAACGGGTTTCACAGTCAATGCGGCAGGCTGTGATGCTGTATGTGGAGAAGAATTCAGAGTCTATGGGAGTAGACTTGCAGTCTCCCCAAGGCGGAGGGAGGTACTGAAGCTGAAAAAGAAAACAGCACATGTTTTCCCTCAGTATCAGCACACAGGATAGCAGTCAATACCACGTTATTCAAGCCCAGCCTAGCATGGTGCAACAGAAGTACATAAAAGAGGATCAAAAGCAGACAAAACCCAACACAAATGTGTCAAACACAATAAAATACAAAAGCAATCAAATGAAAATGAGTTTTGAGACGGTACTGGCACAAAAAGTTCCACCAGGCTAACAATATTGCTGGTAAAACGAGGCTCATGTGTAGCAGCAAGCAGATGTCATGCAGAACAATACTGATGCAGGTCTAGCCCTTGGGAGGAAGCAGAGTACCATGGGAAATGGAGACAGGCTTAATAGAATCTGTAAAATATATAATTTCAGACAGGACACCACAGTCAACGGACAAATTTTCAGGACAGCAAACAGTTTACAGTTTTCAGACGAATGAATTCATTATTTGTGCTTCCTTCAGACATTCTGAAAATGAAAATGAAATGAAATGAAAATTAGGCCTGATTGACAAACAATTCTTTAGCCACTTAATGAGATTATTTTTGAAGGAGATATTGTGGACTAGCCATTTGGAGTTGGAAAACCTTGATTACGTAGCTGTATTCATTTAATATAATGAAGTGAAGATATAGTCTATTTTCTGTTTCCAGCCTCATTAGAGGTAAAACTCTCATTAAAAAGGTGAAGTGCGGGTCATCACATTCATGAGTATCTCCGGGAATTAGAATGAATGTGCTAATGAGGAATATTTAATGCCTCAATTTTAAACTTTGCATTCATACTTGGCATTCTTACACCCATGGTGCTCCTTTTAAAAGTGCACTCTCAAGCAACGTGCCCAATGTAGGTGCCATCTTTTGAAAGTTCTCTTTAAGACTTTAAAGAAACTTCTGTTTTGGTTCACTGGTCACATTGACATCGAACCACCAACAAGACCTTCAGTCCCCTCTGAAAGCCTTGTTTACAGCAATTTATGGATGATGAATACTTGCTACTCATTTAAATGACAAAAACAAGCAAATTATATATGAAGGCCACTATTAGCTTGGGCATGTGTGCACATAGCTAAGAACTGCTGAGGAAGCTAGCCAAAACTCAGTGCCAAAGGCCTGTGCACAACAAACTTCAAGCAAATGGTGCTATTGTCACATTAAGGGTTACTGTAATTCCCTATCATCTACAGCAATCTCTACCCAGACCTACTCTAGCAATCTAATGGGCATTTAGTCAATAGAGAGTGACAGAAATAGAGTGCAGTTCAGTGAAACAGTGGACTTAAAATGGCAAATGTGATTAAGCCTTTATTGAACTCCATTGTCAGCTCACACTCTCATAACTAGAGCTACACTGGAGATAAAGTTCCTGTGCAATAAACGCTATACTTCAAACTGCTGCCAGAGGCCTTGTGGGTAATAAAAGCTAATGAATCACATAGTCTGGTCCTACTAGATGATATTAGCCAGTGGCCCAAGTAGATCATCCTCTGGTACTAAGGAACACATAAAGGCAAAACAAACAAAACATGTAAAAAGAACTTCATGGCAGTGAACGCGTTACAGCGAAACAACAGCGTTGATGAAGATACAGATCTAGCTTGAATGGGTTAGTTGAAATGAAACGCGTTAGCTGCTCTTCCACGGTGACTGTAAGACAGAAAGGACAATGATGGCTAGGAAGGGATATCGGTTGAGAAATGTGGTTGCTTCAGCCACACAGAGGGGGACAGATGGATCCATTCCTTGGGGACTCAGGGATGGAAGTGTGGAATTTGAAGGCAGCTGTGTGGCTTTTTAACAATACAGTATCTTGTGGCATGCAGCAAACCCAGACAGATAATACGCTACCCTCTGCTCTTGGGTGGAAACGAACGTTTGGAAGCCGGGGGCAACCCCGAAGCCCAGCTCATGGAGGAAAGGAGGCTCTGACTGAGAGTGAAGCTGTACCTTTATTCCGGCCTCATAGGACGTCTCATCTAGGCGAGGGGTGAGGGAACATAGCCCACATTGTTATCAATAAAGTGTGGCAACAGCAAGGCAAAGGGATACATCTGTCAAAGCCGTCAACCCTCTGAGCGGACACACAACCTGTTGTCATTATAACAAAGCACACAACAGCTAGAAACCCCAATGGGACCAATGACTCACATACAGCATTGGTTGACTGGTAGGTAGTGATTCAGCCACTCCCCTGCTACGTTCAGGCAGGCTTGAGTCAGATGTTTTTACAGGTACAGTACATTTCCAACCAAAACACAGTTCTAGTTCAAGAGTTTGGTGGTGTAGCTCCAGTGTTGCCCCCCTGGGTTCATAAGTGACAGTGTCCCATTAAAAATGAAATTCCTAGGAGGATGTTTCTAGAAATGAAGTCTTGAAAAGAGAAATCCCTCATTCGGCTGTCTATAAGTGGCTTTTCAGTGGCTGTGCAACTGCAGGGGATTGAGAATTGTATCACTGTATTCATTTGAGACTGACAAAAATTAATGATTGCCCGACTCAAATGACAGTCTAATTAAATCGGCACATCTTTTAGGTCATAAACATGTCTTTTAGCTGTCACTGATGTGGGTCCTCGTGTCTGGATTATAAATGACAATCGATGCACTTCCGCGATGTAACTTTGTGATAGAGATTAATAGACCAACTTCACTTCTTGCAAATGGCTGAGGTAATCATACACTCGGATCATTTCCCTACATTCGCAGTCAAGAGAGCGAGAACACTTTATACTTCAAAATCACCTTACAAAATAAAACATTTGTCATCTTTGTGGTGTCCAATTCTCCGTTTCGAGAGGCCAGTGCTCTGCCTCCATCACCCCATGTTAGTCTGCTTGAATGATGAATGAAAGAGGGTTTTTTTTCCATGCCCAACAACAGACCAAAACCATTAACTTTGGGAGCAAAATCACTGAAATGCATTAGGCCAGACTATAATTACTAAAGTAATGAAAATGATTTACTGTTGGAATGTACATTCAGTGATGGTACATAGTTTCCAGCTTCACAGGGACTTATGTGCTAGAAATGATAATGAATCCAGCTCAGAAATAGAATACAAGGATCTCTGGGAAATATTCACAGCACAAGTGTGTTTGCCAAAGACTATTTTGCCATTCTGTCATTGTTTCCACTTGGAAGTCAAAGGCTGGTGTTTAACTTGTATGCTGTTCCAGTGTATATTCTAGACACAAAGCATACAATTTGAACAGTTTGTTGTCTTGGCAGCATCTCATAGCCGGTTTATGATTTGATTAGATTCAGTGGTACGACCTGCACACAGCTTCGGTCAATGAATTCGGGCTTAATTGTAGTTATTTCTTTCTCTCATTCACTGGTTGCAGTAAAAGTACAGATGGGGACTGAGATCGATCCATAACTACTTATCTGCCTTCAACATATTAGGCGCAGGTACTTCTGGTTCCCTTGAAGTCTTGCACTCAAAAGCTCATTTTGAGTTGTCCCACAATCAGAGCACATTTTCAAATATGTTTTCAAAAAGCCAGTCTTTTTTCTTCTAAATGGCTGTGGATATTGCATCTAATCTAATGATGCATACTAGAAGTATTATTAGGGAAACAGAAGACTATTACGGTGATAGATACAGCAGACTTGTTTGAATGGTTCAGCTCGACATCAAAAACATCCATCTTTATGCATAATGACCATTTCAGTATTTTTCCAAAACATCTCCAGATAAATACTGGGGAAGTCTTCAGTTCAGTCAATCATATTTCTGCAAGAATCTATAGTTTGTTATTAATAGTGAGGCAAATTAAGCTTTAAAGCGTTCAAGCAGTGTAATTTTGTCTAAATGCTGCTGCCAGTAGACCGTTTTAGCGATACCTCGGCGCGGAAGATAATTCACAAAAGCTTAATGGCGTTTTAATGATTTCCTACACAGTCTTAATTACGGGGCTTGTAGTGCTCTTTTCAAACAACTTTTAATGAGAGGTTTATTTTTTATCGC
This sequence comes from Myripristis murdjan, assembly GCF_902150065.1. Classification (NCBI taxonomy): domain Eukaryota; kingdom Metazoa; phylum Chordata; class Actinopteri; order Holocentriformes; family Holocentridae; genus Myripristis; species Myripristis murdjan. The sequence continues at coordinate 22,235,350 of NC_043996.1, read as the reverse complement.
TCAGAATGAATGTTTTTACATCTCCAGTCAAAAGACAGTTGACCAAGGCTGTGTAAAATCTGAGTCTTCCTAATGATTTTCTTCTGCCTACTGTTAGTATGCACCACTAGACACCATTTTCACAGCATACAAAGTGACAGTATGCTAATATTCCCCAGGCTATAGGGATGGCTCAAAATGAAAAAGAATAATAATAAAAAAAAAAAAACAGCTGCCAGATATATTTTCACATTGTCTGGTCTTATGTAGCTTTGGCTTTGGCTCTGATAAGCATCAGTCATATAAAAATGTATGCTTGGTACATCCAATCATTCTTTGGCCTTCCTCCATCAATTTGCTCAGGGCACCATACATCCACTGCTTTATTCAAGGTACCCAGAATCATTGGATGTTTCTGTTTAGATTTAACACCTTGATAGCACATTTCACGCACAAGGTAAATCAACAGAACTGATTTTGCTCCAGGCTCAGACACAGAGGTAATGGGCACTGGGAAGGCTTTGGGGATAAACACAGGATGAAGCAGAGCAAAACATCAAGGTTGGAGGGAGGGAGGTGTTTAGGCAAGAGGCTGAACGTTAGGTACCAGTTGCTGCTGACATGACACAAAAGTTTGAAAACCAGGGGCCACACCAAATCCCAGTTGGTCAATGAAGGGCGGCTCGTCCTGGCTGTGGATCTGAACCTTGATGCCTGCTTCATAGGAGGTCTCATCTGTGGATACAGCACGCCAGAAAATGTAACAACAGGTATGCTCGCCTATGAAAACCGGATTATTGCCTTTTCTTTTTCCCCTCCTGGAGGCAGAATTGCTAAGTTGTATATAGTGTGCTCCTAAACCACATGCTGAAAAAACAATACTCGACAGGCACTGTGTTGGAATGATTTTTAACAACCTAACAACCACAGATTTATTACATATAATTTATGAATGCACAGTGTAATTGTGCTGTTGTCCACTATAAACTGGAGAGAATATCTAACCTAATCCAATCACTAAATGGAAATTACTTAGGGGTGACAAGCGAAAGGTAGCATGCCACTAAACATACTTTGTGTGTCGTTTTGGATAACCAGGGGAGCCTTCTGCAGGAATGAAGCATTACAGTGAATGAGACAACTTGGGACAAACTACAAGTTTCTCTAAAAGTGATACATTCACATATTATACAGTTGGACACAATCTACATAAGTAGGACTTTGGAGGGTTACCAAACAGAATGGAGAGATTTTCACAAGAGGTTATACAAGGTATAATATTATTCTGCATTTGAAAATGGTCCTAAAATATACACTGACCTGTCTCTCCCCACACAGGCAGGTATTCATCCTGCTGAATATCCAGCATGATCTCCAGGCCGTTCCCTGTGCCACCTTTTAATGTGGTTAGCAACGGGTTGCCGTCCAGTCCCGAGTTGAAGGTGTAGCATTTTCCATAGCGAGTGTAAATCTGCCAAAAAAAAAAACAACAAAAAAAAAAAACAAGCAAACAAACAGAAAAATGTGTGAAATTGAAAGTCAGATACATTCATTGTGATGTGGTAAATAATGTTCAACTAAAAGATGCTACGCTTGCTACGTTGAAATTGTCCTGGACAGGTAATAATGGCAGAGGTTTTGTGATTATTTGAGAAACGCAATTCTCTGGCTCTGATTTGAGGAAATTAATGAGCATGCTCCAGCAGAACCGATCAATCTCCACTCTGTTTTACTCTGAATTTCCCTTGTGTGATTTAGAGTGAACATGCAATTTTGCAATCATTATGTAAGAACTTCATCTGAGGTTGAAGCTCCCTGGACACCCAAGCAAACGCTAAATTGGGTTTGTAAAAGATATTTATGTGTCTTGATTTACACACTCCTTAAGAGAACGAATGTGTGCCAACAGAGCTCTGTGGCACTTAACATTTGATGTGCAATAGCTGCAGTATGTTTTCTTGCATTAAATTTATCTGCTTTAACTAATACTGCTGGCAAGCGTCATTCTTTTTCAACTCATGGTTTACAGATTGTTGCTTCATATATTTTTCAATTTTGCGGATTTTCTCCATAATTGGAGTGTTTTCTATCCTCTGTTAAAAAAGAGGGAAAATAAGGGTCTATCTGATTAGGAATGTTGACATTTTAAGCTGAAATACAAGCTACAATTTGGATAAAGGCTAAGAAAGCTTCAGAATCCTAAATACAGCTTGAAGTGTTGAGTAAATTCAAGATAAGTCTGTCAATTCAAGATAAGACTATCAGACTGTGGGATTGATTGGTTATGCAATACTCTGAGGAACTAGGCTATCTATATTCTTCTGCATTTCACCGCCAAGACATGCAAAAGCTGCAGTGGCAAGTGTTGTCACAAACCACTGCTGTACTACTTCAACAAAACTGCAAACTGTGCTGACTCACACACATACACAAAGAAGTTTAACACATTACATACAGTACATACAGTAGGTTCTGCCTGTCTCGGCTCAGTTAACAGCTTTTTTTTTTTTTTTTTTTTAAATACTGGTAGTAATGTTGAGCATGATTCATCACTGTGTAAGAAAATCATGTCATAAAGCTACTACTGTAAAATGCAGGAACTGATTTGCTACTTTGGGCCATATATCAAGTCAGGCAATTTTCAATAATGTCTCATATTGCACATTGGCACAAATTTGTGGCTGCTGAGATGAGCTTTTTTTGCCAGCTCACATAATTACGATTGAGTTTAGGGAACCTGGCTTTGCTGCATAACGAATGGAAAATACCTCAGGTAAGACCAGAAAAAGAAGGCATTTCATCTTATGGTAAATTTTCAACATGTAATGCAGTGAGGTCATGGTAAAAGAGCTGATGGCAAAAACTCAAGCAGCGTGGCAAAGCCAATCTCAAGAGATCAGAGTCAGTGTTCCATGTCCAGACGCAGACAGACTTACATGCAGCTCAGACAGACACGATAAAGCCCCCGTTCCTTCCCCCTGCTGGCTATAATGAGGTCTGTGAAGTGACCACCCTTAGGCACCACCTAACTTGCAGCTGCTTTTGAAAGTTTTAAATTCCAGCAGTGGAAATAAGACAGCTTACTTCAATCTCTTGGAAACCGCACCGTGTGATGCTTGAGTTATTTTCAACACCTTTGAAAATAAGTAGCCTCTCTGCATGGGTATTTCGTTTATTTTATCATGAAAAGGCTGCTTCTCAATGCCAGCTGTTCCCCTTTTTGCCTGCATGTCTTCTCATCAAACTAAAAGATGTTCTTTTATGTTAAAACTGTCCATTATAGATGCAAATCGACAGACTACATGTGTCACTATCTTATACTGTGAGGCTATGATTTAATGTTGACTTTGGCCTTTCACTGATGCAAACAGTTTATTTGTCATTTTTCCATGCATATTCAGCAGTTACTTATTTAAAGATAAATGGACTAGTCTAATGTACGGTTTTGTCTAAAAGGGAGAGTTAACCACATTGTTGTAACACAAGACATGGGATAGATATCTTTAGGCTGTGTACTGCCAGATGTTTAATTAGAGATGCTAAAATTTTTATTTGCACTGATTTACGATGTCTGAATTATTAATCTTCTCATTTTCTTCTCCGATGTCATTGGTTACAGAGAAAAAAGACAATTGGCAACTTGGGATATAGAAATGGTGACTGTAGAGCAATGAAGAAAAAATATTATGTAAAAAAGCTGTATAGCAGTCACTGAAATCAATAACAATGAATAAGAATGATTTTCCAAAAACAAAACATCATTACAGCAGCTAACCATTTATTTGTTTTCTTTTGTGACTTGGGCGAGAAGTCAAGATTAATAAGGACAAACCTGTCATATCTGCAAAGAAAAAAAAAAACACACAGGCTTGTTTGAAGCTTTGAAACACCAAGCACCTTAAAATTCACCAAAAGAATGCCTGCAAGAGGGAGCATCATCAAATCCTTACATGAATTATTGATAAACCTCGTGAACACAACATTCATATCAACACCTGACAAACACCATTGTTCTCTCTGTACATACTGTGCTGAAGTTTTTGTGGGTGCAGTTTTCCCCGCGGAACCTGCACTCCAGCAGCATGTCCTCCAGCTGGTGACCCAGCCGGCCCATCATCTCCGTGGTGTTGACGCGGTAATTTGGGGGCGGGGTGTAGTTGTTGAAGTCCAGCAGATTGAGGAGCCCCTGCTTGTGGCTGTCCTTCAGGATGGCCAGGCTCCGCTCCATCACGGTGTGGTTGGGATACATCAGGTCCATCCAGTAGCCACTGTGATACAGGTCATCCTTGGTCAGGGTGGAAACACGGAACAGGTTCTTGTTGCAGAAAGTAACAGCTGGGAACGACATGTTATGAGCCCAGACCATATAGATTTTGGTGACGGCAGGGTAGGACAGCAGGTAGAGGACACGGTTCGAGGACCATACGATCAGCAGACTGACACACATGAAGAAGGCAAGGACCCAGATGGCTCGTTGTGGTTTGGTCTTGTCTGGCGAGAAGACAAACTTCAAACCGTGGATCTTCGTCCTCTTCATGAAATCCACTGTGATTTCTTTCCATGTTGGCTCTGGCAGGCTGGACTCAGTGCTCTGGAGGGTGGTCTCTGGGGCATCGTTTTGTTTATGTGGCCCAAGGGTGATTGATTCGGATGTCGGTGCAGTTACCATGTTTACCTCTCTCCGGGCAGGTGCTTCTTAACAAATGCAGTCTCTTAGCAGTCAAACCTTGACTTCTTCAATTTGCACACAGCGGCTTCCTCTGAAACCATGCTTTCAGCTATGCTCAGTGCCACAATTTCCAGGTAACAGCAGCCAAAGTCCTAATGTGCAGCTGTCCCACTGTTCAGGCTTGGAATATCTTTGCCATAAAACAAAGGAACAGTGCTCCTAGGGGAGGAAAAACTGATTTACATGATTCCTTTATGAGGAAAATAAGCTGAATCACTCCATTAACAAAAAAACATCAAGCGTAACCATCGCCAGTCCTTCATCAATAGATAAATAGACGTGATAATTGCAGATGTAAGCGTCGGCTTCAGTCCCAGAGGCAATCAGTTACTTTGAAAATCCGGAGAGGCTTACCCCTGTTGCTCAGATCTTTCACTCTTCCATCTCCCTCCCCAGTGCCAGACAATACTTGCAGATTTCGGTGGTCGTTCTTTTTTTGTGCTGTAGCTGCCCAGAACCCAACTCCTCCCTCTCTCACAGATTGAAGAGATGCTTTTTAGTCTGTTGACTTGCAGGCTGCAGAAAGGAATATAAAGCTAGTTGCCCCCCCACACTCTCTCCACAGGCGAATGGAGAATGAGGTGGAGCCAGTGGATGAAATTGTTTTCCTCCCGTGATGGAGTAGACCTCCAATGGTACAAATGAGAGGCAGAGGGATGGCTGTTCCCACATCCTTCACCAAAATATCAATCAAAGTAGAAACAATGCTCATAAAGAAATGCTGCCACAAAAAAAATGACAAAGCCTCTTTAATATTGTGCTGATAAATCTGCAGCTTGTTCAGGGATCAATATAACTATGTAATTGATTACTGTGTGGAGCTGGCGAATTGCAGTGAAATGCAGCCACATAAAGCTCTCATCAAAAATTGCAAAAAAAGAAAAAAAAAGAAAAGAAAATATCATAAAACACTGTAGTTTTTCTTTTGCAATATGGACTGACATGTTGCTGCATATACAGTCGATGTGGAACAATCTAATATGAAAGGTGCTTTTTTCTATTTATTTGATCATACAGAGAGATTGGGAGCTTTCTCCTCAGCAGAGAGCTAAACTTCACACCAAGATTATTTTTGATTATCTCGTTGGAATCTTCTCAAACTTTTTCTTTTTTTTTTTAAATCTATATCGGCTGGATAACTTAATCACAGTTGTGGTAATATATGGCCGCAAAACACAGATCTGAAAAGGGAAAAATGGCAGCAATATTAGATAACTGTGCACTTGAAGGAGTGGGGCTAATTTGCTAGAGTAGATGATATGAACTGGTGCAAAATAACATGATTCTACCTGACTCAAATATAAAAGCAAAGGGCTGAGATGCCTAATGGGTGTTGCTGGGTGTCACCAACACAAGTGATCCAGAAATGTCAAAAGATGTGTTCAAGATGCCATTGTTGATATCCAAAGCAGCCAAGACTAATTCTTTAATCCATGTATTTCAGTGTCCTCCATCTCAACCACACACACACACACACACACACACACACACACACACACAAAAGCTGCAGTCATGAATATTAAGAAGGCATGATAAAAATCTCTTCTCAAGAAGTGAGGGTGTAGGTGGAAAGTGGGTTTATAATAAATATTTGCAGGCTATAAACTGCATAAATTATTTGAGCCATCTGTTAAATTATCAGTTTCAATTAGTTTTGTTGTTCACTTCAATGATGCTCTTAATTACAGTCATAGCTTGTCCACTAATGTATGCTATCGTATGGCATACATGAGGCTTTTTGAAATTCTTACCTCAGACGTCTGCTGGTGTCAAGCCTGCTTTAAATGAGTCAAAAAAAAAAAAAAAAATCCCCATTAATTTGTCTGCAGGACATGTGTGAAATTGCAATTACTTGATTTACTTTTACTCACCGACTGTAGGTCAACTGCAGGTCTTGTTTTGCTCTGCACACTGGTATTTCCCTAATACCCTTTTCCTTCATCCAAACCCATCAATTACAGATAACTAGGTTTCCCTTAACAGGCATAATGGCCAAATTGAAGACTTAAAGAAGCCACGGACTAGGAGGGATCTAAGTCTTGGACACCCTTGGTTGTCCAACAAAGCAGCAAAAACCTAATTTCATAAAGCAGAATGTTGAAACACGTTCTTTTATCTGCAGCTGATGTAATTATGGTCAAAATTACTGAGTTATTTATCAACAAAAGAGAGCGCTACGAAACAGAACAGCTCTCTTTGTGTTCAAAGTTGTGGTAATAATACTCTGATAACATTAATTAACGTTTGAATACTCTGTAAAAAATAAAGAGAGCACGGAATAACAGCTCCAGTATTATGGTAATAGTTATTTTCCCTTTGTGTGCTTTCAGGGGTTTACAGCGACAAAAACAACTAAATTAATTGCCTGTATCCAGCCCCCTGAATAGCTACTGTATGTCATGTCTGCACCACACCGTTTTTTCAGGCTTCTAGCCAACACAGGGTGTCTGCAATTGCTTTTCTTTGAGACTCATGTTCAAACCATTTCACCGGCGCTCTTAGAAATAACAGTGGGGGCAAACATATGATCTACAGCACAGACTTCCTTTTGGAAAGATCAAATCAAATTGTACAATACTCTCCATTTTAGCATACAAAAGTGCCACCAGGGAAAACCACTCCAGTTTCAGACACAATAACCCAGCAAAGTAAAGCAACATACTAAGGCTGGGTGGGTGCCGGGCACATAAATTACTTTGGCAATAACACCATATAAGAGGAAGGCTGACTGCCAGGATCTCCAAGTATCGATCATCTGCATTGATTTGCTCTGTTCTCAATTTCTTTGGAAACATGCCAATACATATGAGGCACATTTAACTGGTAAGTTAATTGCTTCAGTTCATTTGCGCTGTACAAGCTCACTGAGGCATGTTCAGTTCAGTGGCCAATGGCCCTCCTTGGTCTCAGAATCGTCCCTCGTCAGCAGTTTGAGCCAAAGTGCAATTTACAGATTTCATTATTCCAAGTACCAGAGGTTACACAGGCAGTGCATGACAAACGTCATTAGTCTTTGCCGCCTGTGCTTTCCTCTTTGACAAAGGCTCTCCAGCCATCCTCTTGCCCCAGTTTCAAACAGTTACTGTGCAGTGCATTTAAAAATGAGTCTGTTTTCAAGTCCCCACCATTCACAGTTTAGTCTTGGCCACCACTTAACTGAATTTTTATGTGTCCTTTGATAAGGCTTGAGCTGAGTTACCTGTGTTCTTATTTATGTGAGACAGTGCAAAACAGCTATTATATCCATTAAAGTGGACTATGACTTGCTAAAGGGCAGAATCAGCATGTATAGACTCATACAAAAATTACCCTCAATCATCACTTACGAGCTGCTAGAAGTGTGTGTTGGTGTGTGTACGACATCCAATATCACATTTTGGGCGGTTGTTTCATTCCTTAGCTATCCTAGGAAATGAAAATGCGCTCCTGGTGTTTAGTTTGCATGTTCATTTGCACGTTTTCTCAAACTGCAAACTACAGTCCAAGCTTTCAAAACACTTCAACCAGTTGTCAACTGGTACCTTTAATTAATAGTCTAATGCTACTTCTGTATTATGCAAACAATATGCAGATAAGCACTTCTGTGGGAGAGAGAGTGCTCTTTAGAGAAAGGATGGCCTCAGTAAAACATGCCACAAAAACCAGGCAATTCTCCTTCAGAAAAATAGATAAAAAGCCTTAATTTAAATGGCTGATTTATTCTTGAATATTAAAACTAGCCAACATGTTTTGGCCACAAGCTGTCATCAGGGCACAGGAGATGGGCCATCTTTTCTTGGCTGATTTTAATATTCAAGACTTAAGTCACTATGTAAACAAAAGCTTTTTAACTTTTTTTTTAAGAAGAAGAAGACGAGTTGCCTTGGAGGTTTTTTTTTTTTTCATGTAATACATAACATTAATTAATACACCAGCGCATACCATGGGTTTAGTGTACCACAGCAGAGTATACCAAGAGCTGTTGGTGGTTTCTTTTGAAGCAAATAGTCAGTAATCAATAGTAATCAGTGCTCCCAGCTCTTTACCCTGTCACACATGTACAAATATCAAACATGATAATCAAAATGTCAGATATGACACCATCAAAACAGACAAATCCCAATCATGTGCAACGAGTATTAAGATTAACCCTCATATTATGTTTGGGGTCAATTTGACTCCAGCCAATGTTTAACGTCTCTAAATAAATGATTAACATCATTTTTTTTGCTTCATATTTAATGAGTGAATGTAATGGGTACTACCGGGTAAAGATGTAATTGACATGATGATATGTTTTCAATGTCCTGTACACACTTTGTAACGCATTGGCTATAAATAACAAAAATCTGTACTTAGAAATAATATAAAGCCATTAAAACACCAAAAAATAATATTTCTTTCCAATTTTAGGTCAATCAGTGAAAATGTGAATATAACAGGAGGGTTAAGTATAAGTATGAGGAACAAGCTTTTTGCCTAATGTAAGGAAAATATTTAAATCATGGATAAAATCATATAAAATTAGATTATGAAAAAGGACTGTGGAACCAAATGTGTTTTATCATCCCTAGTCTTTTATGAATATCTTATCTTACCAATAGATGTGTGCAGTTCTGATGTGAATATTTGGTTTTTGTATTGATGTGGTCTCAAATGAGAGCAGCACTTCACTGGGCTGTTTTGCAAAATGTATGAGTTAGTTAACTTTTAAGAATGGTTCTTTCACGAGCAGCAATGATGCACCGAGGTAAAATGTGAATGAGAGAGAGAGAGAGACAGCTTTTCCTCTGTATTTATCGCTGTGTTTCCTTGCATCTGTGTTGCAGTGGAAAAGACAACATGACCTCATTAAAAAGGTCTGAATGTTTACACACTTCTCCCGTTTATTTGAAATGCAACAAAGATTTTGCATCTATGGCAGTTCATGGCGGCACAGTTCACAGTAAATATTTCAGAGCTTCTCCTAATATGGTCATACGACAGTGTGGAGTTGCTCTAACTTTTTTAAAACGTGTTTGTGAGATCATTTCATCGAATCATTAATTTCATTAAAGTATCCCCTCAAAGACAGTGCTGGAATTACTGAGGAATATTAACGGCTCTGGGCAAAAGTTAATGACTTTTCCTCTCAGTAACACTGCTACCCTGCTTATTGAAAATGCATTTCTGCCGCCAACACATTTCCATTATTATCTTCCTCGGCATGCAAACACATTTCCCCTTTGTCTCAGTATTCAAGCATGTAATTAGAAGATCACAGTGTAGTAAAGTTTACAAAGATGGGATGAGCAGCTGATTGGTGTTTGCTGGCACCCAAAAAAGTTGAAACATTTGAGATATGACATTTATATATATATATATGTATATATATATATATATATATATATATATATATATATATATATATATATATATATATATTGTGATTTCCACATTTCTGTCCAGGCTTTGCGACTGGCTCAGTGATTCCTGAGGGCGTCGGAGAAGCGGCACTCGCCTTCCTCTTTTATGTCAAAGCTGAGTTGAACCCCAGAGGTCTCATTAGAGGAGGAGCACAGTTTTGACAGTGTGGAGGAAAGAGCTCCTTCAAGGACCAGTGAGAACGCTCCACGCTCAGTAAATCTCTGGCAGCAATTAGACTCACCTCAGAAACACACACAGACAGGGGAAAGGTGGAGATGAAAAGGAATTAAACCCATATCTAAAATTAATGGCCAATGGCTGTTTACATGGGCAGAAAGCATCATTTTCCATCCTCTTTATGCTGCAGTGACAGCAATATCCAATATCTAATACGGTTATTCATTCAACACACTTATAAAAAAAAATGAAAGGAATTCCATTAATCTGTTATATCTCATACTTGAATAAATAAAGCTACTGTCTGGAATGCACACACATATTGCACTGTGAATCAAAATAGATATAAAGCAGAGAGAGACAGTGCAGCCACAACATTTGCAAGCTACCCTGTCATTCTGGCAGACAGGCAACTTCTTTAGCAGAGGGAGACATCTTGTGGCCCACCTCTAAATGAAACTAGCTTCCTCCAGCCTTGAAATGCATTGCATCCACTCTGTATGCTGAGCAAGTAACGCAAGGGAGGCAAGAATAGATTTTCCACTAAGAGGGGCTCACACTGTGAAATAACTCATATAAAATGCATCAAAAAAAAAAAAAAGGACGGGAATGCTGGTTTGTAGTTTGTCACAAAAAATAAAATGAAATAAAATAAATAAATAAAACAAACAAACCCCGTGGCTGTTTCTGAGGAGGGTGTACTGATTGAGTGCATATACAATTTATTGAAATTCTCCACAGCGGAAACACCAAAAATCTGAAGCAGTGTTTTGTGTTTTCAAGTCAGTGGATGTAACACTTCAGAGGCAGCAGGCTGTGTTTTGCAGGTCTAAGGAAAGGCAGGGATAAGTATTATTTATCTGAGATCAAATTGTGAACATCCCTGACAAGGCACATGTGTATCCCCGCTGGCAGGCCCAATGGAGAGCAGAGGTAGTCTGTATCAATAAATAACAGATGCTGTGGGCTACACCTGCCCCCTTGTTCCCTTGTTCCATTGCAGGCACAATCCATCTAAAAAAACATGAGCATGCTGTCACTCAAGCATTTGGTCTGCAGCCCCCAGTCACACTTTGATAAACTCGCTCCACAAAATTTCCTCACCAGTACTTTGCGAGGATAATTTTTTGTTAGCATGTTCTCATCTTATTTGCTCAGCTGGAGGCATTTGGTAGCCTATCCATTCCTGACACCATTCCGCTCATTTGACCAAAAATGAAGCAAAGTAAGCACTTGCCAGAGGCCGAAAAGTGCCCCGCAGTAATAGGATTCAGTCGAGAAAACTTCCTGTGTCAGGTAAAAGTAATATTGGTTTAAGTCGTGTCCTTAAACATCAGCAAAGCTTTTTAAAACCCCAAAGATGGAATTATAATCCTGCTCAGGATTCACAACCACAGTCTTGTCTAGTTTCAACATAAAGGGATACTTCACCAAACCTGAAAGTAAGGGGTTTTATGATGGGTTACATCATCAATCAAAACGATGAAAACAGACGCTTAAAAAAAATGATTTGAACTTTCCGGCAACATGTCATGTCTGGCTTCCCCCATACGAAGACGCGAGGAGTCTGGGGGATTCTCAATTTACTTGAAAGAAGATACATGATACAGCTGGAGGTGCAATGCGTGGCTTTTATTGGCTGAGAGAGCAGGATATAGATCCCAGAGGCCATTAGAAGAAACCAAAGCTAAATACTGCTATCACAGGTAACTCTAGATCAAAGGACATTTGATCTTGCAAAATATGAAAATTTCACTTACAAATACAACTCTTCTTTTAACAAGACAAGTGCTGGGATATCAGAGCATGCCAGAAAACTGGTAATCTATCATGACATAGCATAATGTTACTATTGGTTTTGGACGGACTCGTACTTGTGTCCGGTGTCTCAACCTAACAAGCTAATTAAGTTAAGAGGTTCTGTCAACTGGCACCTCCAGTGTCTGCCTCTGGTACTATCTGCTCCCCAAAGTGCAAGTCAGCAAAAAGCAGCTCCATACAGCACCTCAGCCATGAATTCCTTCACTATCCCTCTTCAAGGCTATTGATCTGACTGCCAATACTGCACTTACAGTAACTGTGGCTCCCAGACTAGCCCTTCCTGACATTGAGTAATGGAGCAAACACATTAGGTATTTGCGATCTGGCCTGTCATCTACTCGCACTGCCATGGATTTGTTTATTGCATTATTTCCCCCCTGTAAAGATTTTGTTTTTATCTCTCTGCTCTTCTTGCTCCCGGGCAGCGGTCTCATACGGAGCTCCAGTGCAGATCTCTTCCCCTCATCTCTCATAATGCTTCCAGTTGTGCATCTCGACACTGGCTTGGCTCCAAACCGGGCTGAATCACAATGATGGTTAGTGTCAGTTGTCAGCTGTGTCCCAGTCCCACCTCAATCTGAGGCTCCTTTTCCTCTACCTTCCCCTTCCCCTGCCTCTCTCTCTCTTTCACGCCTCCTCCCTCCCTTGCCTCCGCTATGCTTAGGCTCATTCCCTCCCTCTCCTCCCTTGACTCCAACTCTCTTTTCAACCTCTCTACATATCTCCCTTGTACTATTCTCTCCTCTTTCTCTTTTCCTTATCTCCCACGCTGCCCCTTTTCTGCCTCTGAATTCCACCTCTACCGAGTCTGCAGCCTGGGAGAGTTAATTCTTTCAGAGCAGGTGTGACACTTTCATTCCTGACCTCTGTTTCCTTTACCAACTCTTGACTGTCCTTTTATTTTCCTCAACCTCCGAAACCAGCTATAGAATCAAAGCTGCAATACCAACTATACCGCAATGGGAAAACTAACAACATATCCTGTTCTGGTTTGGCAGACCTCAAAAAGGCTTCTTGCACCCAGAACAAATCCTCTCGCCTGCCACAGACAGACCATAATTTGATATTCAGAAGCTCTCTCTTTGGTTTCCGCATAACCCTTTGAAGAGACACATTGTTACCCAAACAGGATCTTCAGTTACAACACACAATACCAACTGTAAAAGGATAAATGTGCTGGTATTAACTGTCTGCAGTGGTTCTGGCACGCTGAGGCGCTGAGCTGGTGATCGATAGCAATGATATTATGCCAACTACAGCATGCATCCTGCATATATTCACTGACAGGTGATTTATTTGGTCGGGGTCAATCTTGCAGGTTTAATCCAGAGCAGTGAGTCGGCCTGTGCTGAATGCTTACGCTTTTGAGTATTAATGAGGCAATCAATCACATGCCAGTTCACAGACACGATGTAATGTAATGAGTGGGAGGCATGAGATTCACTAAAAAATTTACTTGGCCGATCTATACGAGTTGTTTTGAAGTCTCAGCACACAAGCAACATTTATTTGCCTCCGTCTAATTGCGAGTGACATGCAGTGACATACTTTTTACATGTTTTAAAATCGCACGAGTGAGGAAATAGACTCATTTCTCACAGATGGGCTTATGGCACGAAAATCCTTCGGTGTAATCTCAACAAAGCTTATTAGCACAGTTCACTCGCAGATTGATACAGGGGCATTCAAGGCTATGTTCCTGTATGTATTTATAGCACTGGGTAAAACATTTCCAGCATCTACCATCTGCCAGCCTTTTAATATCTGAGACTCGTTCTCCTCCAGTGAATTACAGCATCTCCCCAAAAAATATTTCATTACTTTATGCAGAGGGAATAATTGCACTTGGGGGCCCTGATATTTCCTCTCCAAGATTTCTCAATATCAGTGCACCCATATCCAGCTCATTAGTCGAAACATCTGGTCTTTCCAATCACTCTGGCTCTGCTGGTTTTTTTCATCCACTGTTTCCTTGTCCAACTTTTACACACGTATGCACACACATGTGTACACACACTCATTTGTTAAGGACAACTAAACAGGAAGATTAACAACATTATGCTGGTAACATGTTAGATTCCTCCGATGCAAACATAACAGTACTTGAATGCTTTAGAAATAAACAAAATAATAAGATAGAAAGCATTCTGATTGTAGGGACAGAAAGGCAGTTACTATATTTAACGCTACAAAATAAAACTAAAAAAATATCACAGAATGACTTTCTAACTGCATGGAGGTTATTATAAAACATGCAATGCCAGAAAATAATAATAATAAAAAATAACACGTAGATATCTGAATGATTTTCAGTATGGATTTTTCTTAGTTTTTCCGAATACAGAGAGCTAATTATCTGTTGATGTCTAGACCTCGCATGAGTCAGCTTGTGGTGATGTTGCTGGAGTATATAATGGGTAATCTGAATTCCATCACATCTTATCTCCTGTGAGAGGACCTGCCTGCAAGCCTCCCACAGTAAGATCAACAGGGCGAGGAGGGGAATTCAGGCAGCTGCATGAATCTTTAATTAGCCCCCTCTATACTTAGGCCCTCTGAGCTTCTCCAATTTCTGACATTTAGCTGAAATTTGCCCTTTGTTCATGACGATGTGATACGCCAAGGTCAGCTGACTGACCACAGCAACAGCAAAATATGTCTCTGCTTTTCATACCTTACATCAGCCATTCTGCTTTTGAAATTGTACAGCAAAATGTAAGCCGTGTTTTGCGATAGCAAGTTATGGCACTGGTCTGATGCATGCATTTCACGCATGAGTCAAAAATCAGGATGTTTTCATCTTTCTTTGGTGAATTCATTTTGGCTATAATTTGGATCTGCATGCCTATCATTTTTTGGTACGGCGTTTTTCAATTTAAACATTTGTCTTTCACACAAAAGATTTGTATGGTCATTGTGGAGCGACTGAATAATTATAAGTCATTTGCCTCTCAGTTTCACTTGTGCTAGTTCTCAGAGAAATCGTGCAGCATGACAAGCCCATCTTGGTGCTGTGCTTTCATCACTCAAATCAATGACCCATTTCATCGAAATACAATCCTTCCCCTGTCTCTGCAGTGGGACGATTAAGTTCCATTCAAATTCTGCTGACATGATTTTTATCTCTTTGGTTGGGACCTGAAAGTGGAGAAAAAAAACTGGGCCCAGACAAAAATGAAAGCACAAGAGTTTAGAAAAATGACCTTTCCTTCTGTATAAACGACACTTGCTTTGTTTTGTTAAGATTATGAATATACAACAGTACCCCCGTGTTTTCAATGTTATGAGATGAGAACAAACATTATTGCAACCAATGCAGCTTTTGAGGAGATGATAACATTTCTAGAGTATTTACAAAGAATAACAGAAACATACGAAAATCTCCTCTGGCTTTGAAAACAGCATATGTTTGCTTCATAATGCATGATGCATGATGTCAGCGGAGATTTGGTTGGACCATATGGCACCTCGGTAGTTTACATTTGACTGAAGACACTTTTAAGGAAGTCACTATTATTTCTCCTGCAAGGAAAAATGACTATTAATAGTAGTGAAAAAATGACAGGCTTGGACACTGTATAGTATTGGCATCTCCCCATAGGCACAGGAATTACCTTGCTGCTTGCTGGCACTGGCTCATGTAAATAGAGATAAAGGCATCGCCTTATTAGCATTCCTCAGAAATCTCTCCTGTCTTACACCCCCGTACCTGTTGTCCCTTCCAGAGCAACTTAATCCCTTCACAAACATGCCATTAATGATTTTAAAAAATGGAAGATTATGGGAACTATTATTGAGGAAACAATTATGAAATGACAGTGTAATTTGAATTAAAGTAACATCTCTTTCCCTGAGGATATCAGATTATCTTGGATGAGTATGTCTCATCATGACAATGCAGGTTTTATAAACAGTGCTGCTCTGTTTCAGCAGATCACTGCTGAAATGTCCTCTGGCGTTCATAAACATAAATTGACTCATACTTCGTTTCACCATATGGGCAAACTGGAAAATAAAATAAATAAATAAAGACACGCTGAAATCGTAGCATATAATGGCTGTTAGTCAGCTCTCGATCTTGTTGGTGTTCTTGCCAAAGGCTTTGGCATATCTTTAAAACATTAAGCTGGCCCAATAAATGCACACTATTTTTTTTTCCAAACCTAAGAACTTGAAACACAATATCTGGACTATTTTTCAAATATTTACTATGAAAAATGCAATTTGTCCAATTTAGTTGTTACAAAATGGTTAGAAAAATTTAAAAAACTTGGTCACTCTGTAGGACCATACCTCACAAACTTACAAGAGATCAGTAGTTTTACTAGGATGAATCCACTGATGTTCATCTCAGAAGAGGCCAGAAGCAGAGATGGAGCCATACTTACAGTGGTGAAGTTCTCTGGACCGCAATCCTTTCCTCTGTATCTGCAATCAAGCAACATCTCGTCTATGTTGTGGCTGGTCCTCTGCACAAACTCCAGCATGTTGAAGGTCTTGCTGGGGAAAAACTTGCTGTTGTCTGTCGGTTGTCCTATGGCCGCCATGAAGTCGTCAAAGTCCCCTTGCTCCACACCCAGCATCCCAGCCATCCAGAAGATGTCATTCCTGCGAATCTGGGACTTTCGGAAGCTGTTATAGTTGCAGAGGGTGATGGCTGGAAAATACATGACGGGACTGTCCATCTCATCCAGAATGGTGACATGGGGGTACTCGTAGTACTCAATCACACGACCAGCCACTTGGTAGAGGAAGATGGAGAGGGAGGTGCTGAACGCGGCAGCCCAAAGCAACCGTCGAATAGTCACTCCACCGGGCAGGAAGATGTGGCTCAGGCCGTGGAGGGTGCAGTTGGCCCCGAACACCGTGATGTCCGAAGCCGGACGGGGCTTTTCCTCCTCTGGGGCTGCCATTCTGTCTGAGCACCCAACGAAAAGTAAACGTTGTGTTTGCTGGATGACTTCTTGCTGCAGCGGTGACACGCTGAATACTGATGCTAGCACAGAGGTTCACCAAAATTAAATGGACAAGGGAGGATGAACAAGAAAGGGTTTAGTTTCCTCCACACCCGAGGGAGAGGAAGGGGCTGGATATCCGGAGCTGGGAAGCAGGGATAGATGGCTAAATCAACCAATCCTAATGAGATCTTAAAGGGCACATTGAAGCTAAGAGATTGGGTTTCATTTTAGATGTGAGACTTGGCCCCACAGTGGGCAGGGTTGAGTGTTGGATCAGAGAGACATACCAGGGAAGCGATGATGCAGACTGAACTGTATTCAATTCAGTCACCTCTATTGTACCTGAATCTATTTTTTTTTTCTTTTTCTTTTTTTTTTTTTAACCTTTATTTATTTGGGGAAGGTTTATTTAACATACATCATTGTTATTGTATGAAATCCAAGCTACTCTTTGGGCCGAGAAAATACAATGACCGTTGGTATTATGAAAACCTTTCCAAACTCAAAATTGACTCAAATAGACTCACACAAAAACCAAGGTGTGTTGTTGGTTGCTTAAAAATTGAACATTGGGAGATACCAGGTTATACCCAACAGCAACAACATGCCCCTTTTCAGCAACGGCCCACTTCATGTTTAGTTACAATTATAAACACAACACTAACAGCTGATTTGCACAATGACAATCTTTCTTTTGGCCACTGATAAGATAGTGGAGCAATGTTTATATGTGCCTTGCTCAGTGGCACTGTAACAGAAGTTGTTGAGAAAGAGCAGCCTGGGCTCCTCATTTCACTCTTTCCACGCCAAGATAACTGAAGCTGGTGCACGGATTTAAACTGGCAACCAACTGTCTAATCTTTAGGATGCCACCTTTCTCCCAAAACAATGTTGAAATTACCACACATCATATACAACACTGTCAATAAATCACATTAGATGGCAGGTGAGGGCCAAAACTAAGATAAATTCTCAACACCTACTTTAAATCCTTTCAAACAATCAACAAAATGTCTCTGTCTTCACAGCTCTGGTTAACTTTATGAAACAGATCCCTTAAGTTTGCAGCATCTTCTGCTGCAGCCTCCCCATCATGCGTTTTGTAACAACATCAATTATTAATAAAGGTATCCGGCATGCATTTCAGCTCATAGATAGAGGTGTATGTTTGCTGAATGCAAGCCCCGGGGTTATGTTAGTCTATCCTGATAAGCATCTGTGTCAACTAAAATTAATGTGTTCTGAGCCGAATTAGTTTTGAATTCTCATTTAAACTGTCTGTGGTGTTTCTTAACGCCTCCGGCGAGGGAATGGCCAAGGCTCTACTTGCTCAATCTACTAAAAGTTTAAAAAAATAAATAAATAAATATAAAAAAATGTATTTATTCTTAAGTTAATGTTTCAAATATTTTCATCTAAGCAATTTAATCATGATGGTTTTAACTTAATGATATATTTTTGCATTTGGGCCAAAATGTGACTCTAGGGGCGGAAGCTCATTACATCCTGGGTCCTTGGCTGCACGTCGTCCCCTCTCTCTCTGCTCTGTCATTCCTGTCCCTCTCTACTGTAACTGTCAAAAAAATAAAAAACAAAATATATCTTTCACGTAACTATAAACCTGCCTCCAGAATATGTTTATTCTGTTCTAAATTACGATGACCATATTTATTATTTTGAGCAGGAATATGTCTTCCTGTTAAGAAATAATCATAAACACAGGTTGGTTCTATCCCTTTTTAAGACCCATCATATATTTTTGAGGCTTTAACAGCCAATGAAAAGAACTGGAAATTTATATATACATACAAAACTATGGAGTTGTTTCCAACATATTGATTTAACTATTGATTGCAATAGATGGATTATTGGTCTTCCTGAGCTATATTTGAATTTCTCACACTGTTTCCTCTGTGTTAAGTGGGTGTAAACCAATAGTGACCATTAGTCCCTGATGATGTGTATTGCAGCTTCTGATCTGTTTAGCAGGGCTCTTCAAGCCAATACTGTCAATTAGCTTCCCTAAAGTGGAGATATTACGTGTCTAGGCCTTAACAGAACCGGCAGTGTCACAGGATTCATCATCATTGTGTGTCTCCACTCATCAGTGAAGTGGCTCCTCACTCCATCACTCAAATCAGTCAGCCAGACAAGGATTGTACATGAAGGGTGGGTCAAGTGAAAAAAGACTTAATTTGATAGTTTCTGCTTGCCTTATTGTTTGACAGGCTTTTAATGCGGGCATTTGGCAAAATACCTCGGCTAAGCTAAGTTTGAAAACCAAAAACTGTGCCAAAGAGATACTTCAGCTTAGTATTCGGGCACTGATTCGCAAAAACATCAGCTGCAGCACAAAGTCAGCCACACAACCGGTGTCTCCAGTATCTAAAAAGCTGATGTTCAAGCTGGCTTTTCAGATAATGTAATTTGTTTGAAATTCAAACAACAGAGATGGCCTCTCTCACAGCAAATATGCCCAACACACACAACCTGTTTGAGAGAAAAGTCATTTAGAGGATATCAGGTTTAACAGCCAGAGAGCAGCAGCATATCAAAGCTGCAGAGGCCGAGATGTAGGGCCTAACTCCAAAAATGTGCACTGTCAAACTTTCACATATTGTATGCATCATTTGCAAAAGCAATGAGTAGCTCTACTTTTTTCAAGTGCTAGTACATTCACTCAGAGAGAGAAGAGCCACACTCTGCTCACCATAGACTGAGCAGTGGTTTCCTGCAAATATTATCTGTGTGGTTTTCTGTCACACATGGGTAACGTACACCAATCTTTCCTCCACTGTAGTGACTATGTGGTCAAAGCACATTTCTGTAATTAATGGGTGCACTCTGAGTTAAGTGCAAGTCGCTAGAATACTCAATAAATAGAGTATGGGAGTTTTTCCAGATGCTTTAAGTTAGGCGCAGTAGTTAATATCCTGTCTTAAAAAATCAGCAATTCAGTGCATCAGGCCTTTTATGTGGCCTGAAAACACTTTTTCTTTCCCTTTACAGTGAGAGGAAGCTGGAGCTGCATTCACACGTGTCAAGATTACTGATATCTTCAGAGACTAAGTGCTCCTTCTCATCAGCCACTTTGTGTCATGGCTATGTGAGGAAATGTCAGAGTTGGTCTGCTGGATCTGACAGAGCACATGTTGTGGGTCGCTACAAGACAGCCATTTTCATAATACTGAAAGGTCATTTAAATACTCAGTGTGAAGGAAAAGGTTCCAACCTGTCTCTCTGTCCCTCAAACGCTAATTTCCTCCTCACCACTTTAACAGTCCAATTTGCATCTGGCAAACCGTCCCGCCATCAAGTGTTAGGCTTACAAAGTGGAAAAAGGGTTCCTGAGGAGAGCATTTTTCAATTTTCCTTGGTGATACTTCACTGATCCCCCAAAGGAGAAGTTTTCTTTTCACTTGCCCCCCCTGCCCCTCCACAGAGAGGTCAGAGGTCAGGAGCAGATCAGTGTCTCTGGAGCTGGGAGGGATTCAGGACACTTAATGTTGCACAGGCTCGAGGCAACAGTCTCCCTACTCACCACCAGTCCTAATTTCTTTCATTACATGCAGAGAAGACCTCTGATGCACTTCCAAACTCTTTACACGGGCAAAGTGCTAACTTTGAAAATATATAATGATATAATGACACATCTCACATCTATGAGCCACATTGAGTTAATGATGTACAAGTACGCAAATAAACTCATTAAAAACAAACCTGGGGATAAAGCCAAGATGCTGAAATAAGTTTTAAACTCCTTGCCTCTGCAACTTAACAGTTAAACTTTAAGGTTCGCTTAAGTGTTAAAGTGGTTGCTGATATCACTGCATGCCGTGTGCACCTCAATATTTGATGACACGGGCGTCCACCTGGTTTGATTCTGTCTCCATTTGCTGCATGTCACACCTGCCTTTTCTGTCACTTTCCAATAAAACAGATATGCCACAAAATAATCTTTGAAAAAAAAAACAAAAAAAAAAACAACTAGGTCCATAAATTTACCTCAACATCTTGCACCAAATAAAAAAATCTGCTTCCATTCAAAATCATTAACATCACCAGCCTTAGCCAAGTGAGCCACCAGGACGGCCCTAACACATTTTATATGCCAGCACAGTAAGCGCTGTCATTCTGCTATTCCATTTTTACTTCATAGGAGCAGATTTTCTGCAACTCTAAAGGCCTGTGATCACAGCCTGTTGTAAGGCTTGTGGGATTGCAGCGAGAGTAGACTGCAGCTAGTTTCTCTAGTGGCAAGTAGGAAACAGGCAACGAATAATGAAGAGATTCAATATTTCAGCGCTGACCCTGAGACATGAGAGTCCTTGATAAATAAGGCATCATAACAGCGGGCTTATGCAACAGAAAAACACCGGAGATGCCATGCCCAGAGCAACGGTGTGTAAATTTGCTTTACAATGATTCTAATGTTTTTGTGCGTCATCGTAATTACAGAATCCTCTCCCTGGTTTGATGTAATGCCTAAATCCATGCTGGGAGGTATTCATCAGGCACAAGCAGAGGACTTCAAACAGCTGCCAAAGTAATCACACGGAGTACAAAAGGCGGAAAAGCTTCACTGTGGGTACTTCAAAGGTCCTTTTCAAAAATTAATTTCTGTCCATCTAAGACGCCAATTAGCTGTAAGTGGAGTTAAGGGGAATAAAAGGTGACTTTTCCCCATCTATTTAAGAAAGCCTTTTGGGGAAAAATACACTGAGAAGAAATTCCTATCTAAAATGGCATTTAACATATCATCAGTGTCCTGCAGACTGAAAAAAAAAAACAAAAAAAAACAAACTTCAATCTCCACCGTGAGCTTTTCAGAAATCTGTATGGTTGCATTACCTTTACTGGTTTGGATTGGTCTCAGGGAACATTTTTTGAAGCATTTTTCAACATCAGCTCTACAAGAGCTGAAATGGCAGATACTAGACTCCTGTGGAGAGAGACTACATTTTAATCATGATTTTGGATAATTCAGTTTTGATTTTTGAATGCCAGAAATGAGTGACTCTTGCAAAACGAGAACCAAGTGGGCAAAAGGCTCAAATTAAATACCATCAGGAGACCAGGAGACGAAACCTGGAGCATTAAGAGCCAGCAAACCCGAGAGGGCACTGACAATAAGATGATTTCCTTGAGATATGGGCACAAATTAATGTGCTAAGCACTGAAAAGACGGAAATTAAAGGAGAAGTCCATCATAAAATTGAATTCATTTATGTTGTTCCTAGGACCTTGGATGATCTTGGACAGTTAAATCAATACTGTGAAAATTAACAATTTTCTCCTAAGCTATGGTGAATTAAGACTCTGGCCTGCAAGTCTGCTTTATTGGCTATGTTATGCTGACTTGATGAAATTTGTGTTATATGGTCTTGTTTAAGCTGGAACACCCAAATCACTCCTGTTTCACACTGTAGTGCCAGTAGCTGTGAAAAAGAGTATGTATCCCCGGGTAATTAAAATTTCAGTGGTGAGTGTCGTAGCGCTGTCACAGTGTCCACAATTTCTCCGGTTCATTGTACAATGAAGTGCCACTTGACGACATCACAGATGAGGGGTTTAGCTGCCTTGCCTCTGGCTGTAAGACAGATATGCTCACATATACTCATCTTAGCTAAACCATCCAAGGTCGCGTGGACAAAAAAAAAAAAAAAAAAAAGGTGAAATCTCTGTTAGGGCCAATTTAATGACAGTGCTGAATTTTCCTGTAGTCTGGCTGGGATGTTATCTGTAGGCCAATATTTTATTGCACTGTGAACAAGCTAAGAAATAATATATATGGTGAAAATCAACACCTTGCCATTGTAAAGACATGTATGGTTGATTCACTTTGTTCAAGCTTATTCTGCAATAGTGCTTGGCTCCAACTTTTTTACCAAATACGTCGATCATGAAATATGTTTTTGTTGTTGTTGTTTGTCTTTCATGTAAGGCCCTCAGCCTCTAATCCAAAACACAAAAAGTTTCATGCTCCCCAAGTAAAAGCAATAGCAGCAGCAGCTTTCTGGCTCAGAGTGTTTTATATATATATGTATATATATATATATATGTATATATATATATATATATATATATATATATATATATATATATATATATATATAAATACATATATATATAATACACACACACATACAGTACAGGCCAAAAGTTTGGACACACCTTCTAATTCAATGCATTTTCCGGTGACTGTGGAGGCCAGGTCATCTGCCGCAGCACTCCATCACTCTCCTTCTTGGTCAAATAGCCCTTACACAGCCTGGAGGTGTGTTTGGGCTCATTGTCCTGTTGAAAAATAAATGATTGTCCAACTAAACGCAAACCGGATGGGATGGCATGTCGCTGCAGGATGCTGTGGTAGCCATGCTGGTTCAGTGTGCCTTCAATTTTGAATAAATCCCCAACAGTGTCACCAGCAAAACACCCCCACACCATCACACCTCCTCCTCCATGCTTCACAGTGGGAACCAGGCATGTGGAATCCATCCGTTCACCTTTTCTGCGTCTCACAAAGACACGGCGGTTGGAACCAAAGATCTCAAATTTGGACTCATCAGACCAAAGCACAGATTTCCACTGGTCTAATGTCCATTCCTTGTGTTTCTTGGCCCAAACAAATCTCTTCTGCTTGTTGCCTCTCCTTAGCAGTGGTTTCCTAGCAGCTATTTGACCATGAAGGCCTGATTCGTGCAGTCTCCTCTTAACAGTTGTTCTAGAGATGGGTCTGCTGCTAGAACTCTGTGTGGCATTTATCTGGTCTCTGATCTGAGCTGCTGTTAACTTGCCATTTCTGAGGCTGGTGACTCGGATGAACTTGTCCTCAGAAGCAGAGGTGACTCTTGGTCTTCCTTTCCTGGGTCGGTCCTTATGTGTGCCAGTTTCGTTGTAGCGCTTGATGGTTTTTGTGACTCCACTTGGGGACACATTTAAAGTTTTTGCAATTTTCCGGACTGACTGACCTTCATTTCTTAAAGTAATGATGGCCACTCGTTTTTCATTAGTTAGCTGATTGGTTCTTGCCATAATATGAATTTTAACAGTTGTCCAATAGGGCTGTCGGCTGTGTAGTAACCTGACTTCTGCACAACAAAACTGATGGTCCCAACCCCATTGATAAAGCAAGAAATTCCACTAATTAACTCTGATAAGGCACACCTGTGAAGTGAAAACCATTTCAGGTGACTACCTCTTGAAGCTCATCGAGAGAATGCCAAGAGTGTGCAAAGCAGTAATCAGAGCAAAGGGTGGCTATTTTGAAGAAACTAGAATATAAAACATGTTTTCAGTTATTTCACCTTTTTTTGTTAAGTACATAACTCCACATGTGTTCATTCATAGTTTTGATGCCTTCAGTTAGAATCTACAATGTAAATAGTCATGAAAATAAAGAAAACGCATTGAATGAGAAGGTGTGTCCAAACTTTTGGCCTGTACTGTATATATATGAAAAAACTTTAAAGGTGCACTATGCAAAACAAGTGTCAAGGCTGAAATGATAACTGTTTAGATTCAACTGTTAAAAAAAAAAAAACTGCAATAGCCACAAAATTTGATGCCTGAGTCTGCATGGTTCTCACTGTCTGCCTGATGTTTAGGACTGTTTAGACAGAAAACATGGCGTTCTGTATACACTACATTTGATAGCTGAGTCAACATGGTTCTCACTGACTACTTACATGCTTATGCTGTGTTTTTTGGTCAGCTGACTCTTAACAGTCCTCACTTCAACTGACACTGAGTATATTTTGATGTACTTATACTTCCAGTTTCCTTGTACTTGTGCCATGTAGGCTGTATGAGGTAGAGACATTATTATGGCACTCCACACAAAAGAAAAAAAAAAAACAGATTCAAGCTACACTAGGCAAGTTTGTGTCATCATTTGAACTTTAACACCCTGAATCATGTTACATAATGTTAGTAAACTGCATAGGCCATGCTCATATTAACCAACCCGCCCAGTCTGTGATCATTTTATACCAAACAGTGCTAATGGGACAAAATAATCCCAAAAGAACTAACATTTCTATGGGTGGAGAAAAATGCCCACACACTAGATAAACACCAGAATTTCATATAGGAAAATAGTGCAAATCTAGACAGTCTCAAGTAATGGAGAGGGATGGTCTTCTCTACTGTAGCCCCACAGACCTTTTTCCCAGCAGCCATTTGGACATGAAAAAGCAGCGTAAGCTCAGGTGGTACTGAAGACATTAATTAATGTTCAGTCCCATTTAAGTTTAGTAGCACCTTTCCATTGAACCAGAAAGCACCAAACCAAGACCCTATGTCTGTTAGAATCTTCATTAACGTCATAAGACTGGTGCATTTTTTATTTTTTACGATAAAATCTTGCACATAGTGTAGACGTTATGCATTCTCCATTGGCTCATGATAGTGGAGCATTCTTGCTGCTTGTTCATTGTGATAAATCGATGACAAGAAGTATTTAAAGTGATGTTGATTGACTGAATCCAGAGCTTTTATCACGAATTTATCAAATGTATCAAAGTGTTGGCTCTTGTTAGTCAATATGAAATGATTTAGAAGCTTGGAGTTATTATTCTATTGCAGCTGCTACACTATTTAGGAAGGCTTGTCCTGCCTTTGCAGCTTATACTAAGTCAGTTAACTGGATTAGCAATGACAGCTGAAAGGAGGTACTGGATAGTTCTAGTCAATAAAGACTCACCACTCCCTCATCTCATTTGTGCCTGGGTGGAAAGTTCGGATGGAGAATGTTCGCTTTATTCTGCCTCATTCCCATGACCATGAATGACAGTGGCACTGAATTGCTTCTGACCAATTAATAGTCTGCAGCGCGGAGTTTGATTGTTTTGATGGCTGTCTGAAAGATGTTTTGAAAATGAAGCAGAGAGGGATGACGGAGGGGGGTTGTGAGGGTGACGGGTGTGTGTGAGTAACACTTTCAAACCAATTACCTCCTCTCTGTATATTTGACAGGCAACATAAGTGGAGACAAAATAAATGAGCACATAAGTCGGCTTGGGAATCAATAGCATTAGAGTCCATATTTTTACTGATAGCACGAATCGTTTGCTAAAACATCTAATCCTTTGGTATGGTCGGTCGGGAATTGTCAGTGGGTTACAGGCTCAAGTTGACTAATTAGGCTATCTTCAACCCGTAACCGCTGTTCAAAAAACATCAGGAATTCAATTAAAGCAGGCAAGCAAATATTCTCAGTCACAACCTGTTACATTAAACCATAGCAACACCCTGACGTGCCTCACTTTCCTTATTCCCATGGGATTAACCGAATCGGTCTTTTTGATGGTTAACCATTTGTTTTGTTTAGCGAGGACACCACAGATTATACAGTACATATGAAACATTTGCCTGACTACAGTGAACTTTCTTTCAATTAATCAATAGCTCCCGTGAAAAAGGCCCACAAATTGCACACCGGAGAGTTGACTGGTCATTGTTTTCCTAAAGATCAGCGATCGAAACAGACCTTTACCTCTGCATTTCTTGGACTTGCTTATCAGCCTCGGTGTTGCACAGATTTTCTTACTCACAGCCCTCTTGGTGATGTGCACAGTGCATGCCAATATAGCAATGTAAACTGCAAAAAGAGCAACTTTTCATTTTCAAAAGGTGCTCACTCTCTGTCTTCAGGAAAAAAACAGTTTGGCAGTTCCTAGGGTCCACGTGGTTTTTCAGTGGGAAGGCTTGCATATGAGGCCCAGCTGTGCAAGGTGTACTGTATATGCATTCTGAGGGCAACATTTTTTTTTTTTTTTGTCTGGGCTCAGACAGCGAGGTGAGGAGCTTCCACTATCCTTTCCAGCCCGCCTCCTTAACAAGCTCTCCTGTGTGCCTCAGAGCTATCTGCTACACATCTTCACTGTGCATTCACTGAGCGCTTGGTCCTAACACAGTCCCCACAAGCTGTCTTTACCTCCTGGTCCGGCAATCCTCACCAACACATTCCTGCCTCTCCAACACAGAGAGATTTTAACATGTACTACCAGAGTATGTCTATTTGTGAATTAGGTATTGATAGATCCTCAAACTATGATCCTAAAAGCTTGCTGATATATCTCAAGACATGCATTAAAAGGATTTGCATTCCCAAGGTTCCATGCTTGACATTTCTTCCAGTAAATAAATTCAGCTAGCGTGGCTGAGTCAAGAACTGTGGCGGAGAAATGAAATGTCAGTCAATACATTCACACAGCTGAATAAAACATGCTTTGTTTGCTTTTTTTTTTTTTTAATAATTCTGTACCCATGCTTCAATTAATAGAGGCTGGCAGCAGGTGGCAATGTTTATTTAGCCAGGGATGTAGAATTGTGGAAAAGCTCCTTTGTCTCTGGGACAATGATGATGAATAGGAAAGACACTGGGGGTTCACTTGAAAAGATTCCTTTAATGACTTATTAATGAATGTAGCACATTTTTCATTTGACTTTAAAACAGCACTTCAGTGCAATGTAGCATGGAATCTAATTTGACTTGAATTTGACTTTGCCAATTTCCTACAAAATACATGGATGTATCCTCAGTACATCCGGCAGACCAAACTAGTTTTAAAAACAGAAGGATACACACCTAAAGCAGTAGTGTTACCTCACTGTGACTAGCTCATGTTATAGAAGACTTAGTTATATAGTAAGGTAAAGCAGTTATATGCACTTTTTTACTATATATACATGTATATATAACTGTATAACGAAAAACACAATATTCATCACATCATTATTCTTATCCTCTCCTATAACTAAGAGCCATATCTAAACACAAACACACACACACAGCTTTGGGACAAAATACTAAAGTATTCCATCAAAGTGCAACTACTGAGCCACAAATCATTCTGTTAGCGTAGACAAACAAGTTATCTATCTATCCTGGCCAAGGATCTGCTCGTGTCAGCAAAGACAAGCGTCTAGATTAGGCCTCAGCGGAAAAGCCTTACTTGTGAAGACTGTATTCTGTGAAATCCGACTTTTTGCATTCTCGTGGATGTTACATTCAGACACTTGGCATTCACAATGATTCATGTCTCCAAATTCACACAAAATATTCCAAAGACCACGTACCTGAATACTCATAAATGACTGGTGTCACTCATCTTCAGTGTGTCATGTCGTTCATTTGAGAAATCAGATTGTCAAATGTGATGAAACCTTCGTCCTCATGTAATATTTGTGCCAACAGTGCCTAAGACACAATATTGTGACAAAGTGTCTGTAAGTAGTTAGACTAGTGGTTGCAGAAGAGCACTCATAGATTCCTGACACCTAAGAGCTTCAATTTAATTTAAGTTCACTCATCTGAGAGATTACAGCGGGTCCTGATGCCTGTGAGAGGCGCTGGTACATGGAAGTGGAAGCGGGCCAGGCTTTCCACCTATTACTCTCAAGCCTCCATGACCGATAGCATACAGGAAGGCAAACAAGGCTGCCCACCCTTGATAAATGCTCTTGGGGGAACCTGTGGGTGACAGAAAAGCCAGTGCTGTCTACTGGCTTTTGTCCTTATGAACATCGTCCATAATTTGAAGGGTCTATCATTTACTCTTGCGCCACGATCACATCTCTAGAGGCATGAAACTGGAAAAACAGGCAAGCAGCAGCATTTCCTGGTGAAGGGAGGTATATTAGCTATACCAAACCAATTCTAAATCAGAGTTCTGCTGTAATCACTGACTGGAAACTAAAAACAGAGCCCCTTAAAACAGAGATGCCGGAGATGCCAGAGTTTACAGCAAGCCTGTTAATTTTCGGAGATCATTTAATCTTGTTTTCTTACAGAGATTATGCAGTTGGAGTGTAGCAGTTTGTTGTCAGTGTCTGAGGAGAAACACAGGATTAGGTCTATTTCAGGACAGATTGGTCGTATGATGGGCATGTTCTGATGGATGGGAGGGGAAGGCTTTGGTTTCAGGGCTGCAGCTTTTTAATTTGTGAAGGATCATTAGCTGGAGAAGGCTCTTGCTTGTAGCTCTGGGGGTGGGGAATCAAATAGATGCAGCACAAAGAGGTACCTCCTCATCCATCTCGCTGCCGTTGTAGCACACACAGCTGGTAAGGAGAGCTTATTATTCATGCATAACAGCGCAAAGTGAAACAACACTGTGGACCGTAGATTGCACGTGGAGGGCTTTAGCATAAACCTACCTTTCTGTGTGAATTATATGGCTTTTCAAATACACAGGAATACCAAGTGAGCTTGAGTCATTGTATATCCTGGACTTGTCATCCAATCCCCCACCTACACACACAGCAACGTGTGTGGGCATGAAGTGTCAGGCTGGGGTCTCACTTACTGCCGCAGTCACTATGTAAAGTAGATGCATATGCAAACAGTGTACACAACTGATTTAGATGTGCCCACGGGGTAAAAATAAATGTTTGCAAAGGTCTACTTTCCTCTAGTTCCAACTCTTTGTATTGAATTTTGCCTTAACAACAGTTTTACTCTGTTTGAAATGGGATATTATTTCACCACGATGAAGTTTACTCTTAAAATTCTTTCAATACTGTGATTTGAGAGTTCAGACATGATTCACATTTAATGCTGTACTTGTGGCCTATTGACCAGTTTAAGATCAGTATGTACAGTATGTTGTGATTTTGCTACTGCCTCACACACAATCCTAAATGTGCTTTGAGGCACAAATATTTTCCACAGATTCACACAGTTTTGTATGGTTAAGTATGGGTTAAGTGAGCATTTTCGTATGCCTTCTCTGTTTTGAAGAAGAAATGCTCTGAGTCAGTAGATGTGGCTTTTATCCTCGAGCCCACTCATAGGTTGGCTTTTGATTTCCCCCGAATCAATAGAAAGGAAACAATACAATCAAGTGCCTGAGGCAAACCACTCATTCTATTGAACACATGTCTACACTGTGATTGCTCTGGGAGATAGAATATACCGTAATCATAGCACAGCCAGGCATTTTTAAAAGAGAGACTGACAGTGAAAAGGAATAAACGAAAAGCTTAAAATGGCTCCTCAAGGGTTTCATTCAATATATTTATATATATCAGTATTGATAAAACAAAAAGTTACCTTATGGTCATTGTTTGGTATTAAAACATTCAGCTGAGAGCATAATCTAAAATGATGCTATTTTATGGACAAATGTCTTCACTTATCTTTACTTATCACTTACTTAATAACTTCAATATTATTATTATTGCGTTCTGCTTTCATGCCAGAATCATTTTTATCGGCGCAGGCATCACATTTTTCAAATCTCAGATCTCATTTTGGCAGGAAACTCACTGATACAACTGTGTCACATAAAAACAGAATGACAAACTGGCTAATCATTAATAGCTTTAATGACATGTAACAATTAAGAACTTACTGGTTTCTGGCATCAACAACAGTCATCTAAACGTCTATCTTTCTAGAAAACATCACTAGTTCACTTTAAGCTGGTCTATTTTTCTGCAAAGTATGGAGGGACTCACACCAAATGTGAAACACATTTGTGCATAATGGCTCTCGCTTAAATTTCCTTTCAAAAAGAAAGGCTGATGAGGCATTTAACTGATTAATGTATGCATGAGCATTTTCTTGCTACTAGGTGAAAGAGAGATATGCACCCATGTCATGCAGTCTTGCCATCCAGCCATCAGTGTAAAGGCTCGGTTATAAAACCCAGTGAGCTATTTATAGAAACACGGCGATGGGCAGGTTGGTGATTTAAAGCAGCATAGTGCAGGGACCCTTGGAGAAGATTTACTAGGGTTGTTTCCGAAGGATTTTCTCTGCAGAGAGGAAGGGGGAGGGGTTGCTGCGTCAGTCAAATTATATGTAAATTGAAACTATGATGGCACGGAATAAGGTTACTAAAGAGTATGGATGAATGGGTGAGTGATAATCTTTAAAGGCTCTTGCTCCTGCTGCCATCCCTTTTTTTTTTTTTTTTTTTTAACAAAGAGACGAGGCTACATATGATCAGAAGCAGTTAAGGTTAAAAGAGAGACATGCCTTAACAGCGGCAACATGAGGACTTTGGTCTTATAACAGCTAACAAGGCAGTAAATGTGTGATTTAACATGCATAAAACAGCATCACCACCGTGCTGTCGCCTAAGACATGTGCGTGTTTGCTAAGCATCAGGTCTGTGATATGTAGAACTCCAGCTGAATATGCTAAGACTCACAACACTGCAGCAAACTTCCCACTAAGCAGACTTCCGCTCATAACTTATTCAATCTCCAAAGACATATTGCAGATAGTAAGACTCGAATGTGTTTTGTGCTTCCTCCATTAGAATTACAATTTCCAGTCTATTCAGGAATTATCCAGTGTGTAACCTGCTAATTTTTTATGACAACAAGTTAAATTAGTTCTTCATGAAGAGGCGCATTCCCCCTTGCTGATAGCCCTTCCACTGCTAAGTGATTATGCAAAATTCATGATTCATTAAATTGACACTCCACAATTTGCACTGCTCTTTGTCTTTGTCCATAAACTGCCAGTTCTCACCTTTTCATTTCCTCAACTTATCAAGTGTAAGCCATTCTCTTTCATTTCCCCAGGCATCCGGATAAAGAGCATCTAATCTTGTCATCATTAGCTTCATGTCTGCAAACAGTATGATCTTGCCTACCTGGAAAGGCAAAAATTGCATTATCTTGTAGGATAACGGTTAGAGGTGTGTTATAATTGCATGACTCTCACTGAACCAAGTCTCCCAAGACCAATCAGCTTCTAGCTGCTGATTAAATTTCCATACAGGGCATCCATCGCTATACATGACTCCTGTAAAGTGAGCCCCATGATTCCCACTTAGCCCACATGCTTCTTCCATACTGAATACTGAATCACCCACCTGGATGGTCGGTGATGCAGTTTATTTTTCTGGCATAGGGACATATCAGTGGAGTTTGTGCTGTTGCTCTGGCTGCATGTGACTCCACATCTCGAGAGCAGCCTGTCATTATATTACATCATCTTCGATTTTCATATAGCAGATTTCAATTTAAGGATTTAGACCAAAGCTAAATCTACAAAGTGCAAACCCAATCCAAAGACGTACAGACCAATTTTGCCTCAGCGGTGCAAACAAAAAGGAAGTCAACGCTGTCACAAGGGAAAAGGTTATTACCACCGTCGACATTGAAGGATTACTTTAAGGAAGACCCACGGACACCTTGTTAATCCACAGGATGTGAATTTATGATGCAAATCCATCTGCTCTAGTAGATTACACATTTATATAAACAAGAATCTCTTCCATGATAAATTCATTTCTATAGGGCTGAGGCCGAGGATACGCATGAGGTCTCAATACTAAGTTTGAGTTTGTTCATAATCTAGTATCAGCATAAGTAATAGGACAGATTCATCATGTCAGGGAACAAAAGGAAAAAAATATACATATATATTTAAATAAGACATTATCCTGTGGGAATGCACTAACAATGTCTTTTTTCTGTCATCAGCAAAAATATCTTTGAAAAATCACTTAATAATGAGTTTCAGAGCAGCTACTGGATGCCAAGGTCTGATCTTGGTAGAAATGCAATTCTTTGGCCTTTGCACAGCTAATAACCACACAAATACACACAAATACACAATTCAAATACATACCTATGTGTGTTCAGCAACCTATGTATGGCGCTGCTGTTATTTAAACCTCATTACAGTCCTTTTTTTCAGCTTATTCCAGCACCATCAGTGAAATTGTTTTTTGAGCTCCTCCTAATTATGAGGCAGGTCTCGTCACGTCTTGTCGGCTCACTCAGCATTCATGATTGAAGGTTGAGGGAAGAATAGAGGCACATTTTCTGATACAACCTAATATGGTGCTTCCATTTATTCCCCGGCGTTGAGGCAGAGCAAGTGGTTTAATCAGTTCTAGTGTAATTAAACGCTGAAATTTAACATTTACAGTCATGCAAAAAACATATTTCATTTTGTTATTCTCTTTTTTTTTTTTTTTTGGGCCAGAATGGAACAGATTTGAGGTGTGTCTACGGGAAGAGAAAGGTCTTGCTTCAGTGGAGCAGAAATCTTAAGCCAGGAAGTTCTTTTGCTTTCAATTTTTGCTGCACTTATAAACATATGGAATTTTCCACAGCGCCAAGCTCTCTAATTTAAATGCAAAGCTCCTAACAAGTGATTTAATGTACAATGAGATGCCATGCCCATCAAAAAATAAATGTCGACAAAGGCCTAACGGTGGCATGTCACCAGATTTTCATGTCCATGCATGAGGTCTATTGATAACACAGTGCGCTACATGGTGTGCTCTATAAAGACACAGTCCACAGAGGGCAGATTAACACACAACCGACTGTGCAGTAATGTGCTTTCTGGGTTGAAGACTGCTCAGTCATATGCATGAAGTATCAGGTGGTCTCTCTCAAAAGGTTTTGAACAGAGACCAAGTCTGTCGATCAGATGTTTTAAAAAAAAAAAAAAATGTCTGCGAGGAGGAGTAGGAGGATGAGTCAATGTGTCTTCCAGTGTAATGAAGCTGACGCCCAAATGCAGGTCTTGACATGCAAATAAGGATGTCACGAACACTCTGTATCGCTGAAAATGTGTATTCTCTGCTAAGACGTAATGGGTTCTCCACCCTGTTTTGAAGCAGACTGAATCTGCTTCCCACCCCGCAGTCAGACATCCTGCATCGACACGGATGAGTCTCATCTTCTGTTGCTGCACTGCTCTGTCATATATAATGGAATATGAAAGATAAAATTCAATTAAATGCAAAGTCCTTTATTATACATTCAGGTAACTTTGTGTCCCTTCAGTTTAGATAAGCTGCAGCAGGCATCAGAGTACAAAAATCCTGCTTCTTAAAGAGTCGCAACTATGAACTGTTACTTTGGTTACTTTGTTTTCTTTGGCCTTAAGACAGCAAAGTGTGCATTAGTCACAGTAACGTTCACTGCAGAATCTTATGGCAAGGAACAAGATAGAAGATTGTGTGATGTCACACGGATGCACAGCTCCATGAAGAATGAAGTGGAAGCAGAAAGAAAACACGAGCACAACCGTATCTAGGACAATTTCCTAGTGTTCTCAGTAAATTTTCTGGTTAGAACTGATAGCCCCGCTGTAGCTTAAAGGTCATTTGAATGCAAATTCAAACAAACATTCACCAAGTCTTCCAAGTCAGCCTCCCATTCAGTGCCAACGGACCAGCTGCACGTAGCATAACACATTACAGTCTTTTTTTTTCACCAGCTTAGAGCAAGTTGTTCATGGTCACATTGACTGAACTGTCTTAACAAGGTTCTGAGGAAGAGTTTGTTTTTTTTCTTCAAAACATCGACTCTTCAGATGAAAAACGTACACTGTATAGGAAAGAAATCTAAGAATTTGGTTTGTGGAAATTAAATATACTCACTCCTACTTTCAAGTTCAAGTTGAACATGGCCCCTTTTCAGTCATGTAGAAAGTACAAATACACTTCAGGATCATATGCCTCTGAATCCCTTCATGTCATAGGCCAGAACTGCCCTCTCTTAATACAAGAGGAAGTGCGGTGTGATCTGTAGACTGTGAAATGCATAATGCAGTTGCCTTTAACCTGCCACTGGAAAAACAGTGAGAATAGGCCCAGTTTATGGACAGCAATGTTCCAGTTATGGTCAGGTAACAACTGAGGTCAGGGTGACTATTTTTGCCTAAACTGAGGGTAGCATTGTGTACAGTAGATGTAGCTAGACAGATGTCAGAAAAGCATGAAATGACCCGTCCCAATGGGGCTATCTCTACATCAGTACACAGCAGGTATTTCTATTTTTCAGTGGGCCATACCAACCTGCTTGTTAGTGGTTCCACAGAGACCGTACAGCTGGTCTGCATTACCCCACATGTGCAAATCACAGCAAAGCTGGTGTGCTTATTACAGTCACACAGCAGCAATAATCACACTCCAATCTTGCATCAGTCAACATGTCAAACCCCTGTATACAATAATAACCATGGCTGCACAGAAGACTGACATCTGTGTTATTTTCACTCTCCCACTATAAGTGTCCTTTACATACATCTAATTTCTAGCAGAGTATAGTGAGAGAAAAAGATTACCTGAGCTGGAAATCCGCTCAGCAAGACCTGCCATTTCCCTAAAGCCAAGCCACTAAAACATCCCCCTCAAGTCATAATGAGGAGGGGGAAAATGTGGTGGGAAACAACAGCTAAGCCACTGTGTGAGTGGAGAACAAGGGCCAGCTGCTCACTAGATCAGCTTCAGCAGGGGTATCTCACTCCATCACCACCGCATCAGTGAACACATCACATAGACGGAGAGAGGCTGCATCAATCAAACACCACGCCACAGGGAACCCGGGCTTTCAGCCCCTTGGGGGAAACTTTGGAGACAGTGTGAAATGCAACAAAATATCAACAAATGAGCCTTGGGTTAGAGCAGATTTTTGAGCAAAGAAACAATGAAACAAAGGACTCCCCTGCTGATACCAATGGGTGCACAACACATTGTACACTTCCTTTCCATGCTTAATCACAAGTGGGTGACAGTGTAATGGAGACAAAGCTATCAACAATGTTGAAATATCAATTGCAGTGAGGATAGGGATCCATAGGAAGATAGGAAGATCGAACATAAAGCACAGTGCACCAGTGGAGTCCTGGTTCACTCCCAGGACTCCAGTGGCAGAGCTGAGATGATTTGTGTGGATCTGTCCCAGCAACACAGCAGCTGATTAGGAAGCATTTCTGCTAAACAGAGATAACAGATACAGCTGCCTGTTCTTTCAGCGCTGGGAATAACGAGGTAGGGTCACTTTTTACAGCAGGAT
This sequence comes from Myripristis murdjan, assembly GCF_902150065.1. Classification (NCBI taxonomy): domain Eukaryota; kingdom Metazoa; phylum Chordata; class Actinopteri; order Holocentriformes; family Holocentridae; genus Myripristis; species Myripristis murdjan. The sequence continues at coordinate 22,199,518 of NC_043996.1, read as the reverse complement.
GCCACGATTTTGAACCTAAGAACTCCACCATGTCAAATTAAGCCGGGTGCACAGTACATGACTGTCAAAACACCTAAGATCTCTGCACCTCTCACTGTACTTTCTTGTCTCCCTGACGCAGACGTACCCGCAGCAAATGATGCGGCGCAGAAAGGGGTCGTTCATGTTGTTGTAAATGTTCACACATTAAAAAGGTTCTTCACTTGGATTTGGTTGTGAATGAACTCAGTGCTAGTTCCACTATCTTGCAAAAACAAAAGCAGAATGTGACTCTGTTTTTCCCACCATACTGTGCTCAAACGCAGCCTGAGAAGGCAACTCCCAGCACTTATTCTGTGTGCACTCATTTGGGCAAAAAGAAGAAAAAGAAGAAGAGGAGGGCTAAATGCTGGCTTGAGAGAATTGACTGGCTGGGGGAGACGTGGTGAACATGAGTTGTTTGTTCTGCAGAGAGCTGGTAAATTATAAAGCCCAAATAATGAAGCCCAATCAAAATAGCTAGCTGGACTGTGCATCGTTTGATGTTCATTCAGCTACTGAGCAAGCTCTCGTTGGCTATTTCAGCCTCTGAAAACAAATTTCACAGTACAGGAGTGCTTCGGATTAGGGCTGAGAAATAATATTACATTGATATAAAACTCGATATCGTCTGGGATTTTAGATATTATACTACTGTGATATGGCCTAAGTGTTGTCTTTTCCTGGTTTTACAGGCTGCATCACAGTAGTTTTGTGAACCTATTAGACTGTTGTAACCAGTCTATTATTTGTCTCCACCTGCTTGGTCATATCCACATTACTGAAAACTGCTGAGTATTTCTTGTGTGTAAATATCCAAAACCAAAATTCATCTCTATAACATTGCCACCATACTGACATTGAGGTAAATCTACACATGAAAATCTTCAAACAGCTGACATTAGGTCTCTAATCAGCCTATTCTAAATAAGTTTTGGTGATGCCTGCATGCAAAGTCAACTCCAACGCAGACATTTTGCCTGCGATCTCCAAATGTGTGGGACAGCTAAACTGGACCTGAAGTCGTCTGGTGTTTGCCCATTTTTAGAATACAAATGAACAACAGGTTTGCCGCCAGATGATAAAAATGATTGCCAAGCAGAAAGAGAAGCCAATCGTTTCAGATTAGGTACCAAGGAGAGTCAGCTGGAGCCTCACACTGCATGAGAACCATTTACACCTTCTACCAGGGAAAGATGAAAGAAAATAACCAGTTGGTTTCATTTGTTGTCAGATAAATAGCTCAATGTGCAGCCAAACCATCACACATACAGCCATTCAAACAAACACTGATAAAGACAGAGGATTAACACCACACCTCATACATGATGTCACCGATTCCAAATATGCCAACAAAAACAAACTGTGACCAAGCTCGCACAATTCAGCATTTCCAGAGCTCAAATCAGTCAATCGAGCTCTAATTTAACCAACTTCAACAACCAAAGGAGTCGTGGCACACTCTCTTCACCCTCTCCCCATGCACACACACACACACACATTCACACAGCCACACTCAAATGAACACACAAGCCTCTGACACAGCCACGTAAAATAATTAAAGATAATGAAAGCAAAGGCCTGAACACTAAATTATTTTCCCCTTCTATTTTGCTAAGACCAGCAGAGCTTCCTTTTAACTCCGAGGAAGGAAGAAAGCGACGGTTCAAAAGACTCTCTGATCCGGACTTAAAAGACAGGTTGGTTTTTAATGTAAACGCTCCAGACATGATGTGTTTGCTATTTCTGTGGCTGTGTATGGGGCGGTGGGTGGGGGTGTGTGCACATATGTGTGAGTGGGTGAGTGTGTGTGAGAATGTGCGTGTGTGTGCGCACGTCTCCTCGCAGGTCTTGTCTTGAAGATACAGTCTGGTGTAGTGTGACCTTTCAACATCTGATAATCCAAAGCTCGGCACAGGCAAAAGATCATGAAAACTGCGACGGAGATCAATTCTCTCACGTTCCCGTCTCGTGCTCCCTCGACTGTTCTTGCTTGTCCTTTCTCCCCATGTCCATAATGGAATTAGTTAACCTCTTGCACTGTGAAACTTTCCCGTTAAAAACTTAACTTCTCATCAGGACTATAATGAAGTGAGTCATAATTAATTAATGTTGTCCTTTCTCATTTAAAAGGTTATATCCGGCTTTGAACCAAGCTCACTAACAACGGCAAATGCAATAAGGGGAAACATAGCAAAAGTGATCTATCAAAGCATCATAGCTAAAGCAGCATCCATTAAACAGATAAAAATAAAAAATTATATTTAGCCCATGTCTCATGTCTCAGGAGCAGTGCTGTGTGTGTGTGTGTGTGTACATTGCCAGTGGTTGTAACCTGTGCTCTAATAAAGCCCCTGTGAAACCTGTATGCATTAATAATGAACTCCCTCCACCTCCGGCTCCTCCCCCACATGGGCCAAGGTGATTGTTTTTCATTTTGTTAGTGAGGATAAACAAACCTCAGTCAAACTACACACCTGACCTTTTCAACTTCTGCTTGGCGTCGCCCAAGAGGACTGTCGCTCGCTCTCGACCGTGTAAGACGGGGTAATATTTTTGGGCACTTGGAAACCTTTAGCAAAAGCAAAAAGAGACATTAAAAGATTCGGCATAAGTGTTTTAATACCTGTGTTGTTTGGCCTGGCTTTATCTAAACTTACTGAATGCGCAGGGCTGAGCTATGGGCTTATTTTATCTACAAAAAAGCAATTGGAGTCACCCTAAGTGGTGCCAAATCTGGACTCAAGGACATTCTGGCTACAAGCCCTGGAGACGAAATTACTGCAAATCTTCTCAGACTTACCTCTCTAAATTCTGTCTACAAGTAACAGCTGTCAGTAGGTGAAATAATCCCTAACACTGGCATCAAAGCCAGCCCTCCCTAATAGCTCAATCCCATGCACATACACATGTACGCACACACACACACACACACACACACACACACACAATCTCTCTTTCTCTCTCTCTCTCGGCTGTCAGTCTGGTGCTGTGAAGAGGAAAGCAAAAAAATATTACAGTTTAAAAACTTATTTTTAAATTCGTTTACCGCAGGGTGATGTCAATGTTCGGGCTTTGGGATAGAAAATAAAACAAAAATCCAGTATCTCCATGATCTGCTATGCTGGTGCTGAAAGCTTTAGAGTAAAATCCGAAATGAAACACAAATCTGCCCTCTCAGCACTTTTGTCTCTGAGAGTCAGAGGCTTGCCTTGTCCTGAGGAGAAAGTGAGAGTAAGAAGGTACAAGTGGCGACAAAATTGGCTGCCATGAGAGAGGCCAATTTCCCGACGTCTTTCAAACCACCACCAGAGACGAAAAAAAAAAACAAAACAATATCATAAAGACATCACTTCTGAAGAATGTGCTTCGAAAGAAATTGCCCACAGGCTGCCATGCTGGCTGGCATCCCCGCACATCAGCTCTACTCCACTGAGCACCTTCAAAATACTTCTGTGTTTTTGCCTTGCATAATTGCACAAGTTGTAGGAATCTCATGGATATCTGGTTTTGTAGTCACTATATTTTCGTTAAAAATGTGCTCAAATAAAAAGAAAACATTAAAAAAAAAAAGGTAGAATAAATTCACTAAGTCTTTGAGTTAGCAACAAGCTGAAAGATGAAAGACGTTTCACTTTCATTCACTGGATTTAAAAGTTGTAAACATCAGAGACAGCCCATGAGAAAATGTATTAGAGTTTACCTGAGGAAGTTTATTTGAGGATTATGGGGAATGCAAAAACTGAGAGAGACGGAGACTGGCCAGGTTATGAAGGAATACAGCTTGATTTCAGTGAATGAGTTTCATCATTTTGATAGAAGCTCACTGGAGTCAGAAGGAGAACGATCAAACTGCACATTGGAATAGACCACAAGAAAAATTCGACGGCTCTGTTAATTTAGATTATTATTATTTTTTTTAATCCTTAATGGCTGTAGAGGAGTCTAGTAGTTTCCAGTAAACAAGCAGGTTTGATGTAATTCTGACATGAAATGCCTAATCACAGCTCCTCATCACTGAACTTTCCACCCGCGGCATCACGGATCTCAACACGGATGCTGACACACGTAAAGCACTCAGCATCGCACTCGTGCTTCGCTCTCCTCCCATCCTTGACCTGTCAAAAAGCTCACTTTGGCAGGAGCGTTTTGCCCTCTGCCTTCACGACTCTCAAAAAAAAAAAAAAAAAAAAAAAAAAAGAATGCCTCAATAGCATCTTGGCCTGCTTTTGGTAAAATTGTTTTGCTCATCTCCAGTGTTAATATCATCTCAAGTGCTGCAGACAGTCAGTATCTAGTATTGTTGTTTCAGTGTCTCCCTCACATTTTCCATCTATCTATCCATCTATCTATCTATATCTATAGTAAATCAAAGCTTGACAGCAGTGGCGAGCTCTCCCGCTACAATGTGTAATCATGCGTTACAACTTCATCTTCCACATCAGCAAAAACCAGTCTGACTTCATATACGGTTTTCTCACGCAGCGGTTAGCCGAGTCCCCTGCCAAGCTAACTGTTTAATAAGTCTAAACTCTACAATTAAGGAGTGCTGACAAAGTATTTAGCTATGTGAAAAACACTGACTTACACAGTGATTGTGTTTGACACCATGTCGGCTTCATGACCACGGGAGCTATACAACCTCTGAATGGGGAAAAGATCATATTCAGCATATAGCTACAGCCTAAAACAAGACATCTACAAGATACAACATGTGACATTTTCAGGTGTAGGATTTATTCACATTAGCTGGCATGGAGCAAACAGCTTGTCATCAGTCTATAAAAGCTGAATCGGTCAGTCCAGTTGCCTGCCAAATATCCGGTAGGAAAGAAAGCCCAAACTATCATCTGTGCTATTAGTGAGCTGACTAACACACTGGCAAAAAAAAAAAAAAAAAAAAGTAATGCCCAATAGATCTGATTAGCGTGCAATATTATGGAATGATTGTACATCTTGGCTGTCTGCGAGTGGTTTCAGGTCTTTGAAGGCAAATCCACAACCGCAGAGGCGCAATAACAGCAGCAATGGCCAAGGACCTGCTTTGGAAACAACTTAATTCTGTCATTGGCAGTCCAGCACATACACCGAGACACCTGGTGACCTGTCTGGAGAATAGATGTGCTTAAGTCTATTGTATTTACCGACAGACCGTTTTAAGAATCTGTGAAATCTTCAACTCAGAGAGTAGCAGTGAGGAAAGATTTACTGATGGAGAATCAGCCCTAAAGGAGCCAAGTCCTCGACTCGTACATACTTGAGTGTCAGTGTTTGACTGTGAATTAGTGATTCAGGGAGTCAATATGCACTAGAGTTAACTCTTTAATCCGATTAATGTAAATCGGAGGCTGATGTGAGAATATGTGGATAGAGAGATATGTTATCTCAGTAAGAAGCGGCGTAAAATCCCTGCGCATATCAATCAGCGACTGAGCCACCCACATCTATCCGGCCCCTAAAATTGCTCATTTCTTCAGAATGGGTGGAGGAGTCTATTCCTTTACCTTGTGAAAGCAAAGCCTGAATTGTTGACAACATTCATACGGTTACAGCAGCAGTGGAAATGCGCCAGATTGCAGTTTCAGTTAAGGAGACGGTTCACGAAAGCAGAGCTGTCTGGAGTCAGAGATACTGGCCCGAGTTAAAACTTTTCCGGTAAGCAAGTTAGAAAAAACAAAAACAGAAACTAAACAGTGATAACAATGTTTTCCCATTCATTCATGACCACGGCATTCATGATATTGAAGGGTCAGCTTGCTAGATCTCTAGGGGACTGTCTGAACATGAAATGTCAGCAGGCTAACAAGAAATAAAGGCTTCATAATATGAGTGACCTCCTCTCTTTCCCCTTGGCGTTTTTTTTTTTTTTTTTTTAAACTGTTATTCAGTCTAACATTACTCTGTAAAACTACGGTTTACTGTGTCCACCTGTCAAGGTTTAACCAAGGAGATTATTTCTGCCTCCAAAGCAGTTCTGCTTCAGAGAAATCCCCGTAGAACTAAAACTCACAAAAATGTAGAAAAACATTTTTTGCTTCATGTGAATGTATATTTTACCGCAGTATTCTCATGTCACTCCAGCTATGTCCATAACCATAGCTTGAATCGAAAGATCATATCATCAGGAGCTCATTGTATCCTGCAGTCAACATATGCCCATCAAAAATGGGAGTGTATCCATGTTTCCACATCCCTGCTCCTTCAGTGTATTTCTTTTCCAAACTGCAGTCAGCCCTGTTTCCTCACCAAAAAAAAAAACAATAAAAAAAACAACAACACAAGGATGTCCATACTCTAGAATATTAACAAAAATGCTTAATATGCTGTGACAATACTGTCTGAATTGGGTTAATGGGTAAGTTGCTTCTAAAGATCCTCACTTATTCAAACACACTTCAGTGAACAGTGAACAGGAATTAAAATCTGTTTAGTGGTTGGAGGTGAACGTTTTTACATGTTTGAACTTTGCAGCAATTAATTAACAGCACACATTAGGCATATTTAAAAAAGCGCTTGTATTAAAATGACAAAACTTGAATAAAATTGGGATTAGCATTGGCAAGAACAACATTAGCCAAGCACATGACATTAATTAGTAACAACATAAATCATAATATCTCCCATAAGCCAGTAAAATCCATCCAACTTAACTCCCACTTCATTTCCTGCATCTTTGTGGACGACCAGACAGCTACACTGTTCATCTAAGTGTCTCCTCCGTCTCTTCATGACCACTATCCTCTGCACGGCCCACACTCTAAACATTGTCTGCGTTATCCATGCTGTCCAACACAAGTGAAGCGTCCTCAAATCACATTATGCCTTTTTGTTAATGTAACACAGACGTGGACTTTACTCCGGGGTGATCGGACTTTCTAACTCCCAAATTTCAACGCTGGCACCATTAGATTCATTTTGGAGTATGTGTTATATTCTGTTTGAATTGCGGGCGTAAACAACATAATCTGGGACAATTTGGTAGTGAATGCTGAAAACCGGGACTTTTTAGTCTTTTACAGATATTTGTCGGGACACTCAGCTTGAAACCGGGACAGTCCTGGACGAACTGAGATGTCTGGTCACCATACTTTAATCTCTTTTTCTTATGCTGAGGGAACACATGGGTTGCTCCCAGTATGAAAAGAAATACACAGAGAGAGGGTGATGGGATGACAGGGTAGGTCCATCAAATATTACCTCCTGACCATGAATAGACAGATCCTCTCTCACAGGCGACAGAATAAACTCAGAGCAAGGTTCATATATGAAAAGAGGGCAGGAGGAAACCTGCCTGAAAATCAAAACTGAGGCCTCCTGAGGCAGCAGGGTCACTGACTGACCGGACCTCTCAGAGTCCATAAACACAGCGGACCTGCAGGTCAAGCCGACCGTATGGACCATTAGTGCATCTAGAGCACTGTCACAACCCACCATAAACCATCATCACTCCATCACGGCCAGGAGTGTATATAACCTGTACATGGCGCAGTAATAGAAAGATCCTGTCGTCTTACATTTCTCATAACTCATGCTACCACTCACACACACACACTCTCTCACACACACACAGTACAGTGGAACTGCTATTGCCATTGCTCCCAGTGTAATCACTAATACTTGGTTTTGTCTGAAACTCTCTACTCTTCTATTCCCTTTTGCCATGTGGGCTATTTTTACTCTGTTCATAATTCCACCTACAGAAGCCCAGGTAATTACTGATGTTCAACACGAGTCCACACTGCAATATAGCAAGAGACTTGGAAGGAAAGCTCCAGCGGCGCTGTGCACTGTGTCTGTTTGTGCTTCAGTCTGGAAACAAAGGGATAATGCAGCTGCCTCATCATTCGTTCACTCATGTTGCTTTTCTGTCTCACAATATTCAGGGACAATGATGGCACAAGGATCCAATGAGGCACCATGGGATTCTCACCCACATATGGCACCGTGGGATGATGCAGTATATGGCTCATCTCTGATTCCTCAAAATATGACAGAGGCTTGGAGAACATTGTTTGGATTTAGCTGGCTATTGATTTCTGTGACAATGTCTTTACAGTCCAATGCGCAGGGTGTCATGTTAGCTATTTATGTGCAATGGGTGTAAAAGCAGAAAAAACAAAAACAACAACAAAAATACACAGTATTAAACGAGTAGCACTTTTTAAATGGTTTGGGAAAATGGCATGCCTACAAATACACCGTGTTAAAAGAGTGATGACTCAGAAAGAATAAAATACGATTATACAATTCTGTATTTGAACTCTTAAATACTTAGTGTACTTAGTGTAGTTTGTTTGGAATGTGAGCTACATAGAGACCTTTAGGCACCCAGCTGACCCATTAATCAAGCGAGTGTGTTTTCGGTGCTTAAATCCAGCTGTAGCTGGCTGATAGCTGATAGTGGTAGCTCCATGATGGATTGTGTGTATGCTCTGCTCCCGGAGCAAGGAGCGGTGCTCCCCAGGCCAGGCCTGCCCCAATGGCACACAGCCATGAGAAATTAGCTGAGTGTGCCCCATATTTTTCTGCCGTGACATGAATCTGCAGATTCACCCCCCCAAACAACACAGTCAGAGTCTGGAGAAGAAACGTGCAGTGTGACTCATCATTCCCTCTCCAAACAAAGCTTGGCAGCATTATTCTAAGGAGTAGGATGCATTTCCTCATACGGCTGTATGAGGAAATATCTGCCTCAGAGAGAGAGAGAGAAAAAAGAAGTGCATGAGGTGAGGCACTACCCTAGAAGAAAGGGCATCAAAGAGGAAAAAAGTTTTTGACAGCTTTATTTCAACCACCACCATTAACGCTGTTTATGATTACATGATTTCAAGGAGTGTGGATGGGCATCTCAATTAGCTGATCATTTGACTGCGTTAATAATTTATTGCTGACATTTTCTAAATTAATTCAGAACAGGTTCAATTGTTAATTTAGGTTTAAATGAGATAATAATAAGCAACATTTGGCAGGACAGGAGCTTGTGCTGTGGCTTCTGACAGCAGCCTTGTCACCTCTGAACATACGGCTAATGTGCCATATTCTCACCAAAGACAGCAGGGGCAAATTACAAACACTAAAAAATGACATGCTTTTAACATGCTGCAGAGGAAAGCAACCTGCTCTGGGCAACGGCTGTTTGATTTAGGCAAATGTTATGGCCGTTTAAATATCACATATAATTTGTATTCACCATTCGCACAACCCTAAAGAGAGGGGGAAAAATGGTTGAGGGAAGGGAGCAGCGAATTTGCTTGCAAGGCCTCGGTCCTTGACGTTTGCTGAATCAATGAGATAAACATAAGGGCTCTGAATGTCAGAGTTTACATCTACAAGATTGAGGACTTAAATTTGGTCACTGGCGACTGCTCTTAGGGAAAATTCCATTTAAAAAGGTCAGCCTCAACACTCCTCATGCTGAATAACTAAATGTCTGGGTCCCACTGCTGCTCCGGCCACCTGTATCAAAAAGCATCCAATTGACTTAAATACCTTTACCTTTCTCCCACCAAACTACCCGGTTTCCAAAAACACAAAAAGGTCGAACCACACCATGAAGTCTTGTCATATCAATATAAAACTCCCCTGCTGCACAGTAATGCTATAATTTTTTTAAATGAATGAAGCCAATTAGGGTGTGCACCACTGATTAAGGAAGGCTGACTACTTCATAAGCGCATTGCTCTCCATCAATGACTTCTTTAACGGCCAATGCATTAGGTGCCAATGGCAGGCAAAGTCAACAATCAATTAATTCCCGGCTCATTCGATCGTTTAATTCAATCATACCTACACAAAGGAGATTAGCTAAAGACTCGGTGTAGCTGAGAACGTATCCATATGAGTCTTTGCCAGGGTCAGAGCTGAGGTCTGATGGTGGGAGTACCGCTTCATAAGGAAACTTGGCTACCTTATGGACGGGTCGCTGGGTGGGATGGGACTTGCAACGGAGGACCAGGTGGCAGTACAGTGGGAGTCTCTTGGCAGGAGGTGGCTTTGTGAGACTGGAGGGGAGGAGAAAGCTATCTCGCTGGCTGAGGGAGCTGTTTCTCACCCCCTGGTGCAAGCCAAGCACCCCTCTGCCAAAGCATGCCTGTAGCGGGTGGGACTTTCACCAAGTCTGGAAGGGACAAGCTGAACTTCTGAATTGGGAAATTCAGTATCGTGGTCATGGGGTTTTAACAAGAGTGCACAGTTCTGGTAGTTCCGTTTTAAGCTTGCTATGACTCTAATAATATTCAAAAGTAATAATTAGGTGAAATTTAATATTTTTGCTGCTCTCAACAGCTGGCAGTGGGTACGTCTGGGGAAAGTTCCTCTGCTGAGCAGGAAATTATGTTACTGGAAGCAGCAACAGTGATTTGTTTGGAATAAACTGAGGAAGAGCCGGGTAGCTGGTGGGGATAAGTGTCAGTACTGATTTCATGATTTGATTTGATTCCAGTTCACAAGGTTGTGACTCGAGTTCAGTTCGGGATATAGTCACAATACACATTTTGGAGCTTGTGTGCCACCTCTTCTGTACCACCATGGTTTAAATGATAGTTCAGGTTCTTACCTATTTAGTGCTATTTGCTACTCCATGCAAGTGTAGCGCTGCAACTAACTTTTTCATTGTTATTTTCATGATTGATTAATCTGTGGATTATTTTCTTGGTTAATTGATTAGGTGTTTGATCCAAGAAATGTCAGAAAATGGTGAAAAACGTGGATCGCAATTTTCCACAGCCCAAAGTGACGTCCTCAAATGTCTTGTTTTGTCCCAGCCAACAGTCCACAACCCAAAGATATTTAGTTTACTGTCATAGAGAACTGAAAATATTCACGTTTGAGAAGGTAGAATCAGAGAATTTGCAAATTTTCTTCTTAAAAATTACTTGAAATGATTAATTGATTATCAAAATAGTTGGCAATTAACTTAATAGTTGGCAGCTAATCAATTATTTGCCTAATCGTTGCAGTTCTATACGAGTGTAATAGGTCATCCAAGTTTGACCCGTCAACTCCTTCTCTGTCACTGTTCCTCTCCAAATTGAACGAGATGCATGTGACCCTGCAACTGAGACGATTTTGAATGGCATCCCAAAGTTGAAAGTGTTTTTTTTTAGGGATGCACAACAACACAACATTTGTTTGGAATTCATTGTCAGCTTTCTTGTCTTGATTGCTGACTGGTGGAACGTCTTTGCTTCCCGTACGAGTGCGTGTTGTGATGTTGTGCATCCTTTAAAAACATTTTATCAGCTTTGGGTTGCTGCACGAAATTGTGTTTTCTGCGGGGCCAGATGCACTTCTTTCAATTTCAAGAACATACTCTTTCTCATCTCAGGGAAGGAGGCTGACAGGTCAAACTCTGAGTAGCTACAGCAGAGCTATTCAACTTCAGAAGAAAAAGTGTTGTTGCCCAATTGGAAATTCACCTGGGGACACAAATGATACTTTGTCAATGAATGGCTAAAGGTAACTCTTATTCTCATGTTTAAAGATACCGTTATACAATGTCAACATGTAACACTAAAAGGTATATTATTACATGAAATAAATGGGCCTTTATAAATTAGTCTTGTCTTCCACTTTAAAAATATCATAATAATAAATTCCAGACAGCAGCCAGTCCATAATAAGTAGTGCAGATACGGCTACAAAGCACGGTACAGAAGTGCAAAAGGTTGGGCTTCATTTAACAAACCAAGGAGACATGGGCCCCTATTTTAACTCCACAATCACAGCGACCAGTGCTAAGCATGCTGGGCTGGGTGTGGTGGAAGACAATAGAGGGGTGTGGAGATTAACTATTAACTTCACACTATTCATTATGCCAGATGAATTAATCAATAAATAAAGTAGACATGAAATTCATTATTGATTTTTCTCTTAACTAAAGTAACAAATGCAGTGAAAACATAAGCCATAGCTACAACGCCCCTCCCGCACTTGCATCAAGCCCGGTGCACAAGCACAAAAATACCACATGAACGGGCAAAGCAGGTTTCCAGCAGAACAAATCGTTTGAAATTCAAGACTCTTCACTGGCTCTGGAGTGTCAAATCCTCCACTATCCTCCTTCATCCTCCATTTTATTTAGATTTCTCCATTATCTCATTCACTGACTCGCCTCCTCCTAGCTGTTATAAACAAGCTAAAGGAAACTGTGATGAGGCAAGACAATGTGTCACTATTATGAAAGTCTTATATTAAACTGTATTTGTGGAACTATATCAACTATCAAGTTAATTAATGTATTAACCTGGCCATGTGAGGAAAAAAAAACAAGACTTTGGCGCTTGATTCAACTCAGTACTCACTCTCCCAGCCTGGAGCTCAAGGTCCTGTGCTGAACCAATCACTCGTTCACAAAGTACCACAAACCCCAGAAGAGGTATTTTCCCAAAAGCATTTTGCCTATCACTTCTTATTTCACCCCTAAAATGTGACCTGTTCTGAGGCATGAAATTTCCAGCATTTCTTAAATTGCTCATTCTGCAGACAAACATCCAATTTTTATATCAATCAGGCAAGTTTCACATACAAAAGCATCCAGTCTAAAAAGTATTAAAATCACTTGCTCCAAGAGCCAAACCAACAAACAATAAAGTCCTTATTTCACATATCAGGGCCCTGCCTCTCCCCGAGGCCCAAACAACCAATCAAATTCTATGGTTAAAGCTAGTGCAAGTGCAAGGCAAGTGCATTGGAGCAGCAGCTAACACCCTGAGGATGGTTTTAGTTTTGTAATGGTAGGACGGCGACTTTGCTAAACTGGCTCAGTTAGTCTTAAGATCAAGTCAGTCTCCTCCTCTCCTCCTAATTTTGGCTACTTTGCTTAATAATGGTGTAAAAGAAAACCTGCAAGAGGCTTAAGTAGGTGCTAAATTTGTTTTAGACAATAGTGGGAAGGCATTAATTTGGTATTACACTATTATGCTTACATGAATACTACTAACGAAATCTTGAGAAGGAGCACAAGTGAGAGAGCCATGCGAGAACATGTGAATAAGTACTGGCACTTAACTTTTTTCCCCCACTTTAAGCACTGATTACACTTGCATGGAGTTCCATATACCACTCTAAAGCTAAGAAATCAAATCATCCCTTTAAACTCAAAATGCCAAGCGATCTGTGCAAAAACACCACAGTAATGGCTGTCTACCGCCAAAGATATCAACACAATCAAAAAAGAATCTGTCAGATTACCACTTCACCATACTGACACGTCTGTATGTGATATTAAGTCAGCATTATCCCCCTAAAGTATTTTATCTTTGCTCATTTATAGGGTAAATTTAGAACTTTCATTCTGAGGAGAGCGCTGCAACATAATCTCTTTGACTGCACTGTTCAATGTGCAACTTTTATGTCAATCCTTTCATGTTCAAAATATGTCAAGAGAACAGCCACGCCCGTTCTTTAGAGAGACAAGAACATGGCATTTCCCACATGGCTGTATTTTGCAGACAAGAAAGGAAATTGGTCTGGTAAATGAGATTGGGTGTGGGCTGCCGGCCGGAGGAGGTAGGAGGCATGAATTTGAGTGAAATGCTCTTAAAAAGACCAGAGCAAAGATAGTCGGTGCCAAGCCTGAATGAGGATAGCCATAACCTAGCAAATTAGGAGAAATAGCAGTCTGAGTGAACATCGCCCCTGCTCTGAGAACGACTCTAGCAGCAAATAACCCTGATAACAGGCGACAACATAGTTCTCAGATGAGAGGCGTAACAATGGGCGGTGCATAACAATCTGCATCCAAGGACTATTTGCCTGCAACTCCTCTTGTTCAGTCCTTTTGAATTATGGAGAAACAGACCCATACATCTGGGAAGCTAATCATAATATGGAGGCTTTTTCTGTCTCCGGTTCTACAGCTAGTGGAGATTTTCATTCTTTTAAGACTTTACACATCAGACAGACACCCTTCCACGGCAACTTGAAGCACTCTTAACCCTTTCATGCGTGGAATCAACTAAAAATCCCCAGTTTAACTCAGTGAAGCACAACTGCACGTGGGCAGATTCTCTTTAAATGATCTGACTCATCTTGTGACATGTTTCATTTTTTCTGGTATCTCATTGTGTCACAAATTTAATCACTGTTTATTGTTTTAATAATGAACGCATGAGAGAAGGAAAAGGGATGAAATCAATCCTCATGCAAGTCTAATCAGAAAAGCACGAGTACTGACACTACAGCAGTGAAACTGCTAAGTTACAAACACTGTGCCAATAACCAGGCCTGTATTTTAAGACAGTGTTTTCAACATTAGATGCCACAAAAATATAGCAAATAAACTCATGGTGAAATATAATTTGCCTACAGTTTCCAATCAGTTTGGCCAACAGAAGACAATTATCAGAGCCATAATGAGTTCATTAGGATAATGAACGAGCCAGGACTGATTTTCTATTCTCTATCTTAAACTCTTATATTAACTTCTCCACTAGCAATTTAGATTAGCAAACCCCAGCACAGACTCGAGAAATGCATTGAGCAGATAAGACCCAATACATTACTGTTGCACAACACGTGGAGGTTAGAAAGCACTTGCATCAATATTAACAGCTGCACTAAATTCAGGAGAGCCAGCCAAAAAACAAACATGATACCCGTGGATATATACGGTGTATTGGTTTATACATTTCAAGTCCGATCATGTCCTAATAGAAACTACCCTGGAAGTAAACAGAACGCTGTGATAGAAAAAGAGTCGCCAGTAATGCTTTGTAGGGCTGTGAAGGGGTCACACTTCTCAAAATGGGGTGAACACTTGCACTGTGCATAACGTACCTATTGTAAACAATGCTATTACTTTGCAAATGTAATAGCAGCATGGCAAAAAATTACAGTGGTAATGAATCACAAATCATTCAGTTGAATCACTCCGCATAAAATCATGAATCTGGCCGTTACTCATCCTCAGCTTGAAGCATGCGAATGAGGTTAACACTTTCGTCATTAGCCTTGCTGAAATGAGCACCACCTCTCTGTGAGAAGTTTGAAACAGCGCCGTACTGGATAATAAAGCATGGACAAGACTATCTGCTTTAATTTATATGCAGTTCCAGAGTGATCTGCCTCAGGCATGTTAGGCCTGACTAAGCAGAGCGAGGGAGACATTGACTTGTCTGCAGAGAGCCTTCCCACGGCCCACTGAGGAAAAGCACAACTCCTTCAGCTCTGGACAGCGAGGGCCCGCTGACGTACAGGGACTCCGACATCTCCGGGAGAACGGGCTGACATGCTCTTGGCTGAACCTCGCAGTTAACATATGGCACCGGCTCGTAGAGTAAACAGCAAAAGTAGGAATTTCAAAAGAAATCTCGACACTGTCAAGAGATAACATCTGGGAGCACATAGCCTAAAACCAGCCATAAGGGAGCAGGAGTTTAGCTACCAAAGCAGCAGTTTCTTAATAACAATTACTGTTTTAAATGTTCAGTGTGAAGTGTCTTCAAAAAGGAGTGTTCCCCTGTGGCTGTGAGACATAGAGACTCCTAATGGACTTTATCGGCAGATGAGAGAAAGAGAGGGAGATGTGGAGAGAGGGGGATGAGAGAGAGACACACACGGAAGGTAAAATAGGGAGAGAGAGGTGAGAAGATTCCCTTGGGGATGGCTTAACTTTCCAGGGGTACATAAATTATCTGACGGATGCAATGGTTAACCGTTAAATGCAAAGAGGACATAGTAAGTGCAGTACTATGTTTCAGTAATTATTGTATTCTGAGGCAGCCAATATTCACTGCAAAATAAAACAGCCCCCTTAGAATGGAAATTTTTCAAAACAAAACTGTTCAAACCGTAGGTGTTTGCAAACAAAGGGGAGGGTTCTGTTTGAACGAGGCTGATAAAACAATGGCTACAGATGAACACAAAACATCTGCTGTTTTTCCATGGTTGATATATAATACAGTGCAGGTATGAGGTGGATTATGCAGAATTTTGCAGTTCGTAGGTGCACAAAATGAAGAATTTCAATTAGCAGTGCTTGACAACAAGCTGAAGCCAATAAAGACTGCATATATTCCAAGAAATTAAAATTTCCTGATCAAAACAGTCTGAGCTGCGTATTGTTTTGGGCAAAGTGTGAATCAGCAACGGCAGAGGTTTAGTAATCCACAGATACAGAGGGAGACAGGAAGGTACGAACTGTGCTGCAGAATAGAGACACTTGGAGATAAGCACAGTTACAGAAAATTAGATGAGTCACCACTCCTCCTCACACGCACCAGAACAACATATTTCAGGTAAGGTCATTACAATTACAGATAACAATACAGTGCCAGAATCCAGAGCTGTGCTGTGATTGCATTTCAGTGTCTGTTGTAGGTCTGAAATTCCTCTCAGTGCCCTACCCACGAAGCACTTCAGCAAACTTGGTGGGAAACCTTCATTTACTGCGCTATTGTTGAAAACCACTGCAAATTTAAGGACCGACATGGACGTGAAACAGCCATTGTCTGATTAATAATGAACCTCTCTGGATATCAGCAAAAGAGAGCCAGCAGAGAGAGAAAGAGAGAGAGAGAGAGAGAGAGAGAGAGAGAGAGCGCAACAACTCACAACAACTACAGTTTTGACTGTTTGGTCGGTAATAACACGCTGTTGCCTTTTGACCGCCCTCCGCTGAAACCACAGGTGGCATTTGGGCTTGCAATCAACTCCATTAATAAATGAGGGCCGCTGTATTTCTGAATTACGCTAAATTCAAAATTCAGCCACAATTGGATATCCATGACAACAGTCGTCCATGTAGCACTTTTGTACTGTGAAGGCAGACTTGCCATTTGAGTGTCCATGCTGCGATAGCCAAGCACCTTGACAAAACAAGCAAGGACACATGGGGGGAAGGCTTCAAATGCAAAAAATGCGATACTGGAGGAACTAATGTCTCCTGTGAAGCCATTATTTTATATCCTCCAGTTTCGGAGCCATAATGAGTCTCAGGGGAGTGCACAATAATAACTGTCGTCTTCCTCTAAACACAAAGCGAGACAGGAAAGGCTAATAAAATGGTCCAACTTGTTACATTTGTGCTGTGAACTGATCACTAAACAAGTGAACACAGGAGGCTGTGTACATAGTACAATTTTTGTTGTCATAGTAGCTGAGTGGGAAATTAATTTAGCCATTTATCCATCATTTACGCAGACTCATGATAAAGCTGAACATGAAATTCTAGTCAGACACAAGAGGACGTGCAGGGAGAAATGCAACCATCCTTAACCACTTAGATAATTATATTTGCCCCAAACAACAGAGCTAATTGCGGTCCCTTTTGTCTACAAAGTTAAATGGCTGTATATCATCAACACATCTAATAGGTTCCACATTTCATAAGAGAATAAACATCACTGAAACACACTCAGCATTCGACTCAGACTGCAGAGACAAATTCCTGTGCATTTCCTCTATTTGGGCACACAAAGTGATTCTGATTCCATTTTCAAAATCCCCCTTTTATAATTTTATTTTTTTATTGGTAGGGGCAGTGTAATTAACATAATCGTATTTCACAGCTGAAATACCACAGATGACTTGCACACAGAGCTTATAGCTATTGCCAATTTCCGAGCCATGTCCCTAGTTGGGCTTTTAAAGAAATTACAGCTATCTAAAATCTATCCAACGTGCTAAAAAAAAAAAAAGTACATAAATTTGAATATTCTTCATATCACAATATCACAAAACACAATATGATACAAGGCAACACCAGAAACCGTTAGAATGCTGCCCAAATACGTTGCCACATGACACAAAACCATAAAGATGTTGAGATGCAGTAAGAAAACATGACATGCCGGAGCGTACTGTTCAAGCTGAAATATTGATTTGTATGCAGTGCAAAGAGTCCCTGCTTATAGCATCTGGTATTGTTCACCAATTCAATATCCAATTATTGTCAAAGTGATAAGCTGTGTGTGAACCACCGCGCTCTGTGTAACAGCGCTCCTGGACACACACACACACACACACACACACATACACACAAGGAGAAAGGCAACACGGGCTATTGGGCTGCTGAAGTTTGTGTTGTGGTCCTCGTTAAGCGCAGGGAGGAAGGTTGCACCTTGAGAGCAGCTCAGACGAGTTGTGTAATTATGCTGAACGTAGAGTAGCGTAATTCATGACAACAGCGAGAGGAGCATACCTCACTGACGACTGCCATGGCAACAGACTGGCCCAAGGTAGTGAGGGGCTGGATTTCATTTCAGTTCACACTGAAATGAGAAAATATGGATTCATCATGAACCAACACATTGAGCTACCAATCCTATTTAAACAATTAGAGTTCAGGTTTGATACAGGCAGATGAACATATACTTTAAGACACACGCCTAACAAATAAGTAGTTATTTTTTAATTGATGTAAACAAGGCGGTTTAGGGATGCTAGTGGCCCTGTGTGTATGACATGTATAGATTTGTGTTGTTTTTGTGGATTTTTCTTATTTTTCGTCAGCGCGTCTGAAGAAAATTAAGTAATTTGTGAAAAAATTCTATTTGTGTCATCAAATACTATGCCATTTAGTGCATTTCAAACATTCAATAGTTTGAACAGTTTCATGCGGCGAAGCAGATGAGACTATTTGATGGTCTAGAAAATCAATTTTTTTCGCACAGGGATGAGATAAGACCTAAGCTGGACCCAGTAAAGGGAGACAAAAATAATTATGATCCAATGAGTTTTCAAAGGGCAGTCAGATATCATGCTCCCTTGTCAATGCCATGACTTTCCCTTTGGCTGCATGCTTTGAAACGTTGGAGTTACGAGGCTGGATAGAGATGGGGCGGGGAGGCGGGGTGTTTGAACCACGAGACAACATTTAGTAAAGACAGTTCAGAGCTTGTATGACACTTGACAGTGTACCGGGGTATTTACTTTAAAGTCTGACAGCTTTTTGTGTTTTACCACTCAGCTGCAAAGTAATGCTTTAGATAATACACAGACGTCAGTTTGATTGTGAAATATCAAACATTACATACATAAAAAAAAAAAGAAGTGGAAGATTACAGTACAACATTGCAGCTCCCGCGAGTGACTGTGTGGGAATCTGAAGCAGCACGTCGCCAGAAAAGTAGCATGTGTCATGCTCAGTTGACTTTCCCTTGGTGAGTAAGGGTTAAATAAATAAATAAAGGTCAGTATAAATCCCCTTCAATCACTTCTGGTATCAAGTTGTACACAGAAAAATTAAGATTTCAGCAACTCTGAAGGTTTTTCAAAAAAGCCTTATCACACAGAGCAGACTGCACAGGGCAGGGGGGTTCTCTTACCCTCGTATACGCGCAGTCCTAAGCGGAGGTTTGACCTTGTGTCTGGTCATTGAACACAGGCTATCACATCTAACAGCTTTGCATCCATAACTCCATGCTCTGTGACTGCTGACTGAGGCGGTATTTGAAAATAAGCTGGTTGAAAAGCATATTTTGATGTCAAGTCTCCATGGCTGACCTCAATATAGTGAGATTGGAGTTTTTAAAAGAAGTGTTCAAGTGTTTGAGGGCTGTTGACCTATTATTCAGAGTCCTTTCAGGTGATGTTGTTAAAACAGTGCTGCACAACATGTAATGCATCACCTGAGTACAAATACCCTCCATGTAATACCCATACAGTATGGGAAGAGAAAGGATGTTCTGGATCTGGCACTTGGCTACCAATTAATGCATTTTGGGGGAATATAATAGTATCGGCCATGGCTGTTATAGGACAAATGAAAGGGACAATTCATGACAAGGCACATTATGTACCCAGAGCAAGCTAAGTGGGTTTAATGAAGAAAAAGGCAGCCAGTGTAAAGCTCAGAGGCACAAACCAATCTCTCTGAGATTAATTTCATTAAGAACAGTAATTCAAGACTGCAAGCCATCTCGTGTCTAAGCAAAAGCACAACAGACAAACAACAGAGAAGTTTTTCATTGTTAGGGTACAATGCTTTTGTAAATTGTGTTGGGTTTTTTTAAAATATGAGGGTTTAAGGGTCTGGTTGAGGGATTTTTGTTATTCCTTCAAGACTTGCGATTATAACACACACTCATTTGTTTGACCTTTTCGGCAACACTGTTCAATTATTCAACCCATTTCTGATTAGAGCAACCGAGTTCTTTTTATAACTCTCTCTATTTTCTTCCGTGAATCATCGCTTATTACATATTGATAAGACAAAACCTAAAATTAAAACATCACAGCCATTCTGATGACGTAATTATCACACATGAGTGACAAGGCATTTTGGAGAGGCCATAAATGACAATTGGACAGAATGATATTGGGATTCAAGGATGCAGTTATCTATTTTAAGTATGGTGTTTAGTCAGCGATAGTTTATTTAGCTGCAATTGTGTTGTGTGGGAGCATTTCTGCTTGTCATTCAACCAGACAGAGGTGGCGTTAACCCTGTCATAAGCAGGCCACGTACAAAAGGTGACGCCAACTATTTGGCTTCCGTCGAGGTAATCCAGCTGTCGTCCTGGGTGGAGATAAACCCGCCACCGCAGCCCATGAATGGAAATGAGTTTAGCGCTGCAGCTCCATTTATGACTATGCAAGACAGACGACAATCAAGGCAATGACAGGTGAAATGACTTCTAGCACAGTTCTGTCCGTGTGATTAGTGGTGCATTGAACTAAGATCTAGGGGACTGAGAAGTTACAGCTTTTCGAGCTCTGGAAATGAGTTATCAGGTTCCTTGGGCAAAATTTGGTGGGAATTAATAAACATTCTGAACATGTAGGAAGCTGAATCGATTTACAGAGAGACATATTCATTTGTGCTCCCTTGTTGTGTTGTGCTGTACTTTAATGGAAAAAGCACTCATGTGCAAATAGAGAGTGCAAAATAGTCACTGTGCCCGAGCAACACTAAAGATACAGTGCTTGTTTTGCAAAAGCGACATCGTATTTCTAGTCATCTGTTGTTCTATGCCGAGGAGTCATGAGCGAAAATTAACCTCGGCCTACTGTATAAACCATCGCTGTGTCTGCAACACAAATGCACAGTTGTACAAATAGCTCCACAAAGTGTTATTACTTCACTTGAGGTCACATTTCTCACAAATTCACAAGAATAACCTTCCAAAGCAAAGAGAATGAGCCAAGTGTGTTTGTCCTGCTGTGAATACTGTGGGAGGAAATGGACCCACAGTTAACCTCGGTGCTTTTAACATCTCCCAAAACCCTCGACGGAGAGTTGAAATAACTTATCGATCAATGTGGAGTTCAATATGTTACTGGATATTGATCAACACTATCATTATCATTACCTCCACCATGCAGCAGCAGCAGAGGCAGCATGATCGTGATCAATATCACATCACCACTTCTATTGTTCGTTCATATTCATTGGTCATGTATTGATTGTGGTATGGTAGTGATTGCAAAGCCATTACTTTGTCACGCCGGTTGGCTAAATGCTGTCTTTATTAAACGTGTGCATGAAGTTAAACAGGAAGCGACTGTGGTTTAGTGTGTCTGCATGGAGCTATGTGGACTACACAGGGCTAGTGGGGCAAATTATGCTAAAAAGCCCAAAGCTATCACTAGAATAATCACTTGGTGGTGTGTTATATGTTTAGGAAGAGTTGAGTACTGACATTTAGCCATAAATATTACCTCTACTGCACTGCTTGTGTGCATGCTCAAAACCCCATGATAAGGAATCTCCCTGACCCACCGATCCCAACACTGCTTGATCTAGTGGCTACCAGCAGGAGGAGCAGATTTTTGTCTATGTGTGAAATCCTGTGTGAAAATGGTCACACGTGATTCATGTGAAAATAAAATGCATCTTTGCTGTATTTATGTTTCACGTTTAGAGTCTCTCTAGGCTTCCTGGTATGTCAGAGTTTGCAGTTTGAGTTTTGTGCCCCTCTGATCCCCGTCTTCCTTTGCTCTCCTGTCTCTTGAGTTCATATACAGCATGTCAGCAACACTCTGCTCAGTTATCACTCACACCTGCGCCTCACAAGTAGTTAATCTCCGATCTAAAATGAAACTCATCACCTGTGAAAAATTAAGTCATGACCAGCTCAGAAAAGTTGTTCAGCGAGGCGTCTTGCTCTCTTCATTCCTCATGGTTTTCACTGTCGCTTCCCTTCCCAGTTTTCACAGATCAATCGCAACCACTTAGCTGCTAGCAGCGAAATTTGGATGCACGAACTTATTTCTTTGCTGAAATGATAAGCTTAATGATGTAGATTTAAAGACCGGTTGTTCCCACCAGCCAAATTCCAAGGCTAACTTTGTTCCACAGATTCAGCCCACTCAGTCCCACTGAACAAAAAATTAAATGACAAGATTCATACAGTATCTGCAAGAGCAATTTTTGTAGATGGTGCATTATGTTGGAGCAGTGGCTTGGAAGAGAGTTTCTTAATGCACACAGCTTGTGTCCATGTACGTCTATATGTGCCTGCAAGAGCCTGTGTGTGTGTGTGTGTGTGTGTGTGTGAGAGAGAGAGAGACTATTCTCCAGGGCGTGTGCACTGTATGTTCCAAGATGCATTTTTATGTGTAGCTCTGTGTGTGTGTGTGTGTGTGTGTGTGTGTCTGTATGTGTGTGCATGCAACAGTGTATGTGTTTGCCCAACTGTATTGTGTGTGCACATGCTCTACATTGCAAAGAATCTCCATCTTAACAAGTCAATTAGTGTCATCATGAGTGTTCAAATCTTGTTTTTCTTAAAACTACCAATCAGGTTTCACTTGTTTCAGAATTTTTTTCTGGAAAAAAGTCTAACAAGTTGATTTGCATTGGAAACAAGTGGGATTATCTCACCCAAGCATCAGATTTTTTCCACTTGTTTCAAGCAAAACAAGATTTTAATGGTGAATATAAAACTAAATGCCTTGTTAAGATGGATTCTTGCAGTGTAATGCAAATGTGTGCCAATGGTTTACTTAATTTTTGATCTACAAAGAATAAAAAAAGAAAGTTAAGGACCATAGCCCTGAACTTAAATCTGTAACGCTGCCAAGTAGACCCACAAGCTGCAGAGTGTCCGTCAGCCTCGTCTCTGCCACAGCCATGTTTCACCCCCTTGGCACCTGCTGTCATCCAGATGATAAGATGAAAGCCAATTCACATCTTAAAGACCGAACTTCAGCAAAATGTGGTGATGAATACTGATTTTACACATTTTCTGAGAAAGAGCCAGAATTTAGCCCCGAGGGACTAGCCATGGCCTGTCAAGATTTAAGAATGGCGCATTACATTCATAATATCAGATTATGATAATCAACCTCTTGTTCACTAGCTATCATATATCATAGCTATCATCGAGTGACGTACCATTTATATATAGTGTTAGTCATGGGCTCTTTCAAAGCCAGAGCAAATCAATTACTACAGTATGAAAAAGGTCATTTCTTCAGCAGAAGCACAGCAATTTAACCGTTAACACCAGCTAAACAAAATGCTAAATTACCTGCAGCAGAGAGTACAATCCTCAGTAAGTGAAATTAAACTGCTGGATTGGTATCTTAATTATGGTGATAAAATATCCCAAATTTAAGTCTTCTTAATCCTGCTGGGATCTTGCAATAGAAATGTCTTAGCTGAGGTTTCAGGATTGCCATTATAAAAAGGAATGAAAAGCTACTCTTTTTTTTTTTTGCATAAAGGGGGAATTCAGCTTTGGTTCTTTTCAGACCAAGAGGTAGATTTTTTTTTTTTTTTTAACAGCTCACACCTACATCAAAAAAAGTTTGTGCCAAATGCTTTCTCATTCTTAGAGCCAAGACCCCCAAGGAAGATGGTCATGCATAAAAATCAGCTGGCTGAGGAACATGCTGATCTATTGACCGGGTTATTCTGAAATTAATGCAACTGCGCAGGCAAGGCAGGTGTTAAAATGGAAACAGCTTGCCCTTACCTAAGAAGTGACAGGCGCTATACAGCTCACTGCATTGACAGCACTCCTGTTTTGACAACCTCAAGACAAAAAATAAATAAATAAATAAATAAATAAATAAATAAATAAAAATGAATGCAGCCTTACTCTGCAGTGCAGTTCATGCATCCAAGGTGGTTATTTTGAATCACAACCGAATCAGGAAAACATTTTGCTCTAACTGCATGGGCCACACAAGTATACTCAAGGCTTTCAAGATTTAAGATTTCATCAACATAAACGCCTGGAAAGTTATTCTGGGGGATTACAAATCAAAGGGCGGAATGATATTGGAGATATAAATTATCATTCACCCTCTCATCTACTGCAACACAAAAACACTTTGAATTCTTTGTTTCCAAGCTGCATCATGCCCCGCACTTAATGGAATTCTTCCTTCATTTATTCAAGGTCAAAGCTCATCACTCCCACAGTCCTTTGCATTGTAAATCTTCCTCTCTACATGTCTGTGGGGGCATTTGAATAATTGAAAATTTCCTGTAGTATTCCTCTAAATATCAGTATACTGCCACTGAATAGTGATTGCCCTTTTGTTTTTATTTTTTAAAGAAAACATATTTACATACATTACCAAGGAGCAGCTTAGCAGACAAAATCAACCCATTATATTAGGAACATATCCTGGCTTTATGTTTTCTGCTTAAGTTGTCCGACAAACGGCAGCTGGGATATTTTCCCCATTAAAGAAGGTTATGAACTGAGGTACTCCATTAGTGGGCGAGCCTCGGCGTTCACAGTTAGTCGTGGGAGAGATGATTATCAGATACAGCACCAAACACTCGGCTCGATGGGTTTGGCATGCTGGCTCTCATCCAAGGCCTGACAAACACATTTCTGGACACTGAGAGCATAATGCAGCACGGTGTGGTAGTGCTTTACCCACTCCATCAAAACACCATACCCAGTGTTACAGCTGGTACCAGCCATGCTGTCCAAACTGCATATCAATAATTCAAGGCCGGGTGAGAGGTCACACTTTCTTGGACCACTACATGTTCCCACTGATGACAACTAAACGCGCTGCGTGAGGAATTCAAACCTTCACTGTTTCTCCAGCAGCTCATTTTATACTGTGAGCATTTTCAATCAAGCGACGCAGCAGCAATTAGCTTCCCATGAATGGTTTGTTTCTCAAGACACCGTGGCTGGATTGCTTGGAAACAAACATGACTGAAGACATTCCCATTTTGCGACACAAATTGAAAAGAAATCACACTGAAATGGCAATATTAAATTTCTGTTTTATCTTTTCCTTCGGCGGACGACAGCTTAGATCAGGTTTGAAGATTGCAGCGTCAGTCACAGCCTGGTCATTTCCATGGATTTCATATCCAGGGCTGGTTAAAGAGAAGTGTTGCTGCAATGGTTACATGAGTTGACAGAAAACCAACAACATATGAAAAATATGGGCCTCTCCTTCGAGCCTTACTTCCCTCATTTCATCTCCTTGGCTAATGAATTAGTATGGAAACTTGCCCTCCTGTACTCCTGCTTAATGTGGCATTATATACTTCATTAATATATATTAGGACTTCATACCTTACTCCACTGTATATTATTTTAGCTATTTTTCCAACCGTGAACGAGGGAGAACTTTCCACCATACCAGGGTTGTGAGCGGGGGTTGTTAGGGATTACGTTGTCTGTTTTTCTGTCTGTCTTTCTTATGTATATTTATATATATTTGTATTTTGTGGTGTTTTTTGGAGAGTGGATGGACAAAATAGAGCAATTAGCTAGCTGTGAAAATCAGCGTAACTCAAATGCACAAACACATTCTACACTGATTTCACTTTATACATCTATAGCCAGTCAGAGAAATGAGAGCCAAATCTTTAAGATTACAGCAAAATTTGGAAATGAAATCGAAAAGTAGAAAAAAAAAAATCAGTGGTGCTATCAGCCCCTAGGCAGCATCTATTTATTTGTTACTTATTTATTTATTTTTGAAGATGTATTCCTTTTTAAATTAAATAAAAAGGCCATCCAAGCCAACTAATGGAGAGCTTTGTTTCATTCATCTGGTTCCATAAATCACTCAGATAAAACAACACAGGACACATGGCAGGGAGGCCTTTTATCACAATGTGCAATAGTGCTGGTTTCCAGGATGATTTTACGAGAAGTGAATGAATTACATTTCTTACTTGCTTATGTTCCATGATGCTTACATGAACATGGAACTTATGCAAACCTAAATCACTGCTCAAACTACTGTTTTCTTTTTTTCTTTTTCTTTTTTTAGGTAATAAAAAAGAAAAATACAGTAAATAAATAAATAAAAATCACTGATTATGAAACATTGACCGAAAAATCTACTAGAACTGGTAAGTGGGGAATCCTCTACACATATTATGCTGGTTATATAAGGTAATGTTTCAAAACTGCAATAAGAAGTTAATAATTGCTACCATATGTTCTATGTTAGTGCAGCTTTATTGATACAAATTATGAGGCAGCTGCAGCTATCTGTGTATGGCTGTAATTCATTTATTTGTTTATTCTTAAGGAACACAGGAAATGGATGTCCAAACCCTCTACATGAGCAATGCAACCCTGTGGTTTTGTGCCATGTTTTAATTTACATTTTCAGTTTAATACTCCACTCTGCATTAAGTGCTCATACAACATCAAACATAGTGACCGTCTTTAAACTCAAACCATCATTTGGTTGAGGATTTATTTGTTAGTAACTGTCCAAAATGCAGTTATTTACTGTCTAAGTTCAGTGGAATTATTTCATTCATAGAGTGAATGAAAAGTTATGATTGTCTGGATAGCGGACCAAATGGATGGCAGAATGAATCAAAGCACAGAGTAAGAATACTACTCAGTGATAACTCACCACTACACACTCTTCTGCGCTCTCTGAATGGTTTGTAAAAATTTCTTTATACTGTAGAACTCAGCAGTTTTGATTAGGTATTTGAAATACACACAACAAACATCAGACGCAGCGGCCTGGGAAGCGTTTACTGAACAGTAACCAAAACATATGTGGCACTTTTCAAAGCAGCATCAGTGAATATGAAAATGCTTGGAATAAATAAACCTGTGACAGACAGAAGTACTGACAACAGACAGCAGGCTGACTTAATCAAAGGCCCAGGTTAAGGCCATTCACAACAAGTAATATGCAATTTAAAATACATTTGGTACAAATCCTTTCAGATTTGCCAAGAGAAATACTGATGTGCACGCTTAGCTTAAACCATCATATTTGGCCTGAGAATGACAGCTCATGGGCAAAGTATTTCATGCATTAATGTTTCCTCAGGATGTAGTGATGCACAACATTTAAGACAAATTGCTTTCCTCTTGAAAGCCCAAATGTCTCGGGATATGACTGAGCTACCCAGCGATCAGAAAAACGTCAATTTTCACAACTTTTCTTTCACCTGACGACTTCCACTCATCACAGCCTTTGTGATGTTTGCACATGCAGCAAGAACTCAGATGAAACACAGCAAATCAGTGACAGATCAACAAGAATGCCTCTTGGACATTTTTTTTAAGCTGAATGTTTACAAACAACCCGACATGTTTCATGTTAATACACCATCTCTTATAGCAAAACAAAAGCATTTGGTTACAGAATGCTGTGCAACAATTATGACAATCAATTTCAGCACAAGCTTTATGAGAGCACTTAAGGTCTGGAACACAACCACTGCATTTACTTTGGTTTATACCGGAATAGTAAGTGCATTAACCCCGAGCGATTTAGTGATTAAAATAAATCGCTCAAACCACAGCAAAACTCAATAAGTGAAATGGAGTGGGTTTTTCGTTTTGAGCATGAAAAAAAAGCATAGCAAGGAATAGAACCGTGCACCTGACAAGACAGAGCATGAGCACACAGATACTCACTGTGGTGAAGTTCATCGGGAAGCACTCCTCTCCTCGAAAGGTGCACTGCAGCAGCATGTCGCTGATGTCATGACCTGTGCGGTTGTAGAAATCAGTCATGTTGAACAGCTTGGGCTTGAAGTTCTGGAAGTTTGCCTTATCCTTAAGGGCGGCCAAAACCTCAGGCTCGGCCAAGTGCGGGTTGGCTATTTGGTAGTTATTGTTGAGGAGGGCCAGAAGCTCCCCCACATGATAAAGGTCATTCCTGGTGATTTTTGAGAAGCGGAACTCGTTGAGGTTACAGAAGGTAACTGCTGGGAAGGTGAGGTTAGTGGCTGCCACCTCGTCCAGTTTGGTGACGTGAGGATACTCCAAGTAGTATGAGACTCGATCCATACACACCAACATCAATAAGCCTAGTGAGCCCATGAAGGAAAGAGTCCAGAGGAACCGACGGAATGTCATATGCCCGTAGGCAAATATGTGGCTCATGCCATGGAGGGTGGATATGTTGGCGAAGGCTTGCAGGTTGGAGGGCCTGATGCTCTCAATGCTTTCCTCTGAGCTTCCCTTCATGGCTGTGGATGATGCTAAATACTGTCTCCCCAGCAAGAACTTCAGGTCAGAGACTTTGCTTAGCAACAGCAATAGCAGAATCTTACCGCCAATGTTGTTGTGGCACAGCTGCCTCTTTATTTCCTCAAGAAGTGGCAATCGTCTAAATAAATAGCTATCTTAAAATGGTTGTCAGTCTCTGTAACAATTTTCCTTTCATCACAATTCACCTTCCAGTGGTTGTCAGCTGTTCCTGTAGTCCCAGGTCCCCTCTTTCTTTCAGGCTCCTCTTTTATTATCTCCAAAGCTGTCTCTCGCACTCCCTGCTCAGCTGTCCTTTGTAGCAGAACCAAACACAATGACAGCTCCAGAAACACCCACTTCTACCAAAAGGCAATGCCTCCTGAATCCTGAGTGGTGTGAAAAGGGACAATGAAAAGAACAAACAGAGAAAATAGCGGACGTAGAAAGAGAGGCGAAAGATGGTGGGGGGGACAGCAATGAAAAGGGCTAGCGTTTGGAGAGAGGTGCTAAGCCTCACCAGTCAATGGGACCCTTCCTCCTCCAATCGGAGAGAATGCCTCTACATCGCTGTGATAATGGGATGCAATGGTTTTGTGAATGGAGGTAATAAAGAGAGAAATGGCTCACTGGTCTCTCGCTGTCACCTTCCTTTGCTCTCGTGCCTGTTTTGCTCTCCTCTTTTCCTTCGGAATGAAAATGAAGGGGGTCAAAGACCTCCGACCAACCCACCACTGTGCTTGACAACCGGTGTTCGCAGCTTCCACGGGTTCCACTTCCTTGTTTGCACTGATCCTCAGTTAACAGGGAAGACCACCTCTTGATGCTTTATGGCCAGCCCCCCATCAGACCAGCCAGTAAACCTGCTTCGAGACCCCCAGCTTTAGTCCTGTTAACATACAGATTTATATTCGGCTGTCTAGAGCCTTTCACTCTCTTTTGCAAGCTCGCGTCCTCTCTCTCCCACCACTCCCCCCTCTCTTGCTCTTGCTCTCTCTCTCTCTCTCCCTCTCTCTCTCTCTCTCTCTCTCTCCCTTCTCCTCTTTAGTAGTCAGGATCCATCCCACTGCTGAATGGCTGCTTTGCCTGTGTGTCTGTACTCACAGGGGAAGTCTCTCAATCTGCACACCACCTTCACTGTGTTATTATTATTGTCTAATACACTCTAACAGCCTCTGCCATCAACATATTTGCTCTCATGTGACGTACAAGAATGCCACAGGTTGCGTGTTTATTGCATTGAGGAAACGCTGCAATAAACGGCTGCACAGTTCACATGCAAAATGAAAATGGAGTTGCAGACTAAACGTGAGCGAGCCAACATTTTATCCTCTACATAACAAAGCAGTGAATAAAGCAAGCAAATAAATGACCCAAACAAACGGTTAAATCATTATTATTGATTTTAATATATAGTGGATAGTTAATTATCTGGCATCGTTTGGTTTGATTCCTTTTTATAGTATAAGCTATATTAAATAATGTAGAAAAAGACCAAGCTATATGAGACCTTAATATAGTATTGTGTATTGGGATAGCATGGGTAAAAAAAAAAAAAAAAAATCCATTTATTTCCCATTTAAGGTGATAGAGTAATCCAAAAAAGCCTGTCACCTATCTGGTCATCACGGTGACATGTTAAATACTTCATGTGTGACAACATGAGTCTTGCAAGCTTGACCAGTAATAGACTTGGTGATTTTATTGGGGTTAAAAGTTCGCAGCATTATTCTGAGAAACCCTTTCATTTCTCTTAGGAGAAAACAAGATTATCACTCACTGGCTACCCTAGGATTTCTCATTATCATAACAATAGGTGAATTGCCAAGGATATGACCACAACCCTGGAGGATTAAATCAATATTCTGTCCTAGTAACCAAGCACAGGGAGCATAGCAACCATTACCCACAACACTACAGCGGCATGCAATTGAGATAAAACTAAAAATACCATTTTATCCATCATCTTCTCTGAGAAAAGCAATGTCAAACACATACTGTCACGGCAGAAGTTCAATTCCAAAAATGCTCACTGAAGAAAATACAACATGATGCCTGAAGTGATAGACTATTGTGGTTTCATGTCCACCTATCGCAAAGCTTTCAGGTGACAGGGAATGTTAAGACTTCCAGAGCAGATCTTCCAGAACAATTGTTGAGGTATTGCCATTTTTAAAACTGCAAGATAGCAGCCCTTTTCTGCCTCCTCCGACCAACAATGCACACAGAAATCAAAATAGGAATGTACCAGTTAAGTCAGAACATTGTCACAACTTCAATATATTAAAAAAATAACTGTAACTTGCACTGATTTATTCATGATTAATTGATAAAACATTTTCATTTGAATTTACAGTTGGTCTATCCTAAACTCTGCCAGCAAATCCTCCCTCTCATATTTTCCAAATGTATAAAATTCAGCCACCCTCCTCTGTATTTGCAGCCATAACCAGCAGTGACAAACTGCATTACAATGATGGATGATGTTTTGTGTATTCACCATATATAAGACCTTGGCTAGGACTTGATATGCCATCATCCACAAACATTCCATTTCAAACGATCAGTAAGGAAACGCCTTACTGGGGAAAATGTAATTCCTTCAGTAGGAAATTACATTTATTTATCAATTACTGTCTGATACAGAATTCAAGTTTATTCGAACAGAAATCAAGAAATCATGGCAGCAACCATGATTATGCGATTAAGGACGCTGTGTGCTTCAAATGCCAAATGAGCATGACATGCATACATAAATGAGCACAAAAAGAGCACTATATAATGCCTGGAGGATACATACTGGCACGAACGTGGGACCAATTTTGGTGCTGGCTGAAAAGCAACTTGAGGCATTACACAGCAAGCAAGCCAGGAGTAGCAATCATGTCCAAGTACCTGACCAGCGAGCATGGTGCCGTGGAGTTGAGGCATGTCGACTGACCTGCTGTGTACATGACTTTAGGGGCTGCAGCCAGAACTAGTCTCGCCCATTTACTCCCCGAGCTGAGCAGTAAAAACTAGGGAGAAGAAAATGTGACTGTAATGACGCTACAGTGTGAATTTCACCACAATCTCAAAAATAGTTGAGAATATTTCAAGTAGCTTGTGATTTATCAGTGAATTCCCTTCTGTGACACAATCATGCCACCAGATGCAACATGTATCCAAATCTCCGATAAGTATTCAATATTACACGACAATGATTTCTGCCATCACTGGTGGATAAATTTGCATCTGAAAAACTGCTCACATGTTCAGTAACAGAAAACAAAATGCGCACTTTTTGCACTGCATTTATTTGCATTTTTTATTTAGGTAATGATATCCTGTGTAAAGATTAAGAAAACTTGAATTCCAAACTGGCGGTATACTAGTAGGCATGTCTGTTGTTGCAGATTGCAGGATGAAAGTGGTGGACTTTTCAGCAGTAATTGGCTTTCAAGTGGATGGTAGAATGCGCAGCATAATGCAGTGAATATTAATAAGGAGGGGAAATATTTGAGGCACTCTCTCCTAAGCACTGTATAAACGTTTCTTTTTTCTGGGCCTCTGACTGTGACTCTTAACTGCCAATGAATATTCAGAAAAATCCCAGTTCTGAAATGCTTATGAACTTGGACAGCATGTCTAAGGTCTGTTTCTACATGACTAGCAGATGTGATGAGTCCAATGTCTGTGTAATGTCAAGTAGTCCAGAGATATTTGTAAACGCATGTTACTGGCCATTCAATATTTAAAAAAAAACAACAGGGAGAGAAGCTTTAGAGAAAAGAAGACCTGGATATTCTAGTTAAATGATGGATTTATCTGAAATGGCAAAAGAAACATTTGTCTCCAACATCCTAGACCTTCTGCTTGCTGAACATTTCATTGTGTTTTTCTACAATTAGCATAAGACTAGTCCAACTTCTGGGTATTACACATCCAACAAGAATCAATCTGGCCTATCAGCCATTCCAGAAAATAATAAAAACTTAATCAAAGGCACCATGAGGCTTGATAAATGAAGGAACGAGCAGCTGAATTATTGTCACTTTTACAGTGACCGATTGTTTAACCGATAAAATACTTTTAACGGCAACTGGTCTGTAATATATATTCACAAATGATGTGATTCATACTAGGTCTTATGCTGCAGGTACATTTACTGTCAACATACTCATAATGCAAGAGCTTAGTCAAGACCCCATACTGTTCTCTAAACAGACATTTGACCTGATTTGAAAGGTAAACAGCAGCAGCAGCGGTATTGTTGCCACTTTCACTTTATGAATTGAAATAATGGTGAATGACATAGAGCAGCAGTGATATGACACATTCAGTGATGTGCTATAATTCTCTAACAATAAGGGAAATCCTAATAGAAAGGTAACCACCATGGTATGATACAGAGCCAGGGGGGAAAAAAATGAAGTATTTCATTGTGATGTCCAAGTTACTGAGATTTGGCAGGCGCTGCAGAGGACAGATCACCCTGTTAGAAACTATTCCCAGCAGATTACTTTTTATACACTATAACAGCTGACATTTAAGAGCATATGCATAAAAAAAAAAACTATAGCGAGAAACAGAGATGCCCCACTAGGCCCAGAAGAGCACAGCGCCAATATGCACGAGCAAAAACACAATCTGAATTACAGTTAAACGGATGAGATGGACAAACATAATCCACTAACTATCCCAAGCTGCAAATACTTTTTTTTCACACATGAAAACGTTCATCTGGTTTACAGAAGTGTATCTGCTTTAGCAACTGAGCTTCACCGTGTGATCTCAACTACAAAAAGGGGGGAGGGGATGGAAAATCTAAAACCTAATCTATTGATACACACCTGCATTAAAAACTAAACACTGGGAGACAGCTAGTGTATAACAGTTCAGAGACATGTAGCCTACCTGTGAGAAAAAAATATTGCCAAGTAAATCCTTAGCAACAGTTGTTAGGGTACATGTAATGAATGGTATCCCTTTTCTCATGTTTTCACACACAGTATCAAAGATTTTTTTTTTTTTCACCACTAAGATAAACTGAAAACTTGTGAGCTGTTTAAGGTTTTTAATTCAGCGCTCAATGAGGGACAAGCAGGAGCAGCCAAAAAAAATAAAAAATAAATAAATAAATAAGCATTGTGCCAGTTTAAGCAGTTGGCAAACCTCTAACAATTGTTTGAATGAAGATATTGTCACAGCAACACATATTTGCACACAAGAGTGCAAGACGACAACACGTGTGATAGGCGACTGCAGAGTAATCGCGACAGATATCGAGCTAGGCTTTGTTCTATTAAGCCACAAGCTCTGCAGGAGAGGAACTGACTGAAGAGAAACACTGTTTGTAGCCTAAAGCAACATGTTGATATGAAACAAAACAGCCAGCTTTTTTTTTATGTTGATGTATGATTGTCAGACAGGAATCGGAAGGGAGCGGATGTGTATATACACTCACCTATTTCCATTTTCACTTCACAGACCGAGCATCCAAGCAGCAGAAATCTGTCAAACAGAAAAAGGAGGCCTTCACAACAGGGTCAACCAACACTGCTTTTCAGTGTGTGTGTGTGTGTGTGTGTGTGTGTGTCGCTGCTGCTGTATGTGACCTTGCATAAATGTTGCCTGACATAACAACTTGTTCATCTGTATTCTGCTGCTCAATAAGTGTTGTGTGCTTGTGGAAAGGGTAGGAGGGTGGGGGGGCAGAAAAGGAAAAATTGGAAAACGAGGCCAAGGTCCAGGACCCTGAATGAGCTGTGAAGAGGCCTGAGCAGGAGCACGCCAAGGAGAGGAGGGGAGAGGAGAGGAGATCTGCCCCTAATTAGGGATTCAAATGGTGGCAGATATGTGTCGCTGATCAAAAGAAATGTTTTACCCGTTTCCAGTGTACGTGAAAGAAATACAAGCAGATGCTGGTGAGAATCAGCGGCTTCAAAAAGGTGTTTATAGAGATTCAGCAAATCTAAGGGTCAGAGAGGAGTGGCAGGGAAAGCTCACGGGGCAAAGGGGGAGACAAATAGCATGGATGTGTTTGGGATATTTCATCTTGTTTGGCTTGAACGTGTATTACATGTTTGGACCACAGCCGAGTTAAGTTATACTTGCATTTTTGAGTGGCAGATTTCATTTGTGCAGACTACACATCATGTTGTGTGTATATTTATATTTATGGCTGGCAGATAGAAATATTACTGTGCAAATAAATAAATAAGCAATCAAATAAATAAATAAATACATACAGCTTGCTTGAGGTTTTTAAATAATGAGCCCATTGCTAATTAAAAGCCCAAACTTCTCCATGATGAAGCTGTTATTGCTGGCAAAGCCCCACGGGTTCCTGAGAGAGCTCACATGTCAAACATTTCCCAGTACCAGCATTAGCAATTTACTCTGCACTCTAAAAACTAAATACTTGATGGCATGTGGCACTGAAACAGTTTTCTCACATTCACTGATCACCTGTTATACTACAGGAAAGTAATTAAAAATTACTTTTTCATACCATGTCCAAGGCTAGGAAAACAGTACAAGGCTTGGTATAATCAAAATAAATGAATATGACAAAGTGCTTTACTGTTAGATTTGTGTTTGAATGATGAACAGCATAATTCATGTTCAGCTCTGCAGGACTAGGATTTCATCAATCAAATAGATAAGACTTCTGTGATAGAGGAGCTGGGATGTACATCATAACATACCCTTTAGACACGGCAAATAAATCTTTGGACTATATTACTGGCTTGTACTTTTGCCACATTTTCAGTGACAAGACACATCACATCCAAGAAAATGGCCAGCTAAAAATCAGAAAAATGCGATTCATTAACATTTTAAGTCGGTCACATTACTTTGGGCCAGCATTTCTTGCAATATGGGGTGGGAGGAACGTACATGGGCTCTTTGTCTCCGGTGGAGACACATTACAGAAGTGCTATTAGGCAAGAAAATGTTTTCGAAATTAGGTTGTGGGCAGAAAAAAAAAAAAAAAAAAAAAAAACCTTGCTCTACGCTCCTATTATAAGAAAGAAATATATGGTGAAAATATTGTCTTATAATCACATTTGGTTCTCGAGAGGGTTTTAAATGCACAGCTACATTACAGTAAATGACATAAATTCTATAATATTTTAGCGCTGCACTACTTTGCATCTTTAAGGGAATACTTAGAGAACTGCATGAGGTTTAGCTTTTCACCCAAGGGGGAAAAATGCACAAGTTATAAAATCAGCATGGAAATACATTTCTCAGGCTCTTCTGCACATATATAGACCAAGAAACTATATCACAAGCAACATTATAATGACAGCCAGACAGCCAGACAGATAGCTAGACAAAGAAAAGTACAACAAAGTGAATCAAATATTCCAGCAGCACAGTCGGACACCATGAGGGCATGAGAGCAGCCGGCTGAAACCATGAATCTTTCTCTATAAGAGGTCCACCTCATGTTGCCAGGCCCCAAGTTCCCTCATTATAACTTTGTCAAACTGAAATCAGCCCTGTTCCCTCTTTTTTATGCACTCACAACATACAATTTGCACACCTGTTATTTTTTTAAAAAAGAAGCATAATCTTACAGTATGTTTCAGTAAATTACATCTCAAATGGTGATTGAGATATGCTCCCTTATTAATACACACTATTTAACATTACAATACATTAACAAAGCTGATGTTAGTATTGGTATGAACATCAGCCCCAGACATAACATTTTAAACATGAGCAACATATCCTTTCTTCCCTCAACTTAAAATGTATAAATGTATAAAGGTGTATACTTCTTCCTACTCCTTTTTCGAACAGGATACACTATATTGTTTATCTGTTTCTCTTTTTGTTGTCTTTTTTTATCTTGCATATTTATATATGGAAAACGAACAAATATATATATTATATTTTTTTTGTCTTTCATTCATTCATTCATTCATAATGTCCATAATGATCATGTCCTATGGTATATTAATGAGAAGACATAATCTAATAGTACATGTTCAGTGAATAATAATGTCAAATGATGTTGGAAAATGGTGTGCAGGGGAAATAATACACAGAAGCTATAGAGGGCAACTGGATCATAGGACCTTAGGACATACAGGGCTCTGGTGGGAGCATCCACCCCACATAACTCCATATTAAGGATGACATTTATGAGAGGCTGTGTGTCCATCAGTCAATCATAAATAGCATGAGTATACCTGCAGACACCAGTGGATCTTACACATACTGCAGATGTGACTCATGGGGCCATTCAAGCAGTCTCCTGTAAATGCTTTGGCGATTTATTTATTTATAAACTAATTTAATGGCAGCTGGGGTTGACTGTTGTATAAAAGTGATGCAAGCGCGCCACCCAGTGGGCACAGTTACTACGTACAAGCAAAACACCTCCAAACCCCAGTCTTTACTATTAACCTGCAGCTGTAACTGTACGCGGGCCTATTCGCTTCTCTTGACACCCTCCAATTAATTTCCCTGAAGCGCCACAGCCAACAGCGGCGAGTCCACCCGTCGCGAGCCGAAAACACGTGAGCTCAATTAACGACTAATTAACGCACGCTTCAAAAACAGCTGCTCGTGCAATCTCGAGCGGAATGACCATCCCTAAACTACAAAATTGTAGTACTTATCACATACATCACGCTTTACTCACTTTGGCACGGTTTGTAAAATGACGAACGATATATCTAAAAAGAAGGTAAAGGGGCCCAGTGAGAAAAAGGCGAGAAGAAAGACGAGGAGGAGAGAGACTTACGCGATGTACATTTATAAAGTTTTGAAACAGGTGGGTCAAGGATTCGCATTGGATGTGCGTCGGCTCGGCTTCCTTTTCGCTGTGCCCTCCCAATGAACAACTGTTTTCCTTTGCCTTCAAGGTCCATCCCGACACGGGTATTTCTAGCAAAGCCATGAGCATCATGAATTCCTTCGTTAATGACTTGTTCGAGAGGATTGCCACAGAAGCGTCCCGCCTGGCTCAGTACAACAAGCGCTCCACCATCACAAGCAGGGAGGTGCAGACCGCCGTGCGGCTGCTGCTGCCCGGAGAGCTGGCGAAGCACGCAGTGTCCGAGGGGACCAAAGCCGTCACCAAGTACACCAACTCCAGGCCCTGAAGTCCCGTCCAGACGCCGCCAAAGTTTACGGACACGCCTGGACTGCAGCACGTATATCACTGGTTGATGTAGGCAGAATTTAAGTTGAGTTTTTAGTTGCTGTTTTGATTAAATAAGTGGTGACACCTGCTTATTTTGCCGTGCAGTCATTTCCCCCCTTAATTTTAATCTGAAGAAATCCACTGAGCAAAGCTGAAGTTCACCATTAACCACTAGATGGGGTTATTGCACATCTGCATATCACCTACGTGTGTGTAGCATCTTCACTCACAGCAACTTCAAGTCAGTTTCCTTGGTACAGTCTCTACAGAATGAATCCTTGAAGATGATTCAGTGAAGAAAGTTGACCTACTCCACACTTTTCCATACACCTTACAGATGCAGGCACAGCAAAATGGCTTGAATCCCAGTTTATTCAGCTAATAAATGGTGTAACTTGGTCCTGTTTTGTGTAAAGAACATCACTTATAAACTATTCATCCCAAATATCCACCTCAACAGATCAGTTACTCAATTAGTCAAACGTATTGGCAGAACCTGACACTGTTGAGGGAGACACAGCAATATTGAGTCCTTGTAGGAATCCTAATCAAGGTTTAAAAGATGACACTGTCAGTCTGCTGAACGCTACGTGATTACAGGATAATGAAAGTAATAGTTGGACCAGTGCAATCATCTGCATAAAATGGAGAAATTGATAAAGGTTCCTCTCCAATTACGATGATGTTTGCATCAGCCTGTACGTACACCTATTACCCTTATCAGCATCCTACAAAACCAAGCTTTTTGTGTTAATGTCCTTGAATGTGACTCCGCCGCAGCCTGTTATTGTCAGGATACCCATTTCAGATGTTTTCTGCTACTCTTGGTAATGATATGAAATCTACCGATGTTATTATTATGAGGGTGATACAGTCTTTGATGGCAGTGACTTTGTTCATGATTATCATGGCCATTTAGGTTTTGTATCTTGCTCCCCTCCCCATATCCCTACTCTTACCCGTGCCCGGTGGTAGTCATTGCTGTCTCCTTTCGGCAGACTCTATGAACACATTATGGATGGGAGCATTAGTGACTGATGCAGAGCCTGGGCTGGCTTGCCTTGTTTTTCGTGCGAGAGTGCATCATTAGAAAATGTTCCACTTGGCAGGGAAGCGCGTATTAACTGCACGCGCAATGAAATGAGGTTGTGATAGATGGTTAAAGTTATACAGGACTATTAGGTTGAAATATGAACCTCTCAATTGTCGTGATGAAGCAGAGGGCTATTTGCGTGGTGATCAGTGCATTGAGAGACAATTGGAATCTGCAAAGACCGATACAATATATTATAGGTAGTGGGCTCCGAGCTTTTAAAAGAGTGGAGGAAAAGTAATCATGCTTCCACGGAACCGTTCAGAGCCACTGTTCAATTCAAGGCTCTATAAATTCATTTAGGCTCCCCACCAACATCTGAGGCATTGTGATGAGAGACTCGGGCTAGATTGGCATACAGAGCACCTTTGTGTAAGCCCTATTGAAGACCCTGATGAGCCACAG
The DNA here is from genome assembly GCF_902150065.1 of Myripristis murdjan. Lineage (NCBI taxonomy): Eukaryota > Metazoa > Chordata > Actinopteri > Holocentriformes > Holocentridae > Myripristis > Myripristis murdjan. The sequence goes on along the minus strand of NC_043996.1, from coordinate 22,160,529 downwards.
ATATGCAGGTTTATTGGCCATCAGAGGTGCTTGAATGTCACTGCAGAGTTGAAAGAAGACTGTGATGTGTGGGTATGGACAACAGAGTCTGTACCACACCATGCACCACATTAAGAAAACAAACAGAACTGGAGTGGACACATGCATAAGTACAAGACCTAACTTCCCTTTAGATACTGCAGCTGGCCAATTAAGGGTGCACACCATCTCCTATCATGTTTCCATGGTGACTGCGAGTTATTCTAGTTTGAATACAACATTTTAAGTCTGTCCCTCTAACTTCTTATGTGAGCTTAAATGTTAATTGCATCCTAATTGTTCTGCTAACACGGCTTAATTGCAAATATGAGAGACATGATGTCAGCTCGCTCAGATACAAATAACGCAAAAGTCATTAAAATAAACACCTTGTGCATAATTTACTGTTCTGATGTCATGGCGAGGCTCTGGGTGAAACCTAGACTTTTTTGTGTGCGCTGTATGTCTTAAACTAACAGCAGATCCAATTGCAAACCCATTAGCATTTAATATTACTGTAATTACTGTGTACATTTCATTATGTTCTCAGTATATTAAACGACTGCGCAGTGTGGAGGGAGGGCTACGGTTTAATCTCTTTCTGTATTACTGTCTGCCACAGTACTCAAAACAGCATTAAGAGGCACATAATCAGAGGGAACTAATTGCCTATGATTGCATAAATGAAGTGCCTGACTCTCATCAGAGCGGTTTCTGATGTCCAGTTTTTTACCGCCTTAGGAAAGGAAGGCGGCTGACCACAAAGCAGAAACCCTCGGAGACAGCTACTGGTGGGTAATGTGAGGAAGCCAAAGATTTAGTATGTCCACAGGGGGCTGCGAGGGCAGGGGGTGTTACCGCTGCTGATGCTTTTTGTTGTCATCAGAGTTGCCTCCGCTTCACAGAGGAAGAAAAAAAAAAAAAAAACATGAGTGCCCACCATTTGAGAAATGAATTTATCGAAGTCACTGTCTTTTTCCCCATTAGTAAGTGTTTAGTTCAGCGTTTTAAATAATTGCGTTACCAGGAATGATATTTAAAATACATTTGGGAGTCAATGAGGCGGGAAAGTGCCTACATGTTTTGCTGATGACACCCGGGCCATTTGGAAGACATCAAAGTAGAGAGGAGGTAGCCCAGATGCATATTATAAACTCATTATGTATATCATTTAAAAGGATGTACTCCAGCAGCAAAAACAATATTCCTAGTCTCTTTCTGGTAATGTGTGTTTTCAAAGTTGAAACTCTTACCCGCCTTCAGTTTAATGTGTCATCTATTACCAAACTGTAACATGAAATAAATGTTCTTGATTTCCATACTAGAATAGTCGTTAACGTATAGATGAGATGCAGCTATGAGTCAGAAGTGGGAAAGAGGAAAGAAAAAAAAAACACTCCCTCTACAAATACCTTATACCCTTCCACCTGTAGTGCATATCAGTCTTTCATTTTCTCAGAGTCTGCAAGCATCACCTTTATGAGCCCCACAGAGGCAGATAAACAGGCAGAAAAATATCCTTTATCATTACATCCAACAAAGCATGCTCCAGTAGGACATAATAAAAGAGGAAGTACAACCTGCAGTCCCACAAATCCTTAGAAGTAATTTTGAGTCTTCCACGCTACCCATACAAATACATGAGTAGTGTCTGGAGAGTTAAAAAAAGGGGGGGGGTGGGGGTGTTTTGCTGGCGGGTAGAGTTTATATCAGTGCTGGAAAATTGTGATCCATCCGTCAAAAGAGATGTTTGTCAGATGCCTAGTGAGTAGGCTTAAGAGGCTTAATTATGCACCGTCCCTCCGCCATCATAACACTACACGTGGGGCAGAGTGACACAGCGGTGGCCAGTCATTCAGCCTAATGTTCTAATGTAGGGAGCCATGTGGATACATAAAATCCATTAAGGCTCACGGAAAAAATACAGTGCAGAGAGAGACATTTTACAAATACATATTGTACGCACAGGGACTTACATATAGTGAATTCTTGTTTGCTTAAGGTAGAGCACAAATATCAACACCAATAGATAAATGTTGCCTGAAAATCAGCATGTTTAATTTAGCTGTTACTTAAATTTTTTAAAAAGAAGTTCTTGAGAATGACTGTGAAAACCTTGCAGACACCGGAGAAGGTGCATAATGTGTTCCAAGTCACCGATTTCGTAAGACCTTGTCTTGCTCAACACATTTTCAGTAAGAGAGTTTAAAATAAACATGGACAAAATTTGATAATGTAGGCTGTATTTTTCAGACCTGAACTTGAAAGAAACACTGTTTTAGGAACATGCTATAATATAGCAAAATACTGACAAGATGTAATTAAATGTGACACTGAACACTTTGTCCAAGTAGGCCATCCACTTCCCCAGAAGGACTATTAAAGATGCATGTGATGTAGCATGATATGTATTCACAACCAAATAACATGTTGTTCTGTGACCCTAATCAAGAGAGTTCATTCAAAGTATTTCTTACTGTGAGAATGAAGCTACAGCCATGAGGCTTCATGGCTGTAGCTTTGCTGGAGGCAAACAGGGGTGGCTAGAGTGCCCTTATGAGGGACATAAAAATAGCCTTACTTGTCACACTGCAGGGAGGGCCTCATACCAGATATCAAAACAACTCTGTGCACCAACCCTCTGAGCAGCCAGCAGGCAGATCGTGGACATAAGCCAGAGACGTGAAACAAAGAGACAGGCCTTAGACGAAGATCTCCCTCAGTTAATCATACATACTTTCCACGGCTGCTTTTCCCAGTGAGAAGCAAGCCATTCAGAATGTCGCGTGGCAGTTTTGTCTTTACACCCACCGCCTTACGCTCCCTCCAACTTGATGAGGAGATGCTGGAGAGAGACAGGTTCAAGAGGCAGCTGGTCTCCCATCGTTTCAGTGGCTACACGCTGAACAGAGGGGTCAGGGACAGGCCGACATCGAGGCCCAGTGCTGCCCTGCCACCAGCCGTCTGCCATGACCTGGTCATTCAAAATGCTCTGTACACAGGAGACCTGGAGGCTATGCAGCGCTTCTTCCCAAGAGGCTCCACAGCCAACTTCATCATCGAGCCGCAGGGAGGGGACATGCGCTGGGTGGCCAGAGGTGAAGGTAAGAGACAAGGCTCACATCTGTCTGCATCAGGAATGAATTTGAGAAAGTTGAAAGTTGTACAACTGGCAAAGTTGGCTTCACTGTATTCCCTGGAGATGAACATAACATGAGAGGACTTGTGAGAATTTCATGTTTTCATTTGAAAATGGAAAAGAAAATAAATCACTGTGCTGTTGTTTATTATGTATAACTAAGAGTTACATACACAAATGCAACTGGAAGTGTCTCACCATGAGGCAGTATTTACAGACAGCAATGTGCTATTTATAGGAACAGAACACGAGGCAGTATTTATAGAAGCAGTCCATCATACCTCCACCAAGCAATCAAATTTATTAGTCATGTGCCTCATTTTGTGCATCAGAATGCATTGTATCCCACTGGTTTTACTTGTGGTCCTTAACTGTAGACAAAATAGCATGACCGCTCTGTCGTTTTGGGATAACCTTACCTCTTGAGGTCACTTCTTACCGGCAGTGGACACAGCTGTTCATGTTCAAGACTACAAATTAAAATTATACATGATTACATAGTTTTATTAATGTGCTTGTTAGTTATTACCAGTGTTTTTGCATTGTCAAAAGAATCTCTCTCACAAGTGCATTGAGTGCATGGTTTGATTGTGTGTTGACTTCAGTGGGCTAGTGAACGTGAGCAAGCTACATGTGACTCAGGCTATTTGCTCCTCTGTCACTGCACTGGCGAGGCTCACTGGGTCAACCAAAATATCATGTAACACCACTCTGAAATAGCCCTGTCTGAACAAACAAGCTGCATAAGGGCTCATTTCCTTCAAGAGAAACCACACCACTAAAACATTTGAAACAAACCAGTTAGCTATAGATCTTCACGTTCAGCTTGCACAGTATGGCTTATGTAGAACCCAAGATTAAGTGGCGCAAACCAAAGGCCTACCGCAACGATGTGATTGCCACAGCCCAGTCCACAGGATGCGTCTTGCAATTCTGGAATTCTCTGCTTGTGGGCGACGAACTGACTCTTATTAGCATCATCGACGATGATGAGTACACCTACCTTATTGATGCCATTTATGACACCAGCAACATAGAGGAATGGAAGAACTTCAGATTCAACTACAGAGGACTGAGTAGGTCTTTGATGTTGGATTAAGTTTGTCATGGGTGTGTTGTCATATACATCTTTATATATCTTTTGCTTCACAGTATCTGGTTGTCCTAAATATCAAGTTGCACTGGGCAGCGTTGTTGAAGCATATAACCAGACATATGTTGTAATGATAAATGGCTGTGATAAACCACAACATACTGGCTTACTTGCATGTGACATCTACTTATCTGCAGAGGCCCTAAAGGTTGAGATCGGAGTTGAATTTCTGTGCATTCTACCCCCTGCTGGCAGGACTGTGGTCACTAACCTATGAGCAGGAGCTGACGACGCCACTGCATATCACAGCCGGCCGGGGCTTCGCAGACTGCCTGAGGCTCCTGCTGCAGCGTGGGGCCAGTGTGGACTTGGCACCCGGTGGCACCACTGCCCTGCATGAGGCCTGCGAAAGCTGCCAACCAGAATGCACAAAGCTGCTGTTGACCCATGGCGCAAATGCCAATGCAGTGTCAGAGGACGGCCTCATGCCCTTGCACATGTGCACTAGCCCTGAGTCACTTGAGTGAGTAGAAAAATGCTTCCTCCGAGAGTATATGTGGGAATGTACAAGGGATATACTAACAAAGCTGTGTAATTCTGCCTGCAGATGTGCAAAGTATCTCCTCCAGTTTGGTGCTGCAATCAATGGGCGAAGTATAGAGGAAGATGACACTCCCTTACATATAGCAGCCAGGAATGGTCTCCCAGAGCACATCGAGCTCTACCTGCACTACGGGGCTGCTGTGGACAAACAGAATGACGTAGGCCTCACACCCCTCAACGCTGCTTGCTCACAGCCCCAGGAGCTGCAGGACCTGCAGCGTTACTTCAAGGTGTGCCAGTTGCTCCTGGAAGCCGGGGCCGACGTCAGTACCATGGACCAGGAAAAACACTCTCCCCTACACATGGCCTGTAAGAATGTCAACGCAGACATAGTAGACCTGCTGCTGGAAAACGGCGCCTGTGTCAACAACATGGGCTATGGTGAAGCCCCCATGCACAACATCCTGAAGGCGGTGTGCTACAAGATTTCCCACAAGCCTGAGAGGGTGGTCCGCGCTCTGCTCAACCATGGGTCCATTCGGGTGTGGCCTGGAGCTCTGCCCACGGTACAAAACCAAATGCTGAGAAAAGCTAAATGGTATCTAAGAACACTGTAAGATGAAGTGTATACATAGTTATGTCATGGGTTTGGATGGGTACACAATACTACCAGCGTGACTTCTGTATGAATACTCACTTTGGATTATGGTACAATGGACTGCAACATCAAATCCTATGTACTGGTAAATATTCAGTATGAAGCAAACATTCATAAAGCGTTCTCATTTTGCATAATTAGCTGCTACTGCATGTGTAACACTTTGAGTTAGAGTCTAGAAACACTTTTTTTGTTAATAATCCAGACTTTACAACTTCACTTACATTCAAATCATTCCAATTTCATGACACAACATGAAGTGTTGCACTCTCTGCAGGGAACAGACTACAACTATCACTGAACCCACGTGCACCAGACAAAATGCCTGGCTCCTAATTAGGCAAGTGTTAATAGGAGATTAATTAGCACTAATTGCATAATTTCCAGTTAAACCCCCGGAGGGAAGACCAATCTGTTCATTTCACAAGTGTTTAATTACTTTATTTCTTCAGTTCTATGGAATCACACGCTCAGTCGCAAACTTAAATGATGAGCGTATGAATCCTGTTACTTTGCTCTTAGTTCTGGCATATCTTTCAGGTTTTGAAGCACTGCTGCGGCTCTCCACAAACCATTGAGGTTCTTCTGAACGCCTACAGCAAACTGAGAGTCACAGACACCTGGGTTGAATCTGTCTCCCCAGAGATCTTTAAGGCAAGTTCTTTCAGTAATTGATCTGTGATTAAGGGCTGACCAATGCAGCTTATGGAAGACCAACATTTTTGGACTGAAGTACAAATAGTCAGTATTTTGGTTGATATTAAATATCTTTAATAAAAACTATTACATGTATTCAATGTCTCTGCATTATAATCATGGGGGAAAACATTTAGGACGTGATTTGACACTTCAACACTCCAGTAAAACTAAAAGCTATCATGATGAAACTCCTATGGTGACCTACCACATCTATTCAGCGGTAAGGGAAATTCTGGCATACACTTAGGCCTTTAAATGAAAAATTCAGAATTTTCAGAAATTTCAGTTTTCAGAAATTGCATTTCATTGCAGGTTTTAGGCATTATTTTGTAGTGTTGGTCAAGATATAACTTCTATCATATCTGCGATGGATTGATGACTGACTGCCAGCTGATATACATATTCAACAATATCAGCCTGATATATTGGCAGATAAATATAGTAGTTTAGGACATTGCATACAGTTGTTCCTATGAGCTGATTGTGAATAGCTATTACTATACTATAACTTTACTTAACTAAGTTTAACTTGACTAAAATCATCACATGTTCTTTGTGTTTTCTCTCCAATCAGGAGCATCAGGAGTTCTATGAGTCCGTGTTCGCCTTGGCCCAGACCCCTCGCTCCCTGCAGCATTTGGCACGCTGCAGGATCAGGACCTTCCTGGACACCAGCATTCACAAAGTGGTCCCAAAACTCAACCTGCCCACCTTCCTGAAGAACTACCTGCTGCTGGACTTTAGGGGCTACGTGCACTAAGAGAACAGCTCCTATAGCAGCGATCGAAGAGAAAGGGCCCCTCACAGTTTGTTTTAGTGTGACACACCATGCTTTCTTTCAGATTGTTTTCCTGCACCACTCCCTGTGCTCCAAGTGTGAGCCTGGATGATGATTCTTGATGGTTGCTGAATGTAAGGAAAAAGACACTGTTATCAATTAAGACAATAATACAACCACATCAAAATCGAGCACTGCAATATACCAATACTCTAATTAGATTCACTTGCACCAAACAAAAAACAACAGTTTATTTCTCTTCTTTTAAGCACATCTGTTTGTTTTTATTTACACCACAAGAGGGAGCTAAAGACTTGAGCTGATGGAGCATAGGCATCCGGTTGTATGAGTTTTTTCTTTTACATTTATTTTCTGTGACCACACTTTTTGCTACCTGTGACAGATAAAAAGCTACAAATTGCTTGTATTTTTATACACTGTTTTCCACGGTAGGTAGTAGGTGTTAAATAATGATAATGAACATTTGTGCGTGATAATGTGTTTTACACTAAGGACTGTTACCAAATATTTGCATAAATAATAATTATAATTAATGATATGATTGTCATTGGACATTTTATACAAAAAGTAGACGTGTTATCAAATGAAACATTCGCCATTGCCACTTAGCCTGGACCTTGCACTTTTTTCTTTCGTTTTTAATTCCCACTGCTTTGTATTTATTTCTTATTTCCGGCTTTTATGTTTTAGAAAATATTCAATAGTCAACGATGACAGAAAATACATTATAATAAATAATAAATAACAATACGAAGCCTATTTGTTCTCAAGCAATAAAATTTAAGGGCTATGAAGTTTGAAATTAAAATTACACAGAAACATGCGAGCCCACCATCACATTAAACCACGGTAAATATGCTATCAGCTTTGACCACGATTTATATTTTTATAACGAGCGGATGAAGATTATTCTTGAATCCGGTAAAATGACAGTCTTTTATGTATGGATGAAATGAATGGCTGCGGTGAGGCAAGAAAAAAAAATATGACGTGTGAACGGTATCCCTGAGTTCCACCTGTCACATGCCATCTCAAATCAAACAAAAAGCACAAATAAAAAGTCAACTAGGGTGGATTTTGATATTAGATGGTTTATGAACAAATGATCTGTAGGCCTTATGAACCTCAGTGACAGCCTACATAAACACCAGCGATGACAAAACTTTAACCAATTACTAACGATTTAAATATGCAATTAATAATTATTATATGGTATCAGACATATGGAGGATATATCACTGATGAATAAAATTCCCAGAAAAATAAATCCATATTATTCTCCTTGAATCTATATTCTATTCAGGCAACAATAAAGATCAATAAAATTTGTTATATTAAAGAAAAAGTTGTGGTTATATTTTTCTGTGTTGAAATGGGAGAGCAAGTCTGATATGAGTGAAGTCCAAGCAGAGAGAATGGGGAGAGGAGCACGGCAAAGAGGAGCTATTTGGTTTCAATAGATCAAAGAGAGATGGTGCCGAAGTCATTTGCAATTATAAGAATTAGCCTGGCCTGGCCCTCCACTGCTAATCAGAGTCGGTGGTGATATGTTTATGTCCTCATGCAATCAGACGACCAGTTGGAGAGCCCGGGCACCCAGGACTCAATAGGGCTAATCATCATCAGCTCCCATTGGCATTTAAACGGTGAAATGACGATTAAATTAACACTCAAAGAAAAGAGAAAAGTGATTTTCCCTTTGCATATTTTGATTAGGGACGCATTACCAAAAACACACGCCGGAATGGTGCGTGCGTTATTGCAGAATGCGGGTTATTTAACATGATCAACCTTTAGGAAATAGTTTGGCCCCGCGCAGATTAATTGCTCGTGTGAGATGGCAGCTTATGTTTGATGCGTGCATTTCACGCCGTTTCAGATAAATCTCACCCCAGTTCAAACAAAGTTGAAAGTCATTCAAATTGGGTTTGGCCACTACTCCGTGTCCGTATTGGCGTTGACCCCCGCATAAACGCCTTTAATCGCGATCTAATTTCGCTCAGAGTATCTCTCTCCAGGGAACAATTGTTGCGGCACTTTTTCTCCCTCTAAGGCCGAGCGCATTGTTTTAGCCGTGCGGGACAGAAAAGCCTTTCCCCTCAAGAGAGTGGAGGAACATCTGCCTCTCCTCCCTTCCGACTCCGATGCCCATCGGTCCCAATATTTCAACAAAAGCCACCGTTGTTTGATGCTGTCCCTTGAATCCAGAGTAATTACTTATCATCAATCAAAATTAATAATAGCTGATTGGGTTGGTGTGGTCAACGATTATAGAAGGGGAAGGGCCTGAACAGTCTCTCACACCGTTTGCAGTCAATGTGAACCTGGCAAAAGGGGAGGAGGACTGGGGGTGCGACCCGTCTATTTGGTCTCCACTGGGAAACTACCGCCTCTCAAGACGGCCAAAAAGTCAGAGGCTGAATAAGGAAATGAAGCGTAATTTGAGGAAGATGGATGAGCCCCCAGGGAAACACCCCCTTTTCATTCCTCTTGTATTGCAGATGATAACCAATGCGCTCTCTCTCTCTCTCTCTCTCTCTCTCTCTCTCTCTCTCTCTCTCTCTCTCACACACACACACACACACACACACACACACACACACACACACACACACAAGCTCACAGTGCTCACATAGGAGAGGGGCGGAGGGAGGAGTTGCAGAGAGGGAGAAGTAGATAGATAGACAGAGAGAGCGTGTGTTTATGTCTCAGTGTGTGACAAATAAGAGGGAAAAGGTAGCGGTGGGGCACAAAACAAAGCGCCCGACTGTCGCATATAGAGTGAAGAGATCCGGAGAGGCAGTCCACTCCCAGGGATGACAACACAGCAGAGGACATACTTTAAATTCATCCCGTCTTTGCACTGAAACTTCTGCCGTCTACCGAGGAGAGGACATTTGCCGTGAAGTTTCAACCAAAAAGAAAAGTGTTCGCCTGCAAAATGCAGAGACCAGGCGGCCAGGGGACGGCGTTTTCAATCGATTCCCTGATAGGGACCCCGCAGCCCAGACCGGGACACCTGCTCTACACGGGCTATCCTATGTTCATGCCGTACAGACCTTTGGTTATTCCGCAAGCTTTATCCCATTCGCCTTTATCGTCTGGTATACCTCCACTGGCGCCTTTGGCATCTTTCGCTGGACGTCTCACCAATACGTTCTGTGCGAGTTTGGGACAGGGGGTGCCCTCCATGGTTGCGCTCACTACGACGCTGCCAAGTTTCTCGGATCCTCCGGACAGTTTCTATCCACCTCAAGAGCTGCCGGGACCCCGTTTAAGTGCTGTCGATCCGGGGGCGAGGAGGCAGGAAAGTCCGCACTCCGAGGAGCTGCACACCAGGGACAAGGGCTCCGAGCTGCTAAACTTCTCTGAAACTTTTCAGACAATATCAGGTGAGCTCGGTGTCTTTGCTTTCACTTGCTTGTTGATTAAAACCAGACTCCAGGACATCTGCGTTAAAAGTAACCATGGTGCGTAAAATGCTATTTCCAAAGGCTTTGCTTGAGTGAGATAAAGTCAACGTTTGTCATCATTTCATTTAGATATTTGGTGGCGTATAAAAAAATATGCTTAGTTTTACTACCTTTTTGGGCTGACTTAAATTATATTAAATTCATAGTATTAGCCTAATCATATAAAACCTGACAGCCTATTTATATAAGCACTGTGTGAAATAATATAAGGCAACCATTCTCTGAAAGACTATTAAAAATTTATTGTGATATATTTTTGGTGGTTGTTTGCCTTAACTATCACAGACTGGAGAGCATAGTTTTAATCACAGTTTTATTTACTGTTACACTGCATGTGTATAGTTGCTGGTTCACACAGTGCTGATTAATTGGTGGGAGAACAGATTGCAGTTGTACCAAATTGCCAAAAGGTGTGTCATGACCAGCAGTGAAAACTCAACTCAATCCCAAAGCGCAGGCCACTTAAGAATATCACCTAATATCCAATTATGAAGTTACACCAGTGTTTCTTTTAATAGGAAAAACATTGAGTCACCTGCAGCAAAACTTTGTCTCATAACCTAAAGCCAATGCAAATATTGATGTCATTAGCTGTAAAGGGGATTTAGATGAAAACAGTTACTCAGTGTGTGTTTGTCTTATTTCCTCCCCATGCACAAAAATGTTAGGTGAGACCAAACTGTACAGTTCAGATGACGAGAAGTTGGAGCTAAAGTCAGCAGACACGGTGTGCAGCGACCGTGAGGACAGCTCTGCAGACAGCGAGAACGAAAGCTTCTCAGACGGGAACAACTGCAGCTCCCTTTCCCAAAAGAGCAAACTAAAAACCGGCTCGCAGGAGGCGCTACCGACGGGAAGCTCTGCCGGGAAGAGCCGGAGGAGACGAACAGCCTTTACCAGTGAGCAGCTCCTTGAACTTGAAAAGGAGTTTCACTGTAAAAAGTACCTTTCTCTCACCGAGCGCTCCCAAATAGCACATGCACTTAAACTGAGCGAGGTGCAGGTCAAGATTTGGTTTCAGAACCGCAGGGCCAAATGGAAAAGGATCAAAGCCGGCAACGTCAACAACCGGTCAGGAGAGCCGGTGAGAAATCCCAAAATTGTGGTCCCCATCCCGGTGCACGTCAACAGGTTTGCTGTGAGGAGTCAGCATCAACAAATAGAACAAGGGACCAGGCCATGAGCTCAGATGACAATTTAAAAAGAGATAAAAGAAAAGAAACGAGAAAAAAAAAAACACTTACACATGACTCTATGTTCCGCTGATTTGTTGAACGCATGAAGCACAAAAAGGAGGATTCAGTTATTTTGTCTGAGGTGAGACTGAGCAGATACCCAAACCTCCAGAGAAGAGGATTTGCTCGCAGATCATCTATTGGGCAATATATGCTCGCGATTTTTATTTATTCTTTTGTGAATATGTAAATACGTATGGGTCAATATAGGCACAAATGGGCACTATGAGATGAGATTGTAAAGATTTCTTTTCTCTCTCTCTCTCTTTTTTTAAGTATTTATATGTAGGGCCAAAATGTTCTGTTGATTATGTGCATGTCCTTTACTCATTTGGTGAAGTTATTCCGAATTTTTTGTTTTGTGTTTGGGTACGATTTGTTGACCTCATTTGCATGTAACTTAAGAAGTTTTCATTTTGTTTGGCAACTGTAGGAACCACCTCTGCCAGCTATTTGTGGAGAAAAAAAGAAAAAGATGTGAAGGAAATAAATGACCAAACAAAGGGACGACTGTAAAGTATATTGACCTAATAAATCGATTTATATGAACGTTTGAATCCAGATTGAATTATTATGATTATTATCATTATTTATTGGTTAGGTTTAACCGTGATGTTAGTGTTGGGGGTGGATGTGTGTATGTGTGTGTGTGTTGGTTATCTCTTTGTAAATAATTCAAAAGTAGGCTAGATACACTAAGAAAGCAATGCGGCCTACAGTATTTAAACTTATTACGTAATAATAGCATAATCTAAGATCAAAAAGACAATAATAATACTAATTCGGCTATTTAATAGTAATAATATTAACCAAAATGATTTTTTAAAATTAATTTTCAATTAGTTGGATTTCAATACGGTGATAAATAAGAACATTTCGGATTCATTTCAAATTCCAGACAATTAGCGCTCGTTTATGTCCAGCATTTTGAGAAATTATTTTGCATGGTGACTCCACATGCTTCACAAGTTCACTGCTCGTCTGAGCGTCTTCACTGCTCAATACAAAATCGCTCATTTTTACTTTGAAGCCCTCGATTTGACAAATGACTCTTTTTTTTTTTCTCACAACCACAGAGGTAAAGGGGAAGGGCTCTTTGTGTTGACCGTGGCAGCGGTGACTGATCTCTGTGTGGGAGGCCATGTTGTCTCCAGGTGGACTGATGGATCCCCTGACCAACACACTGTAACATGATCACTACCAGTGAACTATAATTTAACGAAAATGTAAACCTGGTAGCCTTTAAAACAATAAACAAAAATATATGCTATTATTACTATTAATTAAATTTAATCTGACATTCTTAAAATCTGCCAAAAACTGCCAATTGAGCGAGATAATTGATTTTGTTTTCATTGCATGTAAGTTGATCCAGTAATTTTCTTAACATATGTATTTTTTCTCAAAACACATTGAACGTTCTCACAGTGGTGTGAGAAAAAAAAATCCTCTTGTATCCGGTGCAGTTTCACTTGTGCCAAGAATTTACTAGAAACAACTGCTAGTGTATTTGATTTAAGACAGAATGAGGCGGAGCTCTGCGCTGTTATCAAGAAAATGACTTGATTTAAGTTTCAATATGGCTTTTTAAAATGCCTGATTTGGGGGGGATGTGGATAACAAACTAACTTTATAGCAAACAAATCAAATAGACGACACGATTATTTGGACAAGTGATCCAGGCAGGATTACAGGCTGCTGTGTGGCATGCGCAAATTAATGCATTAATTGGCTACACCAAATAGAGGATTTTACATCGCAATACATGGATATAAAATTTTGTGAATTGCAGCAAAATTAAAATCTTAGAAAAATAATGCTGTGGTCGTGCCAGCTATCTATCTAATTACAGGAAAGGGAAGGGGACTTTGGGGTTTTATGCAAACTTACACATGCCTGCTCTGGGTTTGCATGGTCCCTCTGAACTGCTTCCAGAAAAGGATCATGTTGGAATAATTTCACTTTACCCACAATTCATATGGGAGAAAGTGATTGGTTTCCCTATTTCCAAAATAGGTACAGGCCTCAAGCCATATTTAAACCACTCATACCAGCACCTGTTGAAAATGATGATAGGGCCAGATTCTTAAAATATTTTAATGGTAGGCTATGAATATTTTATTGCATTAGCTAACATAGGACCTTTACCTTGTCTTGAATTAAGATTTAACCAGAAACATGGTGTGCATAGGCTTGGAAGACATTTTAATGATATAAAAAAATACAAAACTATTCTTCTTGGACACTGCAGGAAGGTTTAAGTCAAACCCAGAAATCAGGGCGCATTATAATCTGGCCATAGACATGCATTTTAATTTTACTTGGGCCTCCGGCAGGGCTGATTCAACCCACATGGGTATCAGCCTGTAAACACACCCTGGAAATGACTTTATCTTTGTCTGACCTCAGAACCATAACAGATACTTCATGACCTGGGCATCATGAGTAGTAAAGTTTATTTTATTGTCCAGCTCATGCATCAAGATTGTGACACTTGGATGGGGATTCAAGGAGTGACGATGCAGTGGAAGTTTTATTATGGTCCAAGAGCTGACTAATATACAATGTCAATTCCACGACATTGTGCCAGAGCGCAAAAGCTATTTCAGTCTGAGTGAGCTTATGTAGGTGACAATGAAGGGCCATGACATAGCCCAATAGCTTAATGCTGGTTGTTAAGATTTTCAAGATCTCCAAAATGAAATTCTCTTCTAGTGTGACAGTAAAATCCACTAACAGTTATTATTAAATTTATGAGCTGCCTTGAACCCTGAAAAAAATGACATCAGGATGTAATCATCTGTTTGGAACATAGAAAAAACTGGCATTTAATGTGGCTTTATTTCCCCAAAAATGGTTATAACACGTTTTGGAATGAATATCCCCCCTTGCCAAGAAGATAAAGCCTACTTGTGAATTTTGCTAATCCTTAATCTGTACTGCTTATGAGTTTTAATAATCTATCTGCCATTAAAGCTACATTATCTCCAGTGAGCACCTCAGTCTCAAGACAGTATCAGGATCATTTTACCACTCTGGTACTTGAATCGTAAATTGACATATCATAAGTTCCATTCAGCAAAGACATTAAACCGTTTCCACATTCCCACCTGGAGAGAGAGGGAGGGAGAGAGCGAGAGAGAGAGGGGGGGGGGGGGGGGGGGGGGGAGAGAGAGAGCTCATTACTGCTCATGGTGTGAGTGCACGCTGCTCACCACGGACTGGAGGCCTGACTTCTTGGGAGGGTCTGGACGGCCCTGGCTACAGTGATGTATGGGCAGATGCATCAAATCGCACAAGATAAACAAGCGATGAGTTTCATCAGGGCCATCATAGCTTTAATTTGGCTGCCTAATGAGTCAGATCTAGTGGCGGAGATAAGAGTTGTCAGAGGCCCGGCTCTAATGAATTTCTTGCCACTTGTAATCAAGGTTGCCTGTCTGAGGGGGGATGATTAATGGAACCCTGGAGGATTCCCTCGGCCCTCAGCCTTCATTACAGCTAATGCATTCTCAGGCAAATTAACAGAGAAATGCAGGCACAAGCCAACGGGGAAGGAGAGAGAAAGAGAAAGAGAGGGGAGAGAAAAGGGGGTAGAATAGGAGGGAGTGAATGGAAAAGAGGATCAATGTGCGCAAAAGGAGGGTGAAGAGGAAGAGGAGAAAGATGGGGTTGTGGGTGTGAAGCCCTGAGACTTGTGGCAGGAGAGAGATGCACTGAAACCCACTGATTAGTAGAGGGTCAAGGATATGGAAATGAGCATGGTGGAACGGGTACAGGGCAGGGAAGAACATGGATGTATGTTAGGTTGCCGGTCAGACATGATGGAGGGGATGCCTTGATGAATGGATATTCAGGGGTTTTCAGGAGGGACTGGGGATGAATACTCATCATGGGAGATGGTCAGAGGGAGAGAGCAGACTGAGTGTAATTACTGGTTAAAGAGGTAAAAAAGGGGAGCTGTTTGGCTCTACTTAAGATGAAAAAGACATGGAGACCTGGGCCGGTATTTGGGGAGAAAGGCACAGTAAGAAATGGCAACCCTATTGAATCAAACAAACATTTTACACAAACTACTACTCAGCGTCACCTTGATGGAACATTTATATTGTGAGTGTGCATGCAATTAACTGCTTGCTAAAGAGACTGTTAGACTGGCCTGTGGCCAAGAGCTCCTACATGTTATGGAAATATGGATTTAATGTTTGCAAATATGGTTTCGTCAGGTCTTTGCATACCCATCCATCAGCCTCAGACCCACCTCTGCAATCTGGGAGGCAATTTGTCTGAGGAGAGGTGGGCGGCAGAGAGCCCTCCTCACTGTTTAGCTGGCCCTGATGAAATATCAAAACACACAGCAGTGCATGCCAGCACTGTACTCGCACCACCACAAACACAAGTGGCTGGGGTCTGCGAAAGCATGGCAGTAACACAGTGCATGCATTATAATAAACACGAGATATTTTAGTAGTATCTTTCACAAAAGGTTAATTGTTATTTATGAGTTTATTTGAGCAAGGCCTTACAATTTCAACATCTGGGAGTCAACGTGCGTGAGCTTGCATCTCAAGCCAGCACTAGAAGGAAGGAGGGAGTAAGGAAGGAAGGAAGAAAAATGAAAGACAATCAGGTGATGAAGCACAACAATGAGAGAGGAAGAGGATGAAGATATGCCGAGACAAGATTAGCAGGAAATGAGAGGTGGATTAGTGAGGGCTTGACTCTTCTGGACACTGAAACCTTTCACTTTTCCCCACTGTGTTGTGCTGCCTGACACTAAGCCCTGCTCTTTATCTTAATCCCCTTTCAGCCACCGTGGGGGGTCCCACGAGCAGGAAGTGAAGAGGTTACTTACCCACAGACTGGCCCGCTTCTACTCAGTTTATCTCATCATCCTATCCAATGATGACTTTATCAAATTTGCTCAATAAGGGACATGGGAAGGGACAAAGCTGGACAACATAATACTGGGTTGAAGTCGCGATGAAACTTTCAATTTCAACGGGAGTCTCCTCTTCTGGACAGGCTGCACTGATCACAGCATGACGAATAACAACATACATATATACAACAAATCAATAACAGAATACATACTACACATGTATTTGTTTATTTCCCAAATCCAGGGAAGGCTACATTGTTTTATTTGAGTGTTTACTAATAGGTCAACAGTCAGCCAAGCATCCAAGCATACAACAAGTAACTCTTTAGCTTTTGCTTTGTTTCACGTTCTGAACGTAAAGAGAAGGAATTACAATAGGAAAATTAACTCAACCAAAACAAAACAAAACAAAAAAAACAAACAAAAAAAGATATTTACATACTGCATTATAAATATGTCAAATGTACATCATTATACACAAGTACCAAAGATGGTCAGTTAATGTAGAAACATTGAGACCAAACAGAAGTACCTTCAAATATGCTTAAGGAGAAAGAAATTAAACAACATATCAAAATATGGTTCATGGGTCAAGGTGACCGTTGACCTAAAACCAGTTCAATTTGTTTGCCTAGGAGGAGCATGTCTTCAGATAGAAGTATTAAGCTAATATGTACACTTCATGTAGTGTCTGGGGGAAAAAAAACACGCCTTTGAAAGACTATATTTAGGCAGGTTTCTAGTTTTTTTCAGTGTCTATGTAAATAAGACAGGGGTTGTTCTGGCCCTGTGGGTTCAGGTAATCACTGTAAAGAACATATTTTACACATCGAACTCCCTTCTCATCCTCTCAAGACACTGAAATGTATTTAATTCCATGAAATGTGTTGGTCCGGTAAAGACTTGTACCCATTCACACCGGAAAGAAGTATCATTGTACAGTACCGTTGTAATCAATTCAAATGTAATCTGGCCGAATCTGTGGCCAGTTTTGGGTTTCTCCGAGATATAACGATCTCCCGGATTCACAAACCTCCTCCACTGACCACGTATTCATTTTTGCCGGGCTTTGAAAAACTCAAAGACTGTAAAACAACAATAAAACCATGTGGATAAGGTACCGAGTTAATAAGTTGCTCTGTAAACATATATCCTGCCATTGTAAACCTATAAAACCAAGCTGGTTCAAAACCTTAAATGGCAGTAGAAGAAAGAAAGGGAAAAAACACTACAGATCTTGTGCCAATTCCACCTGAATGCATTTCTTGTCCAAGTCCTTCTTGCTATTTGAATTGGCTTGCCATGTCTCAACTGATACACACCAATACATTTGAATTCATGTTGAATTAATGTTAAAGAGTGTAAATCCAATTATACTTTCCTCTGTAACCCCCCATTCTCTTTCTAATTCCTAAATGTCAGTCACATCTCAGTTTTATACTAGAATGTATTTGGTTAAGTTCCTGCTATTAGGCTGAGAGGTCGGCAGGATGGGATCAAGTCACATAGGTTTGAGGGAAAGGGGAGGGATGTTTTTTTTTTTTTTTTTTTTTTTTTAAATGACTCCAAAAGTCAGAGTAAGTTCACACTGTTCATATAAGGGTAAGGTCAAGGAACGAGAACTACTTTTTACAGAGGTCTGTACATGAAAACACCGTTATGCTCCCAAATTTTCACTGCAGGTGTTTGTCTTTTCTCCAGTGTCCTTTCTCCAATGTTTATGAAGAGAAATGCCCAGTCGCTCTCTGTTGCACACAATCACAGACAAATATATAAGCACACGGGTATGCACACACATACTGCACACGTGTGCACGCTCACACATACGCGCACGCACACACAGTACCATATATTTCACAGCAACAATTGAGGAAACGCGTTTGTGAGTGCCAACGTTAGGCATTTGGCCACAGGAGGTGAGTAGATATTCCATTACGCTTACGGTTTGAAAACGCGTGCGTCGCCATCAAACTACAACCAACACAGTCTATTCGAGCCAAAAATTACTGCAACAAAGAGTTCATAATGGTACAATTTCCCTGTTTCAATCAACCTTTTAAATTTGAATGAATTCTGATTGAAGAGGCATCTTTACAAAGCCATGTGGCTCAATGGTCATAAAACATTAAGCCCCTTAATTGCTTTATAATCATGGATGCTTTGCAGCAGGATCATGATAAGGGTGGCAGAGGAAATGACTCACTTTCACCCAATAGGCATCGTGTAATCAACTCTTTTATGATGATCTCAACCTTTCCTGTGCATTAACTATGAATCACGTGGACTTGTCATCTATAACTTCTTTGCCTAAGTGTATGAATAGTATGTCACGAGTTTCATAGCTGTGTTCAAGTCGTACATCATTACTAAAGCTGTTAAGCCATTGATACAATGAAAGAGTTTGTTTTTTTTTCTCCTCCCACTTGACTGTGTTGCCACTGGTAAAATCCTCACAGTTTTATATTATTACGCTTAAGATTTGGAAGTTTTCTTTTCATACCGGTTAAAAACCCATTTCACGTTCCAGACGGGGAAGACACAAAAGGAAATGTTCAAGCATTAAAGAAATGCTTTTCGTAGGGTAGGTGTGAATGCCAAAGTGTAAGTCATTTGTTTGGTTGATGCTTAAAAAACACAAAGCTTAAAGCTGATCATGATCATTTCTGACCAAGATTTATCTCTGTAACAATAATGTGAATTAAACAAATAAAAAACTAATAATAATAATAATAATAATAATACTATCAAAAAACATTGTATAGTGTCCACTGGGCATACCACCCCAACACCCACTTCTTTCAGCGTAGTGGAATATCAGCGTTCTGTCCGTCCCTCCTGTCAGCTCTCCATTGGTACTAAATCTGGGTTACACAGTATGAAACAGAGGAGCAAGAGAGCACTGGGAAGAGTTGGAGGTGGTTACTGGGTAATGTATGTAGGTCACACAGGTTGTGTGTTGGTCTGCGGCCGCTCTCCGACTCCTACATGATGCTGATACTGCGGTTGAGCTCGCACTGGGCGTTGTTGTTGATGTTGGGATTGGGATTGCGGCGGCTCATGTTGGGGGTGGGCACGGAGTTCAGGCCGCTGGTGTCGTTGGGGCAACCGTGCTGAACCAAGATGTCAACACACTCCTGGCTCCCGGCTCGCCGCGCGTACGACAAGGGTGTCTGGCCACGTGCGTCCCGGCTCTTCACGTCCACACCATACTGCAGAAGATGACAATGGGTGTAAAGCAGAGAGAGCGGAAAGAAGATATACATATGTGATTTTGAACATATTTTGCACCAATATTTTCACCTCTATTTGCACTAAAACACCATCTACATATCAACTAACTCCTGCTTGAATAATAAATGCCAACAACTGCCCAAACGAGTGACCTAAAAACTCTGATGTGTTTGCATTTCCACCAAACCCCAAAGGAGAGCAAATGTAATGCAAATAAAGAGGAAATGTCGAGTGTCGAGTGTGTCGTGTCGTGTGCTTTATCAACCTCATGATAAAACAACTTTAATAATCCGAGTTTGCCGTCGCTCTCCTGTTTTTAAGAATGTCTAGTACTCCAAACCAAAGGCCCCAAGGAACTTGGAGATTACTATCTTGGATGCAGGGACCGTTTTGGGGCCCAATAACACAAAACCTGTGGCAGGTATATGGGTTCCTTGTCACTCTAAAGAGTTCCTGTGTTTTGGGGACAGTTTCTGCAGTGAAAAAGTGTGAATGACCGTGATCGTCCTGACCATTCCCTTCAAAGTCAGAGCCTACTCACCCAGATGAGCAGCTGTGTGATGACTACGTTGGCCATGGCGCAGGACAGGTGCAGCGCAGTACGTCCGTCTCCATCCCCGTAGGTCTCATTAACCTCCTCCTTGGTGCCGTGGGCCAGCAGCACCACTACCAACCTAAGGTCATCTTCCACCACTGCCCGAAGCAGCTGCTGCCCCAGGGGCACGTCCGACTGGGGTAGTCCCACCAGGAACAGCTTCTGCTCATACTTGGCTCGGATCCAACGCT
This sequence comes from Myripristis murdjan, assembly GCF_902150065.1. NCBI lineage: Eukaryota > Metazoa > Chordata > Actinopteri > Holocentriformes > Holocentridae > Myripristis > Myripristis murdjan. The sequence goes on along the minus strand of NC_043996.1, from coordinate 22,139,973 downwards.
CTTTCTCCTCCCTGGAGAAAAGGAAAAGTCAGGAGCGATACAGGTCAGCAAGGTGACACAAGACCCACTCACCGTCAGCAATTAAGTAAAAACTCAGAGGCCAAAATTTAAGAACAAAAACACAAACAGAAAGGGGGATGTAAGCACAAGAGAGGAATACAACAGTAATTGCTACAGAAAGAGACCCATTGGTGTAAAGTAGCATTTCGCAATTAACAACGAATCGCAAAAAAAAACATTATCTTCTACTACCACAGTGAGAAATAGTATGGTGAGATAAAGTTGTAGAGATGACAGAATGCCAAAAGGTGTGATTCTTCAGGCAATATCCCACTTTCAAGTGATTATGGTCGACAGCGAGAGGGTTAGAGCCCAGCCAGCTTTCTAAAGGTTACACATTGTGAACGACATGTCTGCTGTGGACAATACAGGAAGGAGGGGGACATATTTTTATCTGCGCTGTCGGCTGTCAGTCTCAACTGGTGGATCCCCCCACAAAAGAGGCAGTGTGTCTCAGAGCCCCGGTCTCCCTAGGGGTAGCTGAGTCCTGAGTCAGATCGATGGGGCTGAATGGCAGCCAGAGAGGGACGCAGGGATCTGGGGCTCCTACACTTCAGCCCGGCGCAGAGAATAGAGACAGAGGGAAGGCTCCTTCCTCTATCGCCGGGCAGAATTCTATCTATTGCTCTCCATCTTGACCCCCGTTTCTTTCTCTGCCCACACACAAACTGTCCAAATAAGAAAGAAAAAAAAAAATCAATATCAATATGTGAATGACTGAGCATGCCCAGTGTGGCACTGACCCTGTGACCCTGTCAGCCGGTGTGATAAGGGGAGCAAAAAGGGGCTGTTGTTTGGATTTGTGGGTGAGTGACAGTGAGAGGCAAGGGTTTGTGCGGATAAGTCGGAGCGGCGTCACTGGCTAGAGTGACAAGGCTCTCGTGGGACTCTCTATCAGTGGGCTCGGGCATGAACGTGGCCTACCATCAGCCAGCATGTACAAACTGACAATGCAATTCACTTTGGTCCCAGTATTCAATAATCACAGTGAAAGACTCATCAAAATGGAACTAAAATGAAAGATGGCACCTTCTGGGTGACCTGTGGAATATTTTTTTTTTGTGATTTAATGCTAAAATATTAAAATATCAAATTAGAATAGAATATATCATATCCCATTTAAGCAGCGTCCCAACCGATGTTTTGATTACAGCAGCTGAACTGACAAAAACGACTAGGTCAATATTAATCACTCCTACGACCTCAGCAATAGCAGCTAAGTGTCAAGGATGCCAACCTCACACAGACAGTGACCATTTTCAGACTCATATGTTAGCTGCCAGACTCACTTCACAGACCACTCCATCTTGTACAGAAGAGCCTGGCACCGGCCCTAACTACAGGGGTTAAGTGTCTGATGGGAGAGGGGGCAAGCCTTTGTGAGTGCCCGAGCACAGATTGATTAACTGCAAAACACCGCTGGAAGCTCATAAAAACAACTCAGCTTCACAACTTAAAATAGTGCTTAATCTATTGCACCTTCTCGCCCATGGGTGCATTACTGTAAGTTATGATGATGCAAGAAAATGTAGAAGAGAGTGTGCTTTTTTCCCCCCAAAACCGCAGCAAATCTTCTTTTTAAGGATGAGGGCACTGTGTGAACAACAATGTGCCCTTAATGGCAGGCAATTGCAGTGGCTTGGAGTTTTATGGTGTAAGCCCTTCATCAATCCCTACTCAGTCATTATGTGAGGACAAGCCTGTTAGCAAATCAATTGGCCTTAGAACCAGCGGATTGCTCCGAACAGGAAGGGACATTCCTGCCCTCCCCTCTTGTTTCCGGTGGAGGAATAAAGTCTTTTGAAAGCAAGTGTCTTTTTTTTTTTCTATTTAAGACGATAAAGTATGTTTGAAAACTCAATATGTCCCACTGGGTAATCCTCAAGGCAAAATCTACAACCTTGCATGGTTTAGCATAGATCTAAACATGGTTTAAAAAAACCACTAAGGGCTGTTGTCCAAAGTTTGCTTCAGAAAGCTAGAGCATGAATGGGATGCCGAATCTGTAGAGCCCAGTGAATTGATATGAGCTAAATGAGGCAGAAAGTTAGCACCAAGATGTGAAACAAAAAGGCTGAAGAGAACCATTAAGAAGATGTCAACGTCTCAGAAAGGAGCCCTGAGGACACTTTGTTGGCCTCCGCTACAAAATCAGCCCCGAAGACCTCAGGAAAAGACCTCACTGCTGATGCTCAGCTCCAAATTCAACCACCGTTTTTTTTTTTTTTTTTCTTTTTTTTTTTTCTTTCAGCCAGTTCAGTTTAAAAAAGAAAAAAGCAGCCAGGCAGTGGTTTTGCAAATTCCTCAGCTGCTGCCACTTGAAAGATAGAGTGTGAAAGGAACTGAAATGGTAATCCCGCCTCTGTCTTTTGTTTGAAACAGAAAAACAATCCAAACAGAGGTAGGGTTTAGACAGTCAGGGGGAAAACTGAGACCCTTGAAAAGGACACTTCCTCACCACAGGAGGAAGAAAAATAAAATCAGCAGATTTAGCATGTCAAAGCGCCAGGAGGAGGGGGGGCAGTGAATTTTCTCAGCATGGGGGGATATTTAGGAAATCAAACTGATGGTTACTCTCCACACACACACACACACACATATGCACACATGCCTACCCATAGGCACAGACACCAATTTCCCCACCCCTGTGCAAATACTTGTTCTAAATTTCTCTGTTGCTTAGGGGACAGAGGGGAGCTTAAAGTTCCCAATAAAAATGCCTGTGTCTCCTTGAAGTAAAAACAACTGGTGTTTGCTTCACCACAAACTTCCTCAATCCTTTGGCGCTATCTCAAAGCATTACGGACGTATTGTCTCCGAAGCCTGTTTAAATGAATTTCATAGTAATCCAAGCATCAAAACACTGAAAGCATCCTGAGTCAAACTGGAAATGGGTTTCTTGTGTCGAGCTGGTGTCCCCTTTCGTTTGTCTATGCACAGCCCACCTAGATAATGGCAGCATCAACAGTAGAAAGCCTTCGAAAAAAGGCCCCTTTTATAATTCTATTAGAGTTCTGTCCCTTCAGCCCTGAGCTAAGCAATGGATTCTGACCCTGACTTAATTAAGTGGCAAATGGCGGAATGATTCTCCTAAACCCAGCCCACAGAGTCAAGAACACATGACTGCATTCAAATAAAGAGGGACAAACAAGGATAATTAGTCAAGCCTGAAAGACAAAGGCAAATGGGAATTTATAGGGGGGGAAGAGAAACTGAGACGGAGGGGGTGGAGCCAGAGCCGGAGTAGCCACAGAATGACCAATCTGACTGCCTGCAATAAAGGTGCATTGGTCCATAGGAAGAGGAGGAGGAGGAGGAGGAGGTGGTGGTGGCGGAGGAAGAGTCCATCCCACCACAAGCCCATCTTTCAAACACCAACTTGGTCCTCCTAAACAATCAAAGGTTCTCCAGTGCCTCCTCTTCCCTGCGCCTCAAAATGCACTGCGGACACATCAAATAGACGCACTGAGGGGAAGAAATGGAGGAGGGGGGGTGGAATCTCGGGGTTGACCAGCCTGAACAGACCTCACAGTGGGGGTGGGCAACTTGTATGGGACTGATTCCCATGCAGCCAGCAGCTTCATTTCCACATACTGAGGGTAGAGGGAGAGAGAGAGAGAGGGAGAGAAAGAGAGAGAGAGGGGAAGAGACAGAAAGGGGGCTGAGAGGAAAACGACAGAGATGAAAAAAAAAAAAAAGCACACACAACAGGGAAAGAGAGCTGGGCCCCAGAGCATCAAAGGTTGCTAAGGGCGAGAAATGAAGGAGCAACACAGTAAACGGCAAAGCAGAACCGCTAAATAAGGCCCCCTATGGTCGGCTGGGTACAGTTTAGAAATGTTATCCTCTGCTCCAAGAATAACAACTGCAAAAAAAAAAAAAATTTCACTCCAGAAAAAACATTTTGATATCTGGAGTGGATGCTTTCCGTGCCGCAGCTTCCAGAGTGCAGTCTGAACACAGAGCCGGACCAGAATCAAAAGGTTGTTTTGTTGAGCCATGGCTCTATAGAGAGGCCAGTGAGAGAGCATCTGGGCGCCCTAGGCAGAAGGATGAGTTGAATATATTGTGACATTAATGAGGTTGTCAGACTCCTCATGATGGAGTGGCTGTGTTTTTGTGCCAGCAAGACTAACACCCTTAAATGCTCACGCTGTTAACCCCTGCTGAACCCTTTCCCTCACCGACAAAGCTGAGGGGACGATAACACATGTGCTGCTTATGCGTGCAGCCCACCTCACGTACACACACGAGAACGTTTTTTTTTTTTTTTTTTTGTAAAGGAGGTACAATCCACTTTCTTTCAGGCCATCAATTACATTTTGCAAACACAAAGATTTCTTCCCATAATAAATGGAAATTTGGTAATGATAACAATGTTGAAGCTAAAATGTATGCTGAATGAACTGACTAAGCTGTAATGAATCGGCCCTGCATCTACATCTACCTGGCTCTGAAACCCTGTGGCATGTGGGTAATTAGTGACTGTGGTACCACTTCTCCCACACAGGGCTAATTACTGACCTGTGGGTTTCATTTAGAGAGAGAGAGAGAGAGAGAGAGAGAGAGAGAGAGAGGGAGGGAGCAAGCACTACATGGGAAGACCCAGTCATTCATTTGTCTTAATTAATTACTCTACCTCCACCAGGGCTCCTGGCAAGGCCAGCTATTCTAAAGGCTCTTCTGAGAGTTGGCGTTCCAGCACCCCTAACCTGTGAGTAGCCCGGGAGCCTCGCTCAGTGTTTTGGGGACTGATCTGGAGGACGGAGACTGGCAAGGCCATTACTGATAGATCCCTGAACAGGTTTAACAGAGTCTAAATGGCCACCAGCACCGATCTTATGAATGCAAGTCACAGCTCGGGAGGGTGAGCCAAGACCCTGCTACCGGAGTGGAGGGAGTTAAAACTAGCAGCGGGTCCAGGTTTGGAGAGGTTAGCGGTGTGATTCATTTTTATTACCGCGCAGCCCCTGCAGGCGGCAGGAGTGGCAAATTATTTCTGAAACAAAGTGGAGGGCTCTCATCAGAGCTATTACCTGCCTGTGGCCGAGGGCAGCACGGAGCCTACAGAGGGTGACAGTGAGAGGCCCGCGTCAGTGAGGGATAGCCGTCCACATCCGTCCACGCTCCAGGACATCTACCCCAAATGAGAAGTAGTGTGTGTGTGTGTTTGTGTGTGTGTGTGTGTGTGCAAGTTGAGGATGAGGTTAAAAGTAGCTGTTGGACCTCCCCCACTGTATTCGTCAAAATAGTCGGTGGTGTTTTCTATCACAAGCATGCCAAGCAATTAGAGGTGACGTGCAAAACACGACGACTGCCAGGTGCTAATTAAATGAACAACTCCCCTCCAATATGCTGACTGCAGAGATCAGCCAGAATGCAAGGCTCCACAGATTTATTATCACTGATTTAATTGTAGCCTGACCAAATCTAACTTCTCCCTTCATTGTAGTCTTATGCAATAAAAATGGTGATTAGGTGACATACATATGCATGAATGTATGTATATACATATCCCATTACAAAGCCTGTAATCAGTCTGATGTACACCAGTAATTTCAGTGTTGCTGTGCGGATCTGCGTACGACAAATCTATATATTGTATTCCCTCCATTCAGAATATCATAAGCTAAACCAATCTTGTGGATGAATGCCTTTTAAGTTAAATCTCAAAAAGACAAGGTGTAAAACTAGTCTTGCAGTAGACATTCAATCAGATGCTGAGTTGATATTCAGGTAGTTACTGAATCGTTTAGATTAGGTGTCACTAATGTTTAGTGGGAGTCGGAAGCCATATACTGGCTGCCTGGCTGCCATCACAAAGCTGCTACATGTCACCAAAGTGACACAATTAAAATCCTCATATATGCTCCCCTCAAGTTAAGGGGTGCATACAGAGTTGTAGGGTGAGGGCTTATGGGTTAGAGGGAAAAAAGAAAATAAATGCATACCATTAAGTTCCAAAGCAGCTACTATGCAACTCATAATAACGCAAGATTGCTCAATAGCAACACTTTACTTTCTGATAAATCACTACACCACAATGGTATAAAGATTAATCCGTATAAATATTATCAGCATTTCAATAAAATTTGGTCATTTATGATATTTTCAACAGCTGTGTTTGCCTGAAGATTAGTTATGCTGTTAATAAGATCTGGTGTTTGACAGTGAAAACTAATGGAGATTCTGCTGTGGGAAAAGATCTGATTTTCCAGACAATGAAGAACCTCCCCGCCCAAGGCGACATGGGACTGACAGTGGTAGGAGAGGAATCAACATCAATAATCTTTTATCAAGTCTATGGTGGAGCACTTTAGCCTAGATACCATTCAATAAATAACTGTAGGCCATCATTCAATTCAGAACTGGCCCGAGTGGGGAGAATGAATTGAAGAGGAAAAGGTTTTCTTAGACTCATGGTAGATAAAAAATATCTATCATTTTCCAAAGGATCTTTAAAGGTGACTAGGAAGTGAAAAATTAGTGGTCCTTACACATGCACATAAACAGCTCTTTGCTGAAGCTGTGAACCAGCAAACAGTGATTTTGGTGTACTGATGTGCATTCTGCAGCTCCATTAACAACAAACAGGAAACTGACTTTGCGGACTTGTACACTGCTGGAGCTTTTGTACTGAATCAAGCGTCATTTAATGGAAATTCTACCAGCTCACATCCATACGATGTACTGTATTCCACAGAAAATCATGATGGATACAGTCACGGTTATCTTTTCCATATTTTGGACTAAATGGTTGTCTGGAGTCAAACACTGGTGTGACAAACCTGCCCCTCTTGTTTCTGGTTACAGGAAGTGAGAGGGAACGTCCACAGACAGATTAGGATATAGGAGTCATTACTGGGCCCATTACTGGGGTTAGGTTGGTCTTTAGTTAAATATCAGATATTCATCAGCCACGTGGTCTGCTGCTGATATGATGGAGATTCTTTCCTGACCAGTGCTACGTAAAAACAATCTGTAAAACCTGAAATCAAATTGTATTTTCTTCTCACATTTTATTTACTAATTGTTTAATGATGCTTTTTGTCCATCATCAGTTATGGTGAGTAAACTGACAATGGGCCATGCCTTAAAGAGCTACAAGCCCTAAATTACTTAATTAATTTCATTCATGAGGTTTTCATTGGAGAGCTTTGGTGTTAAATTATGGTCGTAACACTGTTTTAGAAATGTTTCCATCTGGCCAAAAACTTCTGGTTTTGGCCAGATGAATACTTACATTTTTTAGCATGGAAATAGAAAATGTAAAGACAATCACAAAATATCAGCTATCAGGAGCTTGCGAACCAAAATATCAATACCAGGCTTCAAAAACACATTATGGCAAAATACCTTTTCAAAGCTGAAATTTTGCAGAATTGATTCATTGCATTCCTGGCAGAATACTGCATTTTGAAAAGAAAATAAAAACTTTTTTTTATCTTATATTTCTTAAATATCATATTATGCATTTCTTCTAATAAAAATAGTGTTAAACAATAAACAATACATTTTTAAAATCAAAATTCATTAATCTATTAATGACTCATTCATTTAATTGTACATTACAATGTAACACACAATATGAGCAAGGGTAAAACATAGAGATTCAGTCATAGCTTATAATACTAACAGGAAAACAACTTCATTGGTATGGTACTTTACCTCACAACATTACAAAGTGCTGTGATGTTTAAACAGTCGAATGCCAGTGGAGAAACCCTACAGTCTTGTCTTGTCTTTGCTGTGACAGACAGAGTGATGACCCGGCCCTGTGTGATGGATATGTGACAGGGCAGCTTGGGGCCTGGGGGCCTGGCCCTTGGGGTAAGCTTTAGCCATAATGGTGTGCTTAATTACCTGCACAGCCACACAGCAGGTCATTAGTCAGTCTGGGATGCTAGGCCTCACCTGTCACCAAGAGATAAACAATCCTCCTACCAGATCTGGGTACCTCAAAGGAGAGGCATCGCACTGGGGAGGGGGAAGTTAGGGCAGGGACGAGGTAAGGAGCAGAGTTTAATTTATAAGATACATATTTAACAGGTGGAAAGCTTTGTTTTCGCTCTAACCTTACAAAAAAGTAAGAAACTAAACATCTTCTTCGCATTCAACTTTTATGCATACTGTCACAAATCAAAGTTATAAATCTAAAAAAAAAAATTGTGTATATTCAGATCTTGCAGGGACAGTGGACTCTGTTTCAGAAGTGGCTTGGACTATTTGCTGTTTTCTCGATTAGCGCTATCATGTCAAGTGACTAACTTGATTTATTTGGAGCTAGTCAGGGCATTTATCAGGTAGGTGCAAAATGATGTCACACGCGACACCCTTTCCATGAGTTATGGTTTTAAAGTCGGGGTTGAGGAGGGAGAGATATACAGGACAGCAGATACAGTGATGCAAATATTAGACAGATGGATAAAACCAACATGAAACATAGCCTGCAGCATGTTGATGACTAAAAAGAGTATCGACACAGGCATTGTGGTCACCGAGTACAGGATGGGCTGATATTAAAGAATAAAAAACTGTACTCCTGTCTCAATAGCAGGGCAGTTATGTACTTCTGGTGCTTCAGCATGGAGCATTCTTGGTGCGAAATGCCTGTGCTGAAATGTGGGTGGCCAATAAAGGGCAGCTAATGGAGAGAAGAATGTGCTGGCTTCTCATTCTTTAATCTTGGTATGCTTCATTAACCAGCGCCTTTTTCTTTTAAAGGGCTGAGGTACTAACCTGGTGCTGTCAGTCCCCGGCTTTGTATACCCCTCCAAGGCCCCCTCCCACACGCTGTTGGCCATCGTATTACCAATGGCGGTCATCACCATGCTGAGCTCCACCGGCCAGTCATCCAGGTCGAGCGAGCGGACCCGAGACAGGTGGGTGCCCAGGTTCCTGTGGATCCCTGAGCACTCAATACAGATCAAGGCCCCGAGGTTCAAACTGGCCCAGTCTGGGTCTGGAAGACAGAGGACAGAAGATTGCATGATGATGACCTCCTTATTCTGTTACACAATAAAAAACACACTCTTCCAATGAAAGTGGTATGGCTGTGCTCAAAATTGTTTGACATAGGGGAGCCTCTTTTGGAAAAAGTGGTCTTGTGAAGGTTATACCTTCTCAAACCCAGTTATAGGGCCATGTAGAGCCCTAAAACTGGGCTAAACACAGTAAAATAAACAGTAGCCTATGGGTCTTTTCCATAAAAACATCTCACTAAATGATTAAAAAAAAAAAAAAAAATTCACTGTGTGTTGGTAACAATCACACAGATGGAGGTTAAAAAGATACACATTTCTACTTGCTTAGATGAATGAAATCTGGAGACCACCAGACAGTCTCAAAGCTGAGTGGAAATCATTCTGCAATTGCCATAAATTTACAACCATTGATTTCATGTCAGCTTGTGATATTAGGCTGTGTTACAATGACAGTAATATTCCATGTAAATATCTGACAGCAAATGTAGTGATCATCAACACTGAGCCCCATTGACTGCCATATATTTTACTCTGTTCAGCGGGTGCTCAGCACTGCCCCTGATGTCCAAAAGACTGCACTGCACCCTTTTTTTGTGTCAGCAGTTAATGGCTGTGGTTCAGCTTTCTCTCGCTATAGGCTTTGGTTATACTTCATCTGAATGGTCCTAGTAATGAAATTTACTGATCATAAGCAAAGTGGAAAACTAATTTAAAGCATAATTTATTTTAATCATTGTCAGTGAGAAAGAAACACACTGCATCTGCACTGGCCAAGTGTCGATGTTGTCGGGTAAAAACCCTGTATCTCAAAAATGTCAGCGTCTCAGAAACTGAGAAAAAGAGCCTCGCGATTAGCTTGACCACTATGCACTTTTCAGTTTGTCCAATGAGTTTTGAAAAGGTTTTCTGAGGCCATGAGGCCACGCACTGCCAGCAAATCCCGCAAAATCACTTTCGTGTAACTTATGAAACCATCTGGCCGTACACCAACCAGAGTGTCATTCAAAGCCATCAATGAGTGTCCTTTGAGGAACTAAAGGAACGGGCATGGTTAAGGAGATGACAGCAAGAAGGGAAGGTGCACCAAATTCCAAAACAGAAATGTGTATTTTCCTTATAAAAACAGCAAGAATCATGCACCAACATGATAATGAGCTAGCGACAAGCTGACTGATACGCTTGCCCACTTTTGCCAGTTGCTGCTGTTTGTTTGGTTTCTCACAGTACGCCATATGGCTTGTTTGTCTGATTGGACGAGCTGGATAACGATAGACAGATGGCTGATCCAATCACCTGCTACTTATATTTGTAAATGGCCGTTGCTATCGCCCCTTTTCCAGTTTGAACAGCCAAGACTGTGCTTGGTGAAGTGAACAGTGGAAGCAAAATTAGAGTATGGCTGTATAAATCTAACCATGCTTGCAAAAACAAAACAAAAATAAATAGGAAAAGAAAAAAATGGGTTGCACTTTTGTTCCAAATCAGTTTCCACCCTTGACTTTTCCATTGTGGTGAGGTGTTATACTCACTTGGTGCATCACAGTCGACACAGAAGCTGTTCCCCCGCACGTTCCTTATGGACTGAATGGCCACTGCATCACTTTGGCTGCCTAACCGGGACTGCAAACAAAAAGAGGAACACTGATTCAACAGGCAGAGATCACTGCAAGAGTAAGAGCTGGTTTCAAAGACAATCAGGGAAAGAGAGGAAAGGAAGAAGGTTTTCAAAGGCTTAGAGCAAGACCGAGGCAGAGAAAATATGAATATGAAAATGAGGCCTTATCTCCCCAGTATGCTGACACAAGCCGTGTTCTATCTCTGATGTCTGTCAGTTCTAATAAGAGATCCCCCACACTGCACTGCACCTGTCTGACAACCTCCCACATGTGACAGCTTGAAGAGGGTGAGGAGGGGCAGGGGAGAGTTGGGGTGCGATAAAGGCTTGGAAAAGAAGGAAAGAGAGTGTCAGTGAAGCAGCGGCATTGTTTCACGTTGCAGACGCTGTGGTACGACGGTAACATCACTGATCCTGTCCATTTTTTTAACATGGCTCTACGTGATCTTTGTCTCATGACCTCACCTTGTTCTTCATGCTCTCGCAGGACTGCAGGCTAGCGAAGATTTGGCTCTCGATTGCTTGGACCCACAGTTCCCTCTCCTCGTATGTAGACGCCTCGAAGTTCCACGTCTGTCCCGTCAGTGACACAATGATGAACTCGAAGGAATCCTCTTGCTCTGGAAAACACAAATAACTTACATGTTAGAAATGTAATATAAGAGCAACGTATGAGCATAAAGCAGAGGACACTCAGGTTTTTCAGGACTAAATCTGAAGCACTCATTTTCTCATTTCCTATACGGGTCCAATCCACTCGCACAGACTGACAGACACACGTTTGAAGCTGTGCTTAATCAGAATTGGACTATTTACTGTGTACACTGAGGATTTTCAAATGTGCCTTTGCTTCCATGCAGGTTTGTTCAAAACCTTGGCTTCTATGTCCTCCCCGTCCGTATGGTGGAAAATCTGCACCTGTCGCCAGGATGGAAACATTGCGTGTTACCTGGACTAACACCAGAGCGATGTCGGTAATGCAATCTGACTCTGCAAGTCGAAGCACAGCTCTGTGGTTGAGGCCCACCCATGCACAAATGCTAGATGTAGTGGGTGTCTTGTAAACTCAGCGCACATCTTTTGACAATTTCTCAAAAATTCAACTGCGTACATGGCAGGACACATCTTGATTGCATATTTGTGGAGTCAAACTGCTTTCCAAACCACTCTAATTATGTTGAGACCGGTCAACAGCGCCAAACAACCTACTTCATTTCCCTCAAGTTTTTGTGACTCAATAATTCACATTCTCCTTGATGTCTCTGGCGTTTAAGTATGCAGATTTGTAGATGTGCATCGTGAATCTGATGAGAGCGCTAGGCACATCGCAGGGTTTCGAGTGCATACAGACAGCAGCATGTGATGAACTACTGTAGCTTACTTTTCTTGTGTATCCACTCCCCCTCAACCTGCCTGGTCCACGTCGACTGCAGTCAGTAATTTCCCACATTTCCAGACTGACTTTCAACAATGCCCAGAGAACGGGTGTGAACTTTTTCCATCAGCTGTCGATCATACTGTATGTGACTGGAGTCAAGGTAAAACCTTGATAATGGATATTTAGTGAATGTTTTTCCACCTTCAGTAACATGTGAAGCAAATAATGCATATCAAACAACTTATTTGTGATTACTAGAAGAGGAGGAACAATTTACAACTTTCTTCAATATCTGAGAATATTTGGAATTTGAATGTTTATTTATACACATGTTTTTTGGTTTGTTTTTGTGCCAGTGTTGAAACCATTGGTTGTAAACTGCTTTTCCTGTTCCAGTAATCACAGATGCATTCATCACTGTGGTCCCTCTCAGTTTTTATGTAGCTGGAAAAAGCAACAGAGGTGGCACTAGCTCTTGTTGTCACCAGTTGAGAAAAATCAAGAGCTGTGTGCAAAACATGTGTCTTGTGGCTGCATGACATAATGGACCACTGACGCTACTGTTGGTGGAGAAATTGCTATCTCTGTTCCTGCTACGGTGAATTTCTCTCTAGAGGATTGCTGTATCTCAGTTCAAAATGGTGACTCGAGAAAAGAAGCTCTTGCTCTTTGATTAAGAGGGGCTGACACCAAAACCCGACATTCACTGTTGTTGCTATAGATGGTTGAAAAATCTGAAAGCCCATTGCATTTGCGCAAATATTTCAATGTGACATCACATTTGGCCAGTTGACCATGGGAATAAATACATGACATCTTCAAAATGGACCCAGGAATGCAAGGTACATTGCCAACGGTCAAGATCATGAGTCACAGAGATTAAGGATATGTCTGCACTGTGCCAAGTAAACTTAAAATTGCTGAGCTCCATCCACACTAGTGTTTTCAAGCCGGTTGTGCATACAGAGGCCTATGCACATTGCCTGTGCGTGTTCAATACTAGACTATGGCCTTGATCATTTGACAATGATAACATAAGCATTTTCACAAAGCTCCATTTTCCTCATTCACACTGCGGCGCCACGGCGGTGTTTTCACACGGTGACATCAACACTTTAGTGTGGACAGGTGAAAATGAAGAAAAAAAAATCATTTTCAGTTTTATATGGTTTAGTGGAAATACCTCAGTCAAGTTCTAAATCAGGTCTCATGTACAAGATAATCAACCATGTAAAGTGGAACCAGGTCTAAGGGCTTAAGGAAACCCTTAAACACAACTGTTTTTATTTACTAATTTTTGTAGATAAACACAAGCAGTACTACAAAATAAAATCCACATTCTCCTTTACACACACACACGCACAACACAGCATTGACACATTTATGGAAGCACTTGACCTTTGATTGTATTGTTTGCTCTTCTGTTCACACAGGAAGAAAATGCAACCAAATAATAGCACTGCATACTATGATACTTGATGAATATAAATGTATTTTACTCCACAACTTTTCAAAAGTTGCAGTGTATGAACTACAATGACATTTACATGAAGATAGTGTGTCTATAAATGATGACACAAGGATTACACAGCTTACTGTAGTGGACATTTAACAATTAAGAAATCAAGTGAGGGAAGTGACTGAGTTTTGAGTGTGTGGCATAATATGCACATGTAATGGCATTACTTTGGAATGACTACAAACTACAAACTCTACTGTTGCAATGCTAATGACTGGTGAATAAGTCAAAATGTATCAAACAGTCCACCAAAAGGGATTTACACACTCAATCATGCCTCCATCTTTGTATGAGCATGCAACAGCAGAGTGGCTGTTAGTGATGAAGGCGGTAACAAACCTGGGTCCAGCCTCTACTTCATCTGATTGCATCTTTCTCCAAAACAGGAGAAAGATATCTTCTTTTTGGGCCAAATTATACTGCCACGATTCTGCTTCTTGTTGTGAAGAAGAGACCAGCAATATTAAAAAAAAAAAAAAAAAAATTAAAGGAAGTGTTTGTTTGTGCAACTTTGACACTGACAGGCGGCGAGCTGGCCAAAAGACGAGCTGCCAGTGGAACAGCTCCAAGTTCACGACGTCATGCAGTAACCATTTTTTTCACAGTCTGCTGTAAAACCACTGCTTGCTACCCAGCAAAATTTCCAGACAACATCAATTCAACTTAATCCTAAACACATTGCTATTCTCGCATTAATTTGGAAAGTGGATTACATTTTTAGTGGTACATCAAAGACCTTTCACAAAAATAAATGAATACATAAATCAGTGTATATAAATAAGAGGTAATTGTTCAAGAATCTGCTTGTAACTATCACCAACCTTGTTTACACTGTACTCTAGGAATCTCTCTATCCCATAATAAGTTGGAAAGGGGACAGAGAAGTTTCCCGTTAAATGGCTCCATTTGTTTGAAACAGTTATAAAAATGACAATAATGAAAATAATAATCACCTATAGAAATGAGAGGACAGACATAAATAAATGTGTTCAGGCATGCAGGTGTGCATTGTAGCTTTTTGCAATATTTACAGATGGGAGTTAGTATATGGACCAAACTGCGATGCTTAGCACAGTTTTGATGAGGTTTGAGATTTTTATTGGCATTTTGAGTAGTTTAGAATATTTAAGTGAAACTTACACTCCACCATATGCCTTCTTAATATCAGCTGCTACTGACATTTTGATATTTTGTCTTCTTGAATCAGGAAAGCTTTGGTGTTCATTAATGTAGGTCAGCGTCTGGGATGCCTTGTGGAATTCTGGGAAACCATCCATCCCAGGCGCAGTGAGGTTACCTTTACTGATGCACTTGAACATGATGACCGCCACACGTGAATAATTACTGTGGGATTACTAATCACTGTTGGGTCACTGTATCCAAACTCAGCTCATTAGTTTGTTCAAGTTTTCCTCATAAAAATAAGAATCGACCCAAACCCAAACCAAAGCCTCATTATTTGACCACGTTCTTCTATGTTGAGTCCAAACCACCTGAAATGTGATCACGTCCTCCAGCGTTGCTCGATTTTTTTTGCTGATGAAATTCAAATCTGGAAACGTTAAAGGCTATTTACAACACAGGTGGATTTTTCCATTCCTCTCTCCATCCAGCTGCAAGTCTTCTGGATTAACACAGACCCTCCGTAAGTTGTAGGTTGTTGCAGTAACTCGCTGATGATGATTAACTTCGCTTTATGAAAATGTCACCTGTCATTATGAGCAAGAGGTCTGGCACAACATATGCTCTAACACATGTCATAATGCCTCTTCTGTTCAGAAGCAATTCATTAACTCTGTACAGTACAATGTGACTGATGTAACAGCTATGGTCTCTGCACATGCTTGAGCTCATAGCCAAACGATTTGTAATTACCTAATTATGTCTATGCAAATAGCAGCCTCATTTGCATAAACCATGTTTGAAGGACTGGGGGCGAGCAGGCACAGGGGGAACGGTTTTTCCTACGACGCTTTCAACCACAGTGTAGCAGGACAGACTCGCACTTTATCCTGTGTGGTCATTTGATCCAATTAATTAATCAAAGGCTCTGATGTTATTAGTCGTTAATTAACAAGAGAAATTACAATATAAAGACTTTGGGCCTCATTCACCAACCGTTTTTAAGAGGAAATTTTTTGTTAAAACCCCCTTATGCAGTTTTGACGAAAGATTCTGACATTCACCGATGTTTTATTATTTGGGATTTGTTCTTAGGTAAAAACAGAATCTACACACAATCAAGAGCACACTTACGCACACCTGAGGGCTGGCATGTTTATGAAAAATTATTGGTGACTGGATGTTTAATTTTACCGTTTTACCGTTGTAGAATATTATAGGATTTAAAAAAACAATATCTTTTTAAATAATTACTTTGTGATCTTTTAAAATACACACTACACTGACACCTCAGTTCACATCAGTTATGTTAATTGGGAATCATGCCATTAATAATATATATATATTGTTTTGGCCTTAGATTGAGATCAAATCATTTTTTTTTACTACTTTTTTTTTTTTTACTTCATCAGTTGTGTGTCCTTCTCCACAGTGTTCACTGAACGAGTGATAGCACCCCATCTTTTAACATCTTTTTTTTCTTACTTTATGTCCATTGCTGACATTACTACTGGCGTTCACTTCCTGCAGCAGAAACTCCACTTCACAACTATTTACTTTTTTATTATTTTACGATTGTGCTTCGTTGCCTCACTCTCTCCCGATTTCTGTGTGTGCGCACGGCCCTGCAGTCTCATGCCCTTTTATGGGGACTGGCGGGGCGTTTACATATGCTAATCAGGATCAACCGGCACGTGCTTTCAATTTATGAGGACAATGGGATTCATCATGATAAGAACACAGGTGCTTACTATTCCACGGTTTTAGGACACGTCATGAATCTGACGTAGATTCTGTTAGGTGTCTGCTCAAGAACAAATTTAAGAAGAAACTCGGAAAGATGCTGGCAAATGAGGCCCTTTTTTTGATAGAACAAAATATAATCCTTGTAATCTTGCCTAATCCAGTCTGCTATTTGATATGTGGGGAGGGGGTCTTCAAAATTGAATTAACTAATCCTCTGTGGAAGTTACAACGTAATGGCTACTGTGATAATATGACTGTCAGACATTTAACATAATCAGAAAAATTATTACAGTTTATAGGTCTAATCAATTCTGCTTCCTTGGTGCAACCCACAGCCCTGCCGCTGCGACAGCGCTGTCAAATGACAGATGTCTGACAGACGCTACTAATGTAGCAATCCCTATGCTCTGGTGGAGGGCCATCTCTTCAGGGGGAAAGCGATAATCCAATTAGCTCGACACCAACTTCAATTATCTGATTTAGTTTGCGGAATCGACTACAGGTCACAGAGAATCAATAAAGACTTGGAAGCCTCTTTATTTGGACTTACAGTGAAAATGTCTTCATGCGGGGTGTGATGTTTTAACACATTAGAGGGGATTAAAATGTATAATTTACCACTTTATGTTTAGAGACAACGCCAAATAGTGAAATTGGAGGCAGAGAAAGATATAAAAACAAGGGACACAATAGGAAAAAACAAATTGAGGAAAAAAATGTATTCTTAATGCTATTTTTTCTTTGCCTGATCCCATACAGTGTTTCTTTCTATACTGTCCAACACACCTTCAAAAACTCCAGCCTCCACGACCTGACTACAATTTCTGGCTCTCCTTAGCCTCAAATAGCGTCATACTTGTGTTTTCATCTTTTTAAAAACCTGAACAAAGCTAATTATTCTGTTGGCTGGCCAGGCAATAAATTGGAGGCATTAAAACACTTTCATTATGGAGATTAAAAAAGCGATGGATGGCTGATTTCTTAAACTGATGAGTATACAAGGGAAAACAAATCTAATTCTCCATGCATAGTAATGCACATGCGAGACGTACTGTACTCACTAAGGAGGCAGGGGAGCATGTGCAGTTAGCATCCCATGTGCCCTCGCCACATCACGGCAGCAGTATTACACCCAGTGTCACCGTCATTACATGCAGATACAGCGCACTGATATTACCTCTTAACGCCATGCACAGTGTGGCAATTCCACTCCATAAGACGGAGTAATTCTGTTCCATGTGAGCATGACACTTCGGGGTCAAAGTGTCCTCCTCAAAGACAATAAATATGAGCATGAACGATGTGCCGAGGTATCGCTGCTATCTTAGAGGCATGATGAGCCTGTGAAAGGGCCATTAGCGTCGCTGATATTACTCAATGGCTGCAGTTAGCACACGGCTAACAGAGGAACGACCACCTTGTCACATTAACATGAGCATTAACCCCCTGACCATATCTATCCACCAGCAATACCATCAACAAGTTCTTGCCAATTAGAACCAAATTAACATAGCCAGGCCAGTGGGCAGACAAGGAACGCAATTTAAAGCCAATAGAGGAGTCAACTGTGAAGAATGAGGGAAATATGATTTGCCTTAATTAACGTGGCATAATAAAAAGGAAATTAGAGTGTAATGGCTATAGAGGTACAAAGAGGAAGAAAAGATAAAGAAGCACGCTTTCCCTGACGCCTGTCCACCATTTACATGCATCATAAAACCTCTCAGTTACTGATGTTGTTCAGCCGCTTGATGGCTTTCGGCAGCAACACAACAGCACTTAACACCAACTCTTTTGGACTAATAAATAATTCATTGATAATCTAACAATACAAAACTGTTAACATGCTGAGCGGCTCGTTAAAATATATGCTGAGGCGATATCAATATCATGATGTGAGACAAGATGCTGTTTGGGATTTTAAATATTGTAATATTGCGATACAAGTGTTGTCTTTTCCTGGTTTTAAAGGCTGCATTACAGTAAAGGGATACAACTCTCTGAGCTTACTAGACTGTTTTAGCTGTACAATTATTTGTCTCTACCTGCATGTTCACCTTATCCACGTTATTACTGATTGTCTATCAAAAACTTAGCCAATAGTCAATCCTACAATATCGTCACATTATCGATATTTGACATATTAAGTCAAAGACATTGTGATGTTATTATTTATCAGTGCAGGAGTTTCTCAGATATTCTTTTGACCTGAGAGTTAAAACCGGAACCTGAAAGAGAGGTGGGTGACCTGCAGATGATGATCCCTCTATTGGGGTGCACACGACACGCGGCAGATGCACCACTGGGGACCTGTGGACCAGATTAACACCTCTGGGGTTTGACGCCAAGCCCAGCTGTGCTGTGTAAATGGCAGCGAGCAACACAGTATCTATTCTGTCCGAGCGCCTCACCACACCTCTGGAGATTGATTTGAAGAATGCCTGGAATGCCTGAAATGCCTGAAAGGAGTTGGCAAACTGTTCTTAGCCTTGAGGACTCTCTCTTTATCAATCTGTGTGTGTGTGTGTGTGCACGTGCGCATGTGAGCACCGGCTGAAATGATGGCAAAGTGCAGGGGACATATCAAAGGTGAGCTATTGTTTTGGCGTGCAGGATATGCTGTTGTGTTGTGCCGTGTTGTGTGCACGCATCAGGCAGTCACTTAAAGAAGTGCTTGCCGTTCCTGTGAATTAACGAGCAGTTGGGAAGAACAGGCCAAGGCGGTGCCATCTGTAAATGTCACAGGCACTGCTTGCTCATTTTACACATCATTAAAGCCAATATTCCTAACCTGTATCAGAGCAATCAGGAGCAGGCCATTACTGCGACAGGGGCCCCAGGGGAACCACGACCAAACTCAGAAAGGGGAGAAAAGGGAGAGAGAGAGAGATAGAGCACACTCTTTATCTATCTGACACACATGCACACGCAATCATCCACACACACACACACACACGCACACACACACCTTAGCACAGTACTGTGCACATGCACGCGACCGAATGCACACGCACACATGCAAACAAACACGAGGCACACCTTCCAACAATGAACCAAACACATGAAATCAGCACCGACACCACTACCCTAATAGCTAGTGCATTTAACAACAGAGCAAAATGAAAACAGGGCCAATTATACATGTATCTGTGGGCAGTGTGTATAGAGCCCAAATGAGAATTTTGTTATTCCTTTCCCTCCATACTGTGGCATTCAGAAAGCTAAGCCATTACAAGAGTGGAGGCTCCAGGGACAGCTTTCGGAAATGAGAGCGATTCAGGGAGTGACAAAACAAAGTATTGAGATAAACACCCACCATTAGCACAGGCAGTTAAACCTCCATTTCCTAATCCTCAGCTGGACTCCAGAGGATATTAACCCTTGGCACACTGAGGTGCAGGACAAGAGGATCCTGCTTTAAGCCTGTGACACAATCTATAATCTTAGCTCCATTTTGACAAACTCTGATATTCAAGATCAGGTAGTGCTGATGGAGTTGGGTCTTTTTCTTTCTTTTTTTTTTTTTTTTTGGGACAGTCCCGACTCACGGCAGGCACAGGTCCTCTTGCTGATGGTGTTGTGTGTGTGCACAGAAGGAACTCAATTTCTTGCCTCCCAGTTAACTGCAGATGAGGCCGGGACATCAAGATTATGTCAAACGCTGTTCGTTCATGACCTCAATCTGGACAAACTTGTCAAGTGTGAAACATTCAAAGTTCAGGAAAGAGATCACAGATGTGCCACGGCCAACAAGTGCTGCAAAGGCTATGGCGGCATGGCACAGCCTTTTCGATAAAATTCCCTTGGTGGACTATACGGTAGACATACATTGCAGTTCAATCTCAGCGCAAGTTGGTTTAGGGAAAAAAAATTCCAGTGAATAGTTGTCAACTTTATAACATGGTTATGTGCAATTATTGCAACTAATTTAGCATAATTATTGGTTGTCCAGTTATTAGGTTTCAAAATAGCCTCTTGATAATGAAAACTGGTGTTGCGTAACTGGGCCAATGGTATTAGTGGATCTTTTCCCACAGGTTGACAAGCAACTTGCACAAGACCGGACATTTAATAATAATTGAATGAAAGAGTAAAAAACGTGCAAATGTATGTACACATTATCATTTTCATATATTTGACACATTTTGATGGATATTTGAGTAAAATCTTTCAGAACCGCAGTGAGGAGGCAAGTTTGCCTGTAAAGCCAAAGTAAAGTTTTGCGGGCACGTTATTTCCCCAGTGAACCTCTAATTCTTCGATGTTTGCATAAATGTCATGACATTTTGTTCCTTTTGGGCAATTTAGTCTACATTTCTGATACATCTGATATGCTGATTTCACAAGGGCAGACTGCATACTCATCAGCTACCGTGCCACAAAAAAAGCTAACATCAGTATCATTCGTTTTGCATTGTAATGCTGTTAGAGCTGCGAGCCATTAAGCGTGTAAAGCCATTAAAACTACACAGTGTTGGATTTCCATTTTAACTGAGGTTGTACTTTGTGTCACAAAGAGTCATTGTTTTCTAATGTTTGATTTATAATCACTGAGTTTTTTTTGTGGACGATTGGGATCAATGAGGAGTTCGTTAGGAAAGATTGGGAGGAGAAATATTTACAATTCTTTACGTGCTGCACAACTCTTCAAATATTATTTCTACCCCTTGTTGGGCAACTGGCCACATCAACTCCTTTAACTATCACACTAGTCATCTTTTAGATATCTCCCTCGGCTCCTTTCAACTTCACCTTGCTTTTCGACTTTTGTGTGCAACAATCTCCCCGTTATCTAAACATAATTCACCTACAGCGTGTGCAAAATTTCTATAAATTGTGTGGTGGATTTTTAAAACTCTGCTACCATGAATTAGCAATTCTAATTCAATATTTTGCAAATTCTATTCTAGCAATGTTCTTCTATTCTTCCGCTGAAAACACAAGTAATCTGCAACTTGTACAGAAAATATCAATTCCTGTCTTTCACAGCAAATTGACGCCGCAGATCCAGTGCCTTGTTATTGACTCTAATCTTGACCAATTTATTCTTTGACAGAGGGTGTAGAAACGTAGGAGGTTTTTTTTTCTTCTTCTTCTTTTGTAGAAATCAACTTTCCATTGTTTTGTGGCTGTGGGTTTTAAAGCATCAGCATAAGAACAACAATGCGGTGATAAGCACTGAGCTACCATTTTGTTCATTTGCCACAATAAAAACAATTGCTTTGGCACTTTTCTGCATCATTTTGTACATTCTGGTTTTCCAAGATTATTTCAGGAATCACAGAGCCACCGATTCCTGGGCGCCTGATAAATTTCGCCTCCCATTCTCTTCTGTAGTTGCATCAGTTACAATGCAGTGCAAGAGTCCCTGCAAATCAAATGTATAAAATGTAACAGGTGTGGGATATGTAAATGTAGACCTAAACATCTACACTACATGCATTTAGCCTCACACTTAATTCTTTTTTTTTTCATGTTGACTTCTGTGACTTTGACAGCAGAAAATATCCCCATCTCTAAAACCAGAAGGATCAGGTAGGCGCCTTTCTCCTCACAATTCCCTTCATCCTTCCATTCCTCCGTCTCCCACCGTATGTCCCTGTCTGTTCGCATTGAACGTGTTAAAACCTCCAAAACAATGAGTATTTGATACACTTTCTTTAAAAGAGAAATACATTAATGATGCTCCCTGACAGTCTGCATTAATCAGAGGGGGCTCCCCTTGAACACAACTCTTTATCGGCCATCGATTTTCCAGTGGGTTTATGGCGAGCGACACACCGAGAGAGCTCGTCGCCAGGCGGCTGCTGGGAAACACATTACGGGGCTGTCAGTTGTCTCGCCATGCATCCTGCATCATTCTTTAAGCACATGAGAAGTTCATTACACCACACAGCTCTGACAGTGCATGGGATATTAGGGACTGTGTCCATTGTGCATATCCTCAGTGGAAGTGTAGCACAGCTGACATGGCAGAGAATTCACACATTCTATAAATATCATGCCATTACAGTGATTTGAAGTTTTTTTTTTTTTTTTTTTTTTTTTTTAAAGCTGCTACAATTCAAAGGTGATTTTGAGTCAACAGTTAAAAAAATATTACTTTTCAAGAGGTGCCTCTAGTGTGAAAGATGCACTGCAAAAATAATTCCTGTTTAATTACTGCTTGTAATTTATCTCTTTCACAAAAAAAAATCGATACATTGATGCTTTAAACATGTGCTATATGCGTCAGCATTTCTCCGAACAGTCACCTGGAGGAGTCGTGCCATGTAGTGCCATAGTTACCACTGATGGTGTAGCAACAGTTTCTCCTGGCTCCCTTGTACATCCTGTACTTCCCATGTTGACCAAAACGATTTCTCACCTTAAGATGCTCACGCTGTTTTGATTTATGATGCTTCACAACTACTAAAATTCAATTTCAGCCTGCATTCCACGCTTCTGATTGCCCCGTAAATGAGATAAACTGATAGCAATTTATTCAAGGATCCCACCTCTCCTCTCTCTCTCTCTCTGTCTCTCTTTCGCTCCTGTTCTTGCAACAGGAGACGCACCTCACATCTTAGACTTGGGTGACTCCAATATTTAAGCAATATGTCTGTATTCCAGAGGCATTCAGCAGAACAGACAAGCTGATGCTAATAGAAAATCCCACAAAAAGAGAGATAAAAACAATGTGCTTGTTTGATGACGTGAAAAACATTCAGATTCTGCCTCCTCCAGTCATTTTTACATGTCTAGATAAAAAAAAAAGTTTTGCCTACATGCACATAGAGTACAACCTAACGCGTGACTTTTTTTTTTTCCTGACAGTCTGACGGCACTCTGACGTATTTCAATTATTCCGAACTACTTGAGAAATTTGCAAACTGGATTTCATGATTTTGATGCATCCAGGACCTCAAGTCGCTAATGCCAGCCATCACTCATTCAAGGCTCTGACTAATGTCATTAACGTGTGATTGTGACAGCAGAGGCCCATTAGGAGCTAAATAATGGCTTATAAGTGAGACTAAAATCAAGGAACAAACAGCAAAGGACAACTCTAAAAGCCTTTGACTTCCAAAACACTGCAGGATTTGCTTTAGAAACAGTGGATCGCTTCTCCACATGCACAGCATCACATTACGGTACATCTTCTCAAAATGAAAGAGATTAAACTTTTCAAACTTTTGAAAAAAATTATTAGATCCGAGAAACACTTTGACTGCAGTGACTGCCATCCCTGATGCTGATGCGGCCACATACCGATTTAACAACAGAAGACACTTATCACACCACTTATCTCTGAAATGTTGATGATGTTCACTCCAGACAATGTGGTCAACAGACCCATTCAAACTTTAAAGAGAAGCTGTCAGAAACCATGATAAAAAAGTATAATGATTATAAATGCTAAGCCCCATTTAGGAGGCGTCAGTGCCATTGTTGTTGATATCCAGTGTATCAATCATGTTGATTGATCATCCCGCTCTGGTGACATCAGTTTTATGGCCTCTGAAATGTGCCTCAGTGTTTTCACAATGCCATCCAATTAGAGCACTCCATTCATCATTGGGCTGGAGAATCATTATTAATTGGGTGGAGAGCTGACTGCCACTCCCCTGCTGAGGAGGGCCACGGCTCCTGGAGATCAGACCATTCATACTAGGCTAAAAGAAACGGGGACTGTGAGGGCGCCGTGTGCGAGGGGCCACACGGACATACAAAACTCCACACCTATATCTAGTTTATTATACTGAATATGAATCATCTATAATAAGAATCATGCTCTTTCTGCGCGGTGACTGGGTAAATCATAGTGTATAGAGGTAGAAACAATTTTGCATCACTGAACCAGTTAAATTTTGTCTGGTTTATCTCAAATTCACCAATACACCAATAAATAAAAAAAATGAAAAAAAATGAGTGGAAAACAATAGGACAATGTGACATGTTTTAAAAGTCTCGAAAGTTTCACAAATGTTTCAGATGTTTCGATCATTTCACAATTACTAGACAACTATGAATTGTAAATTTTATTTTATTTATTTATTTTTTGGGGGGTGAATTTTACCTTCATTGCCTGCAGAGAGGCCATCTGGCTTTGTGATGCCTGTGCTCTTTTTCCGTCTGTGTTTCTTGCGATTGGCGTGTGGTGAGGGAGGCGGCTCCAGTTTCGGACTGGTGGCACTGGAACTGCCAGTCACTGGTTCACTCATTCCATTGGCTGAAAAAAAGAAAAAAACAAAAACAGGAGAGACAGTTATTAAAAAAATACATATAACCTCATAGAACCTGCTGCCAACTTCATGGTGATATTGTATACATACTGCACAAAAATACCATTTTAGCAAGTCATTTGGTCTCATATTCAGCTTTCAAATGTTAGTCTTATAATAAATGAAAAATCTGTCAGTGAGATAAGGTCCCGCTTGTTTCCAATGCAGTTTCACTAATTTCAGTATTTTTTTTCTGGGAATAAGTATAGATATGTTGAAACAAGGCAATATAAGACAGATCAGCCCATTAGTATCAAGAAAATTCGGGAAACAACTTGAGAAAATCAAAATGAATATGAGAATAAAGTGCTTGTTATGTCGGAGATTTCTGCTGTGTGACAGATGTGACGCTTGAAAAGGTGCAGGAGAAAAATGTGGAGAAATATCTATCAATGCACATATACATGAATCACTGGCATGACCAAATTATAGTGGAATGAAACTAAGCATAAATAATGATTTATATCATGCAAAGCAGATTCAGGCATCGCCAGTGGCACCAGCTTGGGACAAAATGGGACTACAGTAGTGAGAGTTGAAAATAGCTTGGAGTGGTCCAGAAGTAACTGTGCTGCTCGGGCTTCAGACAGGGTGAAGGACAGGTATGGGGCTATCTGCTAACAAATAGTTATCTGGCTTGGCCCCAGGCACAGCTCTCTATATGACTGTCTGAGAGTGACAGGAGGCTAAGAGCTGGCTTTGTTTCTTGTAAGTGATTTTATAAATGTGATATTAACCTGTGCAACCGTTGGGCAGGGCATGGGAGGGATGGAGCAATAGGAGGGGGTTGTCAGCTTGCCATCTTTCTGATTTCCTGACATTTGACATCACTTTCCCTTCTTTCTCCCTCCGGATGCCATTATGAATCTGGGAGCGGGGGCCAGGGGCCTGAGGGAAGGAGGGAGGGAGGGCCACTAGATGGGCCCCATATTGCTCTCCTCTTACCACCCTGTGTGGTGCTGGCAGCCTCCTCCATTGTCTCCCATCAAAAGCTCATTGTAGTGTAGCAAACTCCATTCATTTCCCTGTGCACCGTCCCAGCCCCAGGGGTGGAGGGCGGGAGGACAAGGGGCTCAGGGATTATTGCTGTTGTCGTTGCCAGTTGCACATGCTATAATGTGCGGCACTGTGCCATTAGCCAGTGTACAACATTAGGCCTAATTCGGTCATTACCTTTAGGGAGATGGGGCTGTCTTGGAGGAGTGGGATGGGCTCAGCAGGGGTTTGAAGATGCTAAAGTGGGGGAGAGTAGAGCTCTGAAGGCCCGGGGATGCATTGTCTGAGCGTGGGCAAAAATATAGCAGACAACACCTGAGACTCATGTTGTTATGGTGGTCATTGACCTATAGGCTGATAGGAATACATCAGCAAAAATGTCATTACTGGAAAAATAAACAAATTAATATCAATTTGTTTGACTGTAAAGGCTTAAAAGAACTTTTAAGTGGGGATTAATATTTCAGCGTACAGAAAACTAAATAAAGAATGAGTTCTATGGCAAACAGATCATGTTATTGATTATATGCAGTCAAATCAATAAGCATAACATTGGTGCTCGTGCTGGACTACATACATTACACTCTCTGGTGTTTTGAATGGCAGCACAGAGCCACACATGTAGCAGAGCCGAGTCGAGGCGTCTGTTTCAATTTCCCTGCTCTCCTACAACAGCCCCCCTGAGACGAGTCATTAGCTGGCTCAGACAGCTGGGGGCACAGGGGTCCTCCATGTGCCCCCCCTCCCACCCTCGCCTTCCTCCTCCCTCTCCATCCCAGCGTCTGTCCCGCCAGCACAGCTCCGTATGGCGGGTGGAAGACTTGAGCTCCAACCTGCCTCTGACGTGACAGCCAGCATTTGTTTAATGTCGCTTGAGGTTAAAGGGGAGGGCTGCCCCTTAGGGGCCCCAGCCGTGTCATAAACACCTCTAATTATCAATTTCTGCCCCTAATGTTGTGGAAAATGACCCTGGCTCTGCTCATCCTGCACCTGAAACATATATGGGGAGATACACCTCCTTTTGTTTGTGCCAATCAGGCTTTAAAAAAACCTTTACCAATTTATCATAGGAATATAAATGGATATAACCACATACACACCATTGAGCAAGAATATCAGGGTAGGTGAAAGCAAATCATCTTATGTAATAAGAGGTCTCTCCTGCCCGTAAGTGGATCTCGATTCTAAACCACCCATGTCTGGTAGATTATATTTCTGAAGTTGAGAATTATGAAGTCAGAACTGGACTGATTCTGTGAACACAGAGTTCGCTGTGACATTATTAGCTAGCTGTTACTGTGTATGAGGAGCCATCAGGACCAAGCTGCGTAATGAAGCACACTGGGGATCAGGAGTCTCTTTCCCACTCAGCCGAGCTCTCCTGGGCAGCAGAATAGGTATCCGCCTAACCTGTGATTACAGTGTATTACACTCCCACCACGGAGATGACAGTTTAAACATGCTTCAGGATGAAGGCTGTGGGTGAGACAAAGAGGGGGCTGCTAACAGCTTTCTGGCTTTGCCAATGCCACAATGAGAATGAATGAGAATGAAAAAAGGGTGAGAGGGAGGGAGGGTGGAGGGCTAGGGGGGAGTCGTTTCATTGTAATTCAAGAGGCTCCGGGTGAGGAGCACTGTGATTCCGCCAGGCCCCTTGACATGGCAGCCCTGCCTGTCCTCAATCAAAGCCAACGGCTGCAATTAATGGCAAAAATTAGAAACAATCACCGCCTCCCCCTTATTATCCTCAATTAGAGTGTACTAATCAAGGCCTGATCGCGCTCCGCTGCTCTCTCCAAACTAAATGTCAAACTTCATTACGGCCCGGTGTAGAAATCAAACTCCCTACATGCTCTCACCCTCGCAATGGGAGGCCAAGATATAAAACAGTGTGACGGGAAAAAGGCTATCCCTGCATTAACTACCTTATACACAACCTTGAGTCTGGATGAATATATTGGAAAATGCATCGCGCTAATAAAATCTTTAAAACATTCTGATACAGAGTTGCAACATAAGAAGTGTAAACCTTTCATGCTGGTCTACATTATGTTAGGACTCTGATATTATTCACTCTTTGACCATGACTTAAGTGAAGTCATTATCATCAGTGAGCATGTCAGATTGCTCGGGGGACTTTTTGAGCTTCTCGCTTTTAATTCAGGCACAAAGACTGAGGTGTACCAAGGAGAGCAGGATCTAAACAAGCACCCTGTGCCTCCCTAGATTAAGAATGGGTGTCTTTATGAATGCAAGCAATAGAAAAATTGGGCCGGGATTTAATCAAAAATCTGCGCTCAATATTCAAGAGACGTTACTACCTCTGCTTCTGCCTTTGCTCAATAGGTTTACAAATGAGGACATTCTTTAAATAATATGGAAATGGTTACCTGGCTAAGATGCATTCATTCTTGAGTGAATCATCAATCTGCTGTTTTTGCACCTCGGAATCACATTTTATGTTAACCTGCAACCTTCACCAAGGATAATGGAGTGATTGGGCTTGGTTGAAGTCAATTCAAATGGCAAAACATGAGCACCCCTCACTGTGGAACACCCTCTATTGATTATTGAAGGCACATTACGATGAAAGATAAGAGGTCGCATTTCAATCAAATTGATGTTTTCTGATACCCAAGTCACACTTTACGCCAGACAGCCACATTCTCCCACTTTAATTCAGATTCTCGATTTGTAAGGGGGGCATAAAAATCAACAACATATTCCGAGAAAGTTTCCGAGGCACTGTTTTCCACAGTACAGTGCAAGCCTCTTAAATTGTTTGACTATGCACTGATTACAGAACCTCCTTTCCGAGGACCGGAGACGTATCTATCATTTGACAAAATGTTTCTAATATTATTTTCAGCTCATTTGCCTCATTCAAGCTCATTTGTGGTTACCTTAAGAGTAGCAAGAACATAATTGAAGAAAATAAAATAATGGAGCAAATTGTTCATCTGATTTAGTTGAAGACTGGATGCTGGTTAATGAGCTATGTTAATATTGAGGGCTTCTCAGTTTACCAAACATAAAAATGAGAAATTCCAGGGCCCTCATTTCCATAGATGAGGGTGGCGGCGCGAGGTTTAGGAAGTCCTATTTGTCCTTTGCAGACTTGCCGCCAAACACACATTCACAAACATCCAGTGTGAAGCCTGTTCTCTCCCACACACACATTGGAATACAGACACAAACACGCTGCATGGAAAACTCACATACAAACAGCTACACAAAAAATTATGTTTGTGAGTGAGGACATACACACACACACACACACGCTCATTTATTTGAGGACCCCACGAATCTAAGTAATTCTGCTTTGGGCATGCTGCTGATGGGAGACAGGGGTAGGGGGTGATGGAAGTGCCTGCGTCCAGGCAGAATTGATCGTTTGGCAGCTCCAAATGAGAGACAGGCTTGTCTGCGGAACCACAAGGGCCGTGCGGTTGGACTCCAGCAGCGCTCGTAAAGTGCGCTCTTTAAACTGCCGGGGCCCCTGGGAGCCCATGGGGAGGGGGGGAGCCGCCGCCGTGCTAATGAGAACTACCAGAGTGCAAACATGCATGGAAATGACTGTTATTCTGTTGATGTGCATTTAAGTGCTTTTTTACTGCCAACCACAAAGAGAGGGAAATAACTGGTGATGAATGGTACCCCCGAAAAGCATTCATTTTCCTCTTCGGAAGAAAAGAGAGAAAAACGGGGGTGGGGGGGCACTGAGAGAGAGAGAGAGAGAGAGAGAGAGAGAGAGAGAGAGAGAGAAAGATGGAAGATAAAGACAGAATGGGGGGGCAGACATGCATGGTGAATGTATTATTTTACTTCACTCAAGTACACTGACAAGGCACAGTGTGATGTAGGAGGGAGTGGGGATGGCAAAAAAAAAAAAAAAAATACAAAATAACTGCCACTCTTCCCCTCCTTGCTTCTTCTTCTATCAAAGTACCGCAACCAAAAAGGTCACGGCGCTCACAGCCCTGATCACCTAATTATGAAAATGAACGCCGTGGCACCGGTCTGAGAAAACCGGGTGATGGCATCCGCTTCGAGGTACACCTCTAGGATCAGATCCTTTTGTATGCGTCTTATTCACTGCCACTTTCTGTCCCGATTGTAATTTTGCATCCATTTTATTCCGCTGAGCATGGAGGGCTCAGAGATCGCAGAAAAGAAGGGGATGGCAAAAAAAAAAAAAAAAAAAAAAAACAGAAAAAGCAGAATGTGGGGAGGGAGATAGAGATGGTGAGCGAGGAGGAGGGTGTGTTGGGTGAGGACGGGATGTCTTACGGGCTCCGCTGCTCGCACTGGTGTTGATGACGGCTTCATTCCACTGGTCAGCGCTGGACACGGAGAAGGAACGCTGGTGCATGCCATCCTTGCCGCTGCCAAACACCGACCCGCCCGACTGAAGAGACGTGCTGCTGTTCGAGTGAGGAGCGCCTGGAAAACAAGCGATGGACAGACATAAATGAGTGAATCCCAATTTGTTATGTTCCCTGCAACCATTTCGTATCACAAACTTAGACTGGCATAGTTTTCCTGAAAAAGAACAAAAGAAAAAAAAAAAGGTCGATCAAGAAGTAATAATGATGTAATTAAGTTTAGTGTTTATGGTAGTTTCTATAGCAGTGCAATGCTGCTGCCACCTTATTTGTGCACATCTCTCTGTCCCCCCCCTCCCTCCGCCTCTGCCTCTAATTAGCCCTTAATTAACAAGATACACTCTGAACGCTAATTATCTCGCCTCATCCCTCTGACTGCCACATCCATCTCCACTGGCGTCAGCAGGCGTTCGCTCCCTAACTTCCAATCAGGCGAGCCACGGACGCCTGGCTCTCTTTACTAATTCATGGGCTAGGCTGCACCATGTGGGGTCCTTTCCTCCTGTTCCCTGGCAGTCGAACACTCCACAACAGATCCTAACTACTCTTAAAAACTCATCGATACACTTCCAGACAAGTAAGTGGAATCAGATTAACTGGCAAAGTTGGGGAACAGATTGAATTGAATTAAAATGAACTGTGTCACTGAATAAAACTGATTTTTCACCCTGTAAAAAAAATATATTCGCCCTATAAATTAAACAAAAAGCATTGTTCTAGTTCGGAATTGAAGATACTGTTGCACAAGTGTGAAAAGCCATAGCGCTTTGCAGTATCTATTAACAAACATTTGACACACACCTACAAAAAAAAAAAAAAAAAAAAAAAAACTAGCACTGTTGGTCATCCAGTGAATTAAACTACACTCTATATTATGTAAATGATAAACTCACGAAACCAACATAACTTTATGTTGTAAATATTTTCACAGAAATGCTGAAAGAGACTTTGTTTTGCTGAAAAAAACGCATGATCTCTGATTTTCTTAACTATGCGTTTTCAACTCACAGGTATGACACATTGAGGCCTTTTATTCAGTAATTACAAGAGAATATCAGTTTCTGATTGAGGTGACAATAACAGAAAATATAGTGTGTGTGTGTCGTGTGTAAAGTAAACTAAGCGGCACGGGTGCTTGTTAGGATAATATGTCCTACTCATTATCCAGAGTAATAAGTGTATCAAATTCACATAATCATGTCTAATTAGTATCAGTAATTATCTTGTTGGGCCCAGGAATATTAATCTTCAGGTCCCAGAGGGGAGGGAGCAGGATCGCAGCAAGAATGGGAGAGAGAGCGAGGGAATCATGCTGAGGAGCACTGACTAAATTAGCATGCTCAAATCAGAGCAGAGGAGGAGGGGAAGAGAGAGGAGAAGTAGGGGTACTGAAAAGAAAATGTGAAACTTTGTTTCAGGAAAAAAAAAAAGTGACAGGTGAATGATACGACAAGAGATCACAACTTGTGAAAAACAAAAGAGGCTTCTGAGAGCGTTTTTTTTTTTTTTTTTTTTCCCGGTGCTGAGGTGTACGCTGCCTCCATAAACCATTTATAAAATAATATTTGTACAAAAGCCAAGGATCATTAGAGTTGCACTAGCATTTCTAGCACGGGTAAATGTTTCATCTCAGGATACATAAATTATCACAGTCATGACGGTGCAGAAGAGAACATTCAACTCATCGTTTAGAGGTCACTCCAGCAATGATGTGTTATTTTTCTATACATCACAAGTCAAAGTAAACGTCTTCATAGCTAAAAATGAAGTTTGACTGTTATCGTCAAAAAGAAAAAAAAACAGCTAGATAACTATGAGTCAACTTTGATTCATATTTAAAATTCAACAATCATGTCTAATTGTCAAATTGGATGCTAATGATTAATGAATTATACATGGCTGTATCCATTAGTCCCCAGAGACCACTCCTGCATAAAGGGGAGGATAATGTAATTACAGTGGAGAAATAATCAGCTTGTGGCATTAAGAGAGCACTGTACTGCGCAGCCCCAGCCAGGCCTGACTCCAACACATTTCACTGCTGCAGCACCAGCAGCTCTGTGGACTGACACTGACAAACTTGACACAGTGCAAATTGAGGGCCAAAAGATCAGCCGCAATATTGAATGACGACGATTCCAGGAACGCCAAGAGTCACGTTAACGCGCCGGGGGGTCAAGGCTGAAATGCACATATCCCCACGTATCAGATAAACAACTAAACAAAGTACGGATCTTTACTCTGTGAAATGTTTTTTTGCATATGGAACCTCAGGCTACTTCTGTGTATTTGACCAAGGTTTCACAAAGGTGGTTTACCTAAAATACACACCACCACATTATTGTGTTCATTTTGAGCCTGTCCTGTGCAGAATATTGGACATTTGGATATATCAAATCTTAGTTCCCTCAATGGATCTCTACATCCATTCGGTTGATAAAATGCATCACAAATAACTGAGGAAATAAAATTTAATCTCCATTCCTGCTATTGAATTTCAGCAATGAGCCAGTTATTTACCGTGAACTTGCCAGAGGTTCATATTTTAGAATTACCAAGAAACTAAAATCAAGGTGTTACTTTCTTATCAACAATGTCTCGAGATTGATAATATTGCATTTTCTAGATGTTAAATTTGAATTAAAAAGAGCTGAAATAGTGCAAACACCATAATTAATGTTTCTCAGTGACTCTATAGACATATGTATAAAGAGATAACTAAAGCCACAGTGTATTCTCCAGGCCACCTCGGGCTGGGGTGTTAAGTAGAGGCGATGGATTAGCGGGGAGCAGCGCTGCCTTGCTTCTCATTTCTCTTTAGGCCGGGCCGTCAGTAGGCTGATGAGCCGTGACGAGGCCTGACCCCTCCGTGGAGTTGTTGCCATTATGTACAAGTAGTGGGATAATGAAGCATTCATGCTAATGTGGGCCAAGAAGCACATCATCCGCGGCAGTGTAATCCACCACCATCATCCCGACCAACGCCCAGACATCCCCTCCACCCCTGCTCCTGCCGCCAGTCCCCACACCACCACCCCTCCTTTCATATTCATGCCTGTGTGTGTTATCTAATTTCACACATTGCGTACAGTAAACCCACTCTATTATATTTACTTTAACACCTCCGTATACTGTAGAAATCCCCATTTTTTTGTATTCACTTATTCATCTAGTTTGGTTATGTCACTTCTTGCACATTTTTTTTTTCTTTTTATGGACTTATTCTAGTGTTATTCTATTTTGATTACCGCCCCTTTCACACAGAGATTCTGGCATATTTCCTGGTCAGCATTTCCAAAAACAGGAGTGATTCTTCGCACGCGATAAATTCCAGGAACATTTCCATGTGTGTTCATTCACACAGGCCAAAACAATCCAGGCAAGGTGCAAATGATGCATTCGTATAAGGACATGGCAGAATGGTGGTTCAAAAACAGTGTCATGGAAGTGTACAAATAATTACTTGTATTAATATTAATATCCTACAAATATTAGTTAATATTATTATTGATATTGCACATGTTTGAAAGACAATGTTTTTTCAGTATCCTCTTGATTCTCTGCAATACTAAACTGATGAGTCTGTCTTCAAATCCAAGTCGCAGTTGGATTGCATGTCAGCTGACTCTTCTGTATTTGTTTCTAATGTGTAAGCAAAAGCATCTTTCATTACACAGCTGGGCATTTTTTACATGGTAATCTTACAGCTAGGGCTGAATAATTAATCGAAATATTATCAAGATGCAAAATGACTAAGTCTAATATCCCAATTGCCAGATCTGCAATTTTTTGATAAAGGTAGAATGTCTGACAAAATACCATTATGAATGTGTTGTGGTGCTACAGAGATGCACAAGCTGCATTCTCAAGATACAAGAAAAGATGGTTTGGTACAGATCCTAGAAAAAGTCACAACATCATCATCATCATCATCATCATCAATGGTTTCACAAGATTTTAAAATAATATGAAGATTATAATGCAGGAATGATCATTCCCATTAAAAAAAAAAAAACTGTGAATCACACTGAAACTGCAATATTGGTTAAAATAATTTCCATGATTTTTGTGAGTGCCTGTGTAAAAGACGGTCTTTCTTATAATGCTATGAAGATGCTGGAAGACTGCATGTTTCATTACCAGTTAACAACTGCTGCTGTGTATTTGACAAATTGTGATCTGATCCAAAACAAAAGACTGAAACAAGGATTTCCACAGACACAGGCATGAAACAGACACTACCATGTCTGCCCTTGGAGATAAGCAAACTGCTACTCTGTGGGATTTTCCAGGGGCCGGGCCCTTCCAGACTCTGATGTGGGTTCACCGACAGAGGCTGGTGGTCAGTGAATATGTGGCTACCTTGGTTGTGCTGTGCTGACAAAGACTGTGGTGCAGAGTGGAGAGCAAATGAGCTAGAGAGTTCCTTCCCTGCCATCTCCAGCTCTCCCACATGCATCCCTCTCTCCCACAGGATTGATTAAAAGTGACTGGGCCCATTAATACTTTGATACAATGTATCTGTCGCTGGTGACACGGCGGGATGCGTGTTAACAGGGGGGATCATATTTAAAATGGTTCCGCTCAGCACCCAGCAAAGGAATTAAACCTGGCCGCTCGGCGCACTCGTGAGCGCATGCGTTCTCTCATTTACTCTGTCTTCTAAACCTCTCCTCTTCATCTTCTCATCCCTCCGCCCCATCCCTCTCTCCCTCGCTATCCCTCTTCTACGAGTGATTATAAAGGTCTTTAGATCTAAGGAATGAATGAATTACTAAAGGCAAAGACAAGGCTTGTGATTCAGACGCCATGAATGAAAAATTACCCCTTTGTTCCTTTCATCAATTGCATGTCTAATGAAATCAAAATCCCGATCGCATAATCAGAGGAGGGTTCTCCACCCAGAGAGAGACCTGATGTGATTTGTAACCTTTCTTTTCCTAAGTGGAGATTAACACAAATCTCCCTCACATTGTTCGCTGATGCGCAAACGGATGAAGACTGAAAATCTTGGAAATTTGTCATTGAGAAGTCTATCCCCAAACTAGCACCAGCAGGAGAAATGTCCTCGTGCAAACATAGACAAATGTAAGCTGAAAGAATGAGACATAGAAGTCACACAACACAAAGCCAACTAAATTTGAAAGTGTTTCTTTTCTTCTCCGTTTTGGACCTCCTTTGTGGTTAACAGCCATGAAAACAGGACTTTCAAAAATTGTTCTCCAAGGTGTCTTGCATTGTAGCGTGCATGGGGAAAACTGAGATTTTTGAAGACGCTGATGTAGGATCGTCATCTGATCTAGGACATAGCCTCGTGTTAAGCTTGCACAAAGGTGTGTGGATGCTCAATAGCAGACTTCAAGCATTGTAGGGTGTTTTTGTGCGGACGGCAGACTTTTAAAAACAGTCTGTGAAAATGTTTGTGTAATGTAGTGTAGATGGAGCACCAGATTTACCCAACTCAGAGCGGACAGGAACTAAGAGAGAAAACAGGACTCTGCTGGTGTCGATTTCCTAAAACCCGGCCTGGCCTCTTTTTCAGGCCCCCTGAAGCAGGTCTTTCTCTGCCCTGATGACTCCCCTCTATCCACCACTCAAGGTTAATTGTTTGTGGGTTGGAACAACCTCCACCCTGCGTCCTTTGCTCTGTAAACTCCTACATCTTCTCTGCTTTTGACTGATTAACCCGTTCACCGGTGGAGTGGTGGTAGCACCTTGGCCAGGTCTGACAGTGACTGGCCTGGACAGTGCTGGTAGTCCCTGCTGACCGCTCTTTGGCAGTGTACCCACTCTCAGCCAATTAGCTTTAGGCTGAGCGATGGAAACACTGTTCCCGTTTCACAGCCAGTGAAGGACCCCATCTCCCTCTGGGGATCACTTTGCTAATTAGTATTAATTACTCTTAATCTTAACCCCTAAATCCAATCACTGGCTTCGCCTCTGTAAGGATGCCAGACTTGCTCTCTCCAGCCTGCAGTGGTGAGGTTTGCTCGGTGGATCGCTCTATTTTTAAAGCTGAAAGGTGGAAAACCCTGAACCTTAAGATCAAACTGGTCTTTGTTACTGTACCCATAATACCTTGGAGGGTGAAAATTAAATAGGTCAGCCTTACAGCTTTGTAATAGGCCAGGATAAACAATGATTTTTTCATGTGATAATTTCCTTAAGGTGGCATATTTAAGCACGGTACCATTTTTAAATTCCCTGTTTAGTAATTTAGGAAACTAATAGATTTCTCATACGCGCTCATTAAGTCATCACTGTGTATACTATGTGGCAGCTAATTTGCATTAATGAAATATATGGAAAGTAGGTAATGAACCTGTTGGGACCCATTTTTATGATTAATCACAAACTAAAGAGATACAAAATGAATACAGTAATAAAAAGCTACATTGTGCAACCATTAGATAGCTTACCTGCTAATTGTTTATTCCTTTGGGTGGTACATGAAATACGTGACATGCCTCTTTACCTACCATCTTTTCCAATTTTTAAATAAAAAATTAAACATTGTCATTATTGCTTTTAGCACTACAAGTCTTGACTCAAATCCAAAAGGGTTTACAAATGAAACAATCATCTACTGGAAAATTAACTTGGTAAACTGTGTCTGCAGGAGGGTTTAGAGAAATAAAGGAAGTATTTCAAACTGCAGAAGTACTGAAGCTGGTGTAGATCCAGCCTTCGGGGTTATAATGAGGTGAGGACTCTTACCTGTGCTTCCTATGCCCAGCTGCAAGGTGCTGCGGTCCTTCGTCAGTCCGTTGGTTTTGGGACTTGCTGTAGGGGCAACAGTGGCCACCGCTCTGGGCGGCCGCTTGCCCGGGACCTTGACCGTTGTCCTCAGCAAGTCGATCTCCTTCCCGTGCACGTTCTGCATGTAGTCCTGAAGCAAACAAACAAACAAACTTTTATGACAAAAGTATACAGCGGACAATCAAAAGTCTGCACGAGTGAGATTCCAAATATTTCCACATATTTCCTCTACTGATTATTCACTAAGTAGACTAACAACAATCCGGGAATTATGGAGGAACAACAAATTAAAACACTATTCAATTTCCATCTCCACTAGTCACAAGCCATCTCAGACCATCCCCACTAAGTACATGGAGGGTGTGTGATCGTGCAAAATGACTGTAGAACCATTATACATCACCTGTGCCCACGCCATCCCTCCAGATAGAGAGATGTTAGGCTTAATGAATGCAAACAGTCTCATTCTCTTTCAATTTGGCCATTTGATTTGGTTTAAAGCGACTCCCACCCAAATGTGGGAAGCCAAGGTGAAAATCATTGGGCTCAGCAGAAAAACGACCCAGATAGAGGCGAGCTCGGCCTTTGCCGTCCCCCCACCGGCTCCTCTGCTTTATTACCGTGTCATAAAGCACTCATTTCTTTCCCAAGCCTCCTCGCTAATTACCCAGTGAGCGCTCTCATTTCATTTTATTGCTGGAATTAACAGCCAGATCGAAGCGTGCAAAGCTATTAAGATGTGTGATTAAGCCACATTCAATTAGTTTCTACAAACAATTTAATTGATGTAGCAGATAGAATTAACAGAAGGTGATTGTGTGGATGGCTTGGCTGACTGCGAAATTAAAGGTTCCCCTCTTCCACTCTCTGTCTGCCTCCCTCCCTCTCTCTCTCTCCCTCTCTCTCTCTCTCTCCTTTTCTCCCTCCCTCTCTTTCTCTTTCCCTTCTCCCTTGCTTTCTTACTCTTTCTCTGCTCCACTGCTCAGAATGGGTTTGAGCTGTTATGGTACTAATGTAACTGTCTCTCCTATTTCACCTCCCTCGGTAAGTCAACAGATTCATAGATTCATAGATTGCCCCGATGACCTGTAATAGCTATAATGATCAAGAGATAGCCTGTTCAGTCATTTACATACATTACTGTAGCGCTACACTGCACTGCTAATAACGGCTTGTAAATTAAAGCGCTAACGCACTGTCAATACAACAAGGCCACACGTGGAGATCGCATCCATAAATGTTGGCGATGTGTTCAGTGTCAAAGTTTGAGTTGTGTCATTTGTAACGCTGCTGCTGAAGTCACTAATAAAATATTTTCAGAATTTCAGATTGACTGAACTTTCCAAACGTGGGATAGATCTGTAAGCCAAGGAGGGGCGGGGGGGTGAGAAGACTGAGTGAGAGTGATGGGGAGGATTAAAGGGAGTTGGTGGAAGACGGGCAGGGCATTTCTGTATGTGGTGCCGGGCTCCTGAGCTGTCTGCTGCCAGCCAGCCGAGTGTTTAAGAGGTATTAGCGGCCCAGCGGGATTCTGACAAAGATGGATGTGGGAGGCTGGTCAGGCTCTGCTGCCATGCGGTGAGAACCATTATAAATACAAGCCAGCGTGGTGTCTGGGCGCGGCGGGCACGCAGCAGCGCAGCCATGTCTCCATTAGCCAGCGCCAGGGATGGGCACCACGGGGGGGCAGAGATGACCACTAGGACACCCCGTCCCTTCATCCCCACCACTACAGTCACAGGGCTGGCTAACATAGCCGCTCCATACAGGGATAATGCTCTGTGTCTCTGTAGCTGGGAAATCATAAACCTGTATGGTTGCATTTCAATTCAGTGCAGCAGCGGTGAATGTAATTGAGATCAAGAGAATCACTGCTCAGTGGCTGAAAAAGTCCTGTTTTAAAACCTACGGCACCCTAGTGTCCAAACAGAAGTACAACAAAATACACAGGGCCGATTGGGAAAGAAGCGTGGAGACTCACATGTAAACTGGGGTGGTAAGTGAGGACGCCATTATCACACAGTGTGACGTATTTCTTTTTCCACTCCTTGTTGAGGGACTTGCCACTTCGCTTCAAAAGGATTCCCTGTAAGAGATAAAGCATCATGGTGAGCATAACCGCTGTTACGAACAGCATGGTGGAAGATATGGGCCAATGCAGTCATTAAATACTATAAAACAGCCCCTATTATGGTAATTATTATAGCTTTGTTATGTTCATTACGTCTATTTGCATTGCGATAGTATGTCACAGAGTAAACAAAAGGTTAGTTAAAGTGTCAATTATGGCGTCAGTACACATATGAAGTACAGATAACAGTGTCACATGGCAGGAGACGTGAGAATATAATTGTCTTTATCTCTAGCCGCTCACCCTTCATTCTTAGTTACAACATGATGGCTCACGGGTTAAAAATAAGGCAGTTTTTGTATGGCGATAACTTGAACTTTAATAGCTGGCCAGGTTCCTCTGAAACTGTGTCCATTCAGAAAGTGAGACAATCCAATTTGCCAGACCTCCTCCCTGCATTCATACACATAACATGCCGAACTCTGGAAGACCTCTCAATCCTGGGATTAGGGAGTGTGATCTCCCCTCTTCAAAGCTCAATCAGCTCTCTTTCTATTATACTTTATCTTCTGGGGCCTTTAAGGGTCTCAGATGGTTTCCTTATCTGCTGAGTAAATCCACCGGTAAACAATGCAGTTCCTCTGCTGGAGGTGACCAAACGCTGAGTGCTAGGGCCAGGAGGCTCTCTGGGGTTAAGGATTGAGGAGGGGCACGCTTAATTAGGGGATTAAGTGGGGGGAATGTTTGTGCTTTTGCAGCCAGGGTTTGTGTGTGTGTGTGTGTGTATGTGTGGTAAAAAGGGGGGCTGAGGGGGGCTCTGTTTTGCTAGCCAGGCCCATCCTACAGGGCTTTAATCCTGATTAACACATCAGGAAGAGCTGACCCTCGGTGACCTGGGCACCAGGCTGTTTGCTGACAATCATCCTAATCCTAACCCTGCTTGATCTGGAGGGCTGACTCCTGACTCCTGGTCGCATGCTGGGGCCCAGACTGTGGAACTTTTTATGTCCTATTATATACCTGCCTGTGCACAACCCTGTGTGAAGCGGGACTCTAATCATTACCCAAACATTAAGGCTCACAAAAATTTACAGAGGCAGCACAGAATAATGTTTCCGGAGTGCTATCTTTCCCAGATCAAAAGTAGTATTCTATTGGAAACATGTTTAACACACAAGGGTCAATATTTCTAACTACTTGTTGCTAAAGCTTGACTTTTTATTTTGAAGATCCCAGACAAATGAAGAACAACTTGTTGACTAAACTGACTAAGAAATAAGAGCTAAATTTACACGTATTTTTTTATGTGAGAAAGCTGTAGTTAATTGATTTTTTTTTTTCAGATATTGGTACTTTTATTAATGTTTCAGGAAGAACCATTTTTAAAAATCATGTTCTCCAATAGATTGTTGCCAACTGCCCGTACCGCTCACAATTTGGTCAATAAAAGAACTGTAAACACTTTTAAATGGTTTTCTAATCATACAAAGCAAATGATCCAGTTAGAGGGCCTCTGGCAATTTCATAATGCATGTTTTACAAGCAAATATGTTGCTTATCTTGTGGCCTTATTGAAGCATACACAAATCTATACACACAATCAGCGTGGAGGCCTCATAAATTTATCAGGGGTGTTAAAGCAGATCAATAAATGTACAAAAACAATAATGTGAAAATCTTTAGATGTATGGACTAATTTTTCACTTGCATTTGAATGCTGGCCTATCACGGCTGCAATAAATCACACATAAACTGTGTCACTCTCAGTAATTAAACCTTACACGGTGATTTAAGATCATTTAGCGTGATTGTTTTATTGTTTGCCAAAGTGGATTCATTGAGCAGCGGTGTTCTTGATGAGAGTTTGGTGGAAATAATAATTTAACACTTTCTGACAAAAGGCAACATGCGCAGAGCTTTCTGCCTCCCACTCACCACCGGCACTCTCCAACACTGACAAACAGAAACACACACACACACTCACACACACACACACACAAAAAGAGATCACGGTGCGCAGCCTGCACGACATAAGGAAACAGGCTGATCGTCAGACGCGCTCTCTGTGTCCAGGCAATTGTCATATCTACAGAGCGGAGATAGTGTCTCTCCCTTCTATTGTGAAAGCACTAGGAGAAAAGCTGCATCCTGCCACTGTGGCTGAGTGATAGGCTGGCCTTTTGTGACAGACCAGAGAGCAAGGGGGGGAAAAAAGAGGGGTGGGGGGGCTCAAGAAGAAAAGCCCAGTGTTGGCAGCTCCTCAGCAGTGAGTACATTGTTATCCTTACTCGGTATTTTTATAGATGGGACGGGGTAGGAGCAGGGGAGGGGGACATGACAGTGTGTAATTTGCCCCAATAGGGAGGGGTGGAAGTTGTGGGGTTTGGGGGGTGAGGGGGGCTGGAGTGGTAATTAAGCCCACATTGACACTTTGATCTTCTTGATTGTGCATTTGACTGGCCTGC
The DNA here is from genome assembly GCF_902150065.1 of Myripristis murdjan. NCBI lineage: Eukaryota > Metazoa > Chordata > Actinopteri > Holocentriformes > Holocentridae > Myripristis > Myripristis murdjan. Next base: position 22,098,609 of record NC_043996.1, on the reverse strand, counting down.
AGATCAGCTAGTTGCCCCCCTACACACACACACACACACACACACACACACCCCAAAGGCCCCATATACATCCTCCCACCTCCAGCTAACTCCCCCCTGACCAAAAACCCCTTTGTGGGTAAAGGGGAATGGCTGTTGCTCTTATCTTATTGTCCAAAGTTGCTACGATACCCAGGGAAATGGGCCCCTGACTTCAGAAGGCGGTTCCCCCCCTAATCTATTGGAGAATAATGGGGGGAGTTTACTGTAAAGATTGCTTAAAGGGGATTCTTTCTGATTTCTCCTGCTCACCTGTGCCTGCTGAAAGCCTCAGACCTATCAGAGGCAGTTGCACTAATCCTCACAGAAACCTGAATCATTTGCCGAAATCGAATGAAAAAGTTTCTATTCTGTTCTAAAACCTGTGAGTGTTTTTATGAACTCACTGCACAAATATAACCCTAACATACACTCCTTCGCTCAAGATTCAGCCGTGCATCTATCCATTCCTCACACTTTTTATATTAACATTTGACACCGTAAACAGATGCATCAACAGACGCAGAGGATTTTTAATTGTTGTTCCCTAAAAGCGATATTTGCTGATTGAGTGGAAGGGCTTGGAAGCATCGTCCAGCCATGAGTGCACCTGGCCAGAGCCTTGGCAATTTTTACTGGAAAAAGAAGAGAGTGAGAAGGCTTGGCTTAACATTTTTTCAAAAAGGACATTATCTTTGACCATTCCGACGATTTGCAGGTAAAGAGGATAATATAGGGATGCTGACCCATCTTGAAAGCCCTCACATAATCACGAGTGAATAGTAATCAGGGTGTCAATTACTTCTCCTTCGGTTGCAGTTAGACCTTTGGAAATGGCACTTGCTCGGATGTATAATTCACTGCTCTGGATTACCTGCCTAGCACAACTCTTACTTTTAAAGAAATGGAGAGAATACTGGCAAAAATCAAATGGGAAAAAAAAATTAACTATTCTAAAGTAGTTAGGACACATATTACTCCAGGCTCAGAGGATGTAAAAAAATCCATGTAGCATTGTAGGGAGAGTTAAGATGCTTTGTTCTACCTGTTCAGTGTTTATTAAGATATTAAATATGAAACAATAAAAGAGCATTGGCATTTTGACACTATCTTTAAATACATAATCAGTGCACAAAGCAAAACATGCAGTGGATAATACTGAGATACAACTCAAAAAGCAGCTACTCTCAGTCGAGAGGTTAAAGACAATATCTATTGCATTCTTCAGTTAATTATGATTTACGATTCTGGCAGGACACGTTTCCCCACTGGCCATGATTCATATTGCATTGTATTATTAATAAAAATCAGTATTTCACCTGGCAAATGTGTGATTTATACAAACAGGAAATTTACTTTGCTAATGTGCTTTCTGATACTATTCTCACATCTCCCATCCTTGTGTCTCATCTGTACTCGGCTGCACGTGCACTGCTGATGTGGTTGTATTGTTGTGTTATGTCGCCATCTACTGGTTAGAGAGAGTGTGGTCTTGCCCGGCAGCCTGAACAACAGTCCAGCCTTTGTGAACAAATCATAAATACTACATTAACAGAGAGAAAACAGAGAAAGAGAAAGATATTATACTTACCCAGCTAACTATTAGTGCTGTAGATAAACGATTAGAAAAACACTCACCTGTTTGATAGGTATGGCCCTTCCACTGCCTATGCTGTCTGTTTTACTGTCAACGCTCTTTGCTTGTTCACTGGCTTTCCGTGACTGCAAGAAAACAAGAGAGTCAGTCAGTAACTGAAGCGAGACATTAACGCAGAGGCAGAGAGGGGAGTGGGGAGTGAGGTGAGCATGGGAGTGCGTGTGTGTGTGTGTGTGTGTGTGTGTGTGAGTGTGTGAGTGTGTGTGTGTGTGTGCGGGTGTGCTTCTGTGCATGTGTGTGTGTGTGTATAAAGTGTGGGAAAGGAGGCCAGGGGGGTGAGGGTTCGTGTTTGAGTGCTGTTTGCGGTACTGTGAGAGACTCGACATTGCAAAATAAAAGTCTCAAAGAAGCTTGAAATCAACAGACAAGCAGACCAGCGGAACAAACAGCAGTAACACTGACGTGCAAGTATAAAAAAATAAATAAATAAAATTAACAAAATAAAAAATAGACCAAACCAAGACCACACTAGACACAGAAGACCATCTCAACACAGAGGAGACCAAAGACAACCACACATTGAGTCATGACTCAGCCCTGAAAACCACTGGGAGATCCTTCCCTCTGTTTCAGACCCAGAGAGGGTCTTTAGTGGACCTGCAGACCACCTGCTATACCCACTGTAGGTCCACCTGTGCCCTTTTTCATAGATGTACTGACAAGGGCTTTTGTAGCACAGTAAATAAAAGTCAAAGTGAATAAAACGTTAGAGGGAGAGAGGGCAAAATGGTTATTTTACAGGAGACGTCAGTGCATGTAGTTTCCTTCGACCTGCAACCTGTAAAACCTGGAGGGACATCAGGCATGCAGTCAAACATTTGTAAGTGTTAGGGTTAGGAAGGCCAGTAGCAACAATACCACAACAAGTTAAAATGCAACCAAAAAAACAAACAAACAAACAAACAAAAAAAAAACATTTCAAGTTGCTGGTCGTGGCTGTGGAGAAGAAATTTGTCATATTAAACATATTTCATGAAAATAAATCATTTGAAAATAAAGTTTCCCCCCAGACACGAATAAGTAAATGAGGTAGAGGTAGGGACAGACATGAGTGTTTATGGTCTCACTCAGAACATGAGCAATGTCCAATCATCAATGGAGAGAGGTAGAGTCTGAGTTCAAGTAAACCAACTCTGGTTTTATATTTTTTCCAACATTTTATTTTTTTTATGATGATTTTTTTTGTAACTTCTATACAGACACCATACAAAGCAAGTCACAGGTTCACTTCAAAATATTCAACAGATTGAGCCAAACATTGCAGTTCCCACAAAATATAGGATGGACAATAAAGGCATTATTTCATATATTTCTTATATGTATGTAATACTTTTTTATAGAGTACCATTGTAAATAAAATACAATACAAGATATACAGCAGTCTATATTTTGTCAACCCGTTCATGATAGAAAAGCGATTATGCAATAGTTCATAATCTCTGTACCAAAATTAAACTGAAAAGAAGGGAAAATAAATTTAAAAAATGAATATTAACAATGGAATGTGGAGAGATAACTCAAAATTGAAAAGGAAAATTAAGCGTAACTACATTCATACAAGTCGGTGCAACCCAGTTTCATTTGTTATTTACTCTCAGTATAATCTCTCTTTAATACCTCAACACCCTGACACACTACCCTGATTTTTTATGAAGGCCTTCATAAAACTACCCATAGTCACTCTATCTAAAATACCTCAAAGAAAGTACATATATACCACATTTTCAGTTCCATTCAAAGACTTTTCCTGGAAAATAAATAGGAATCAAATAAAACTGATCACGTGAATGTAGAAAATCTTAAAGGAACAGAAAAACACAACTGAGTGTACTTGGCACCTCTAGTCCTTGAGTCCTCATTTATGGCAAAAGGCAGTGTGATGTCATGTAAGGAAGGGGTTTGTCCTTTGGGTGGTTGGATAACAGTTCCAAGAGTGACTTGACTGTACAGTGTTTGTATGGGATGTTTTGAACGAGGGGTCGGGGTGGACGGGGCATTTCCAGAAGAGTCCCTACAGTCTGTCTCACTTCGCAGTATCTGACAGTCTACTGTGAGCCCACACAATCAACTTGAAAACGGGCTCGTCTTTAGGTTGCGTTAGACGCAAAGTCCTACGGTTTTCCATATAGCACATGTTCTATGCATTACCCTGAATGCAATACAGCACTAAGGGTAAAGCAGCAACAAGCTTAAGTCCTCAATCAATTATCTCCTCTCTATTAGGATTGGCAAAGCAGGGGGACTCTTTTTTTAAAACCATCATGCTCTTCTAATTCGGAAGGAGTTGGAAAGCCCTTTTTGTTGAAGAAAGGTTGGAAACAGAAGCACAAATCTGCAAATATTAAAAAACATTTCAGATGGTTATTTTTTTTTTTGTTTTTGTTTTTTGTTTTGTTTCATACGTGGAGATCCAGTAACAACTCAAAGGACTAAAAATATGGAATGGGAAAATAGCAGACAATAATAAATGCGTTTTATGAATATGAAAGAGTGGGGATGGAATGAAGTATAAAAAATGCCAAAATGTTCATCTAAATTCCTCAAGAGTGTGCTTTTCAGCACAAAAAGGGACAGACATCCTGAAGACCTCAGGAAACCTCAGACAGATTACAAAACCTACTCTTTACAGTTACTTGACCATGGAAGCACTAGGAAAAAATAATGTGTAGTGTGCTGACACCTAGTGGCCAAGGATAGGTATGGTAGAAACTGGCTTGAAATGACTGTGACTGGTGGAATTGATTGGTGAGGATGGTGAAAAGACGGAGTGGTAAACCAACGTCTTTCATAGTAAAGCTAAGTTTTATTTTATTTTTTAAAGAAATGGCCCAACTACTGCAGTATGAAGACAGACTCACCTCCACTAATTCAAGGGGCTTTTCAAAGAAACTGAGTTCTTGTCTAATGTGACTGTAGTCAAAATAAATCGGGGCAATAATCTGACCTCAGATGCAATCTGATTTTTACTCTCCAACAGTGATAAATCAATAAATCATAAATTCATTTTCTAGATTTCAAGAGTCCCAGTGCCAGTGCCATGATAACACTAATATGCAAGTGGCAAATATGACTTTTATCGTCCAAACTACACCTGGAGTGTAAATGTTTCCTTCAGTATTTTTGCCATCTGCAATTTTAGAATGAAATATTGAGTGTGTATGGTTAAAGTGAATCTGATACTGTTCCTTTTGAAGAAATCTGTCAAAGTTTGTCTACTGATGACATTAAGGCATATTTTCCTTCTGACCTTTCTTGAAACTCCCAAAAATAAACAGAAAAGTGTATTACTTACAAGAGTGTGGTTAGAAAATGACAGGTTTTTGAATGCTGACCTGCCAAGCATCAGTGAGTAGCCGGACTTTTGGAGAGCTTGTACTTTTACAGAGAAATTAATCCATTTTTAGAGACTGACAAAGCGAGGAAATGGATAGCTTTGACATTATTCGGTTGATGCTGCTATGTCGCCTTTCTTTTGTAAAAACGGCAAAAAATGAAAAAAGTTGGCACTGCAAGTCTTCCTCTCTTTATCCCATTGCACTCTTCAAGTGTCACTGAAGAAATGTTGACATCACCCCGTTAAACCTCCGCCCCTTCCTCCGCCTCCTCCTCCTCCTCCTCCTCCTCCTTTAATCCCTCACCCTCCCCTTTCCGCATCCACCCTCCTCCTCCCTCCCACTCGCTGCTCCTCAGAAGGTCATGAGCTGAAACTCCCGCTCGGCTTGCCACTCCGGCACCCACACTGGGTAGGTGGCGTGCTTCGGCATCTCCATGACGCGGACGGGGAGAGGCTCATTTCTCTGGTGGACATGGTTAGTCACTACCTAGCAGGGAGGGGAAGGGAGAGAACAAGGGGAGCTAGCACACAGCCTGCACTGCTCGGGGCGCCACAAGCCTGCGGCTCCCTCAGCAGCTGGGGAGAGGGTGGAGGCAGTAGGAGAAATAGAAGGGGGGGAAATAGGAGGTTGGGGTTAGAGAGGGAGTTAGTCAGAGAGGGGGAGAGAGAGAGGCTGAGGTAGGACATGGGAGGTCAGAGGGGAGGCAGAGGGGATAGGTGAAGGAAGACAGGTTGAAGGGACGTTTTAGAGGGGAGGAGGGGGCAGTGGAGTTAGGGAGGAACAGCAGAGAAGGTTGGTATGGGAGCAGAGAGGAGGAAAGGGGACAAGAGGCTGGGTGGAAGAAGAGGGCAGAGGCTACAAGTAAAAGACAAGCTTAGGAGGACAGCTGAGGAAAGTAGACTGGTTAGTGCACACATACACTATTGGTTAGAGCAAAGGGCAAATACGACAGGACATGGGGGAGAGAGCGGGCAGACAGGGGTTTGGGAGGTACACTATAAGGGGATGTGGTGGTCAATCTTGGGAGTCAAGATTACATTAGGGCCAGAGAAGGGACTGGACTAAAGGGGAGACGGCTGGGGAGTTTAGCTTGCAGGTTAGCGGCTGTTAGAGCAAGGCTATCTGGGATCTCGGGGGTGGGGGTGGAGGAGAGTGCGAGCATGCATTATTAGTAGCGTGTAAACAGGCCACAGGTCTGGCTCTGGCTTTTAGTTTAGTATGGCCGGGCAGAAGAAGTGGCATTGGCGGGGTGCTGCCTTCGTTCCCCTCAAAGGGAAGTCACTGCAAAGAAAGGATCTAGTAAAAATAAGAAGGGTAGGGGGGAGGGAGGCCAAAGATTTAGACAGAGCAGAGGGCCCAGTTTGTTATGAGCAAGATGAGCAACTTAACCCTTGTGCATTTATTTCCAATTAGAAAACAGTAAGTACATAAAAAGAGCTGACATTTTTTTTTCCACAGTGCTTAGCTTTGATATTTGCTTTTAGAGAAAGTTTTTTTTTTTTTTTTTTTTTTTTTTTTTAGTTTTTGTTTTTTGTTTCTAGGAGGGGAAGGGTCTATAAAGTTGTTTTTCTCCTTTGCCCATTGTGCTGTGTGTACAAGACACTTTTGTGCCTGCATCGGAGGCAGGAGAGGTGGCTTGGATGACGATTTGAGCTACCTGTCTCCCTCTGGTGGACAAAGTGCGCTTGGCAGTATGCCTTCTAGTAGTGTGAGTGGGTGTTGCTTTGCATCAGCTGCCGCATACTTACTGTGAAAATGTTGGAGCGGCGCTTTGACTGCTTGCGGATGGGCGTGGGCGTGTTGGAGGCAGCGATGGTCTCAATGCGCATCTCCCGCTGACTTATGCTGGGGGTGGAGGGAACAGAGGAGGAGTAGTCGCTGAATGCACCCCCACCGTTGGCCGCCTGGGGAGGGAGAGAGATGAAGAGGAACCAACAGCATCAGAGGGAGAGAGAGACAGAGAGAGAGAGGGAGAGACAGAGAGAGAGAAAAGACAATCAAAGTCAGAGTGAGAGCCAGAACAGAAATGGGAAAAGGAGAGGGAATAAAAACAAATGCCATATAAGCAGGTCAATTCAGGAAATTTCAGTACGGTACGTCCTATTCATAGCCTTTGTACCACAAATAGAGGCAGTGGGAAAAAAAGGTGTAAATCTACGTAAAACTGTCAGAAACAACAAGAGAGCAAAGTAAGGTCAGGCAATATGGACAAAATCAAATATCATGATATCTTTTACTAAATACCTCAATCTGGATATTTTGATGATACTGTGGGCATTTGTAGACTAATGGTGCTTTCATAACATATTTGCATACAACAGATTTTGATCAACAAATCATTATTAATGTGGATATGATGACCAAGCAGGGAGAGGCACATAATGAAACAGCTACAACAGACTAATGAGTTCAGAAAATTGCATCCTTCTATTTCCATAGTATCAATATAGCGCCCAGCCCTAACGTGAGTAAATACATCTTCGCTAAGTAAACAGAGTTTAATTGGTAACCAGTCTTACCTGATTAATGTGAACCGAGGGGATGGATGCAGCGGGGACTGATGAGTGGCTGGGAGAATTAGGGAGAGATTTGCACGGACCAATAGAAAGCTGTTGCTTTTTCCTCAGGGCCACAACCTTCTGAGCAACTAGAAGAGAGAGTGACAATGTGACAGATCAAAGGCTTGCACATTAATCCTGTTAAAACTTCCTTGACAGAATTAATTTGCTTTAAAAGAAATACACTGGCATGAGAATAGACAGCAAAATTATACAAGTGGTCACACTATGTTACTTTGTGAAATGCACTAGGCTGAGTGACAGTAAGTGACTGGCATTATCTCAGAAGAAATGATATGGACCAATCTGCCAAACCTGCAGTGCATGTTATTTATCTGGGAGACTCACTTCAGCCTGACATCAGAGTTCAAGGTATTCAATGCAGCTTCACTGTAAGCACACTGGATTTTGTTTAAATTAAAAAAATGTCTCACAAATGCACATTGTGTGTGTCCTTGAGGCCTAATGAACATGTTGAAAGCAAATCCGACCTCAAACATTTGTGAAGCCTTTTTTTTTTTTTTTTTTTTTGCATGCTTTAAAAGTTGCATTGTTTACATTGGTGTGTGCAGTGTGTCGCCCACATGTTCATAGTGCTGAAGTACATGTTATGTAAACAAAACAGGACCTGGTTCTCCTAGTGTGCACAATAGCGCCACTAGTGGTCACAAACTAGACTGGGCACCTTTAAGAAAACAGGGCGGGCTGCACCCATGGTCATGAGGATATATGCATACTGCTCTGGATTGCATGCTAAACTGATGAAATTTTATTGTCGGTGCTATTGCATCATGTGGGATGTTTTAACTCAATGAATTTTCCACATTTTATTTATTTTCCATCTGAACATATTAGATAATGCTACATTTAGGGCAGCTGTAAACAAAGCCTGGCTATACATGATTGTATTATATGCTGACACCTTCACAGGTACAGATATTGTTTCAATGTTTAAAGACTTACACATCAGAGGCAGAGAAAAGCACTACAGAAACAGACCATTTGCCATTTGTCATCAGACACTATTCTAACTTGATCCAGCTTGCCAGTGCAAACAAAAACTTTTTTTCCTTCAGACGAGCAGCACACTAAGATCAGATTCAACATAATAACCCTAAGTGCGAATAAAGCTCAGCAAAGCAGTTGAATCCAACTCCAACACAAAAACAGAGCCATATGAGCACATAATCAAAACCATTTGTTTTCCAATCAGGTAATAAACAATATACTACAATATACTATATGGTAGCTTATACAGATCTCCTGAGAAGAGGGTGCCACCATTTCCAAAGAAAATAATAATACAATATGACATTGGCAAAATTAGTCTGTCATTCACTGAGCTTCACGGTGTGCTGTTAGCCAAATGAGACTATTGTCACCATCTGAGGAGACCTGATTTGCCATGCAGTTGATGCAACCCATCATTTAATTCACAGCACACTCAAGTGAGGGACTGGGTGGGGTGAGGGAGCGGGAGGGAGGTGTTGTTCAGGGCTGCGTGATGTGAATTAGCAGTGAGGGAGAGAGAGATGATTTCAAGTTGTGCTGACAGCTGGGACTATATCGCGCAGCTGCCTGCTGCAGCATAGCAAATAGGGAGAGAGGGCGAGAGTGATACAGAGTGAGTTCTCCAGACAGCGAGCACTCCTTCATGTCTTTTAATTATTTCAAATAGGGCTTCAGGAAGCAATTAAGGCAGGGAGGGAAGACAACGTGCCTGCGCATCAACAGTCAATGAAATGCAAAGTGAACGCGGTGTTACATATTCAGATGTTTTGTGAGGCGATGACAGCCTTTCAGAAGCGCTGCAGTCTTCAGGGGAAACGTGCTTTAGATGAAACAGTTGAGTCTTCAAATGACAGTTTCATAACTTCAGTTGTGGATTCAGGAGAAAGCCCCAGAGTTTCCAGATAATTGATCCTTTTAATTATGAGACATTAAAGAAGTATTACACCTATTATGCAGCTGAATATTAAATGGTGTCTGGCTTAGGGCTCTACAATTAATTGTGTGTAATCATACATATGATTTAGGCTCCTACAAGTAATAACTGTAGAATTTGTCAAAAAGACATAAACATTTAATTTCATTTAATTGAGAATGTCCCTGTTAAATAAAGTGCTACCATTAATGTTTGACAGTATTTACAAACTGCACTGCCAATCACAGCAGTTTGGCAGAGAGCGTAGCCGTAGAGGATATTCATTTCTATGCATGTCCTCCACTCCAATTGAAAGAAGCATGCAAAGGCAGGTGGATTATTAATGTTGCTGGCAGTCACTCAAATATTTTATTATTAGCTTGGGGCTGAAGAGACAAGATTTCTCACCTCCCTAATTATTGAACTAATTGAGCACAAACTAGCCATTCTAGTCACTTGTAACCACCAGAGTGAAACAAGAAAGTTGCTGAGATGAAAATGAGTTGAAAATGCTGATCCAGGTTCCAAGACAAGTGGATCCTCAGCAACTCTGGAGGAAGACTTGACTGATGAACTGTTTGAGAATCCCGCACTGATTCAAGATGGTCCAAATTGGATCATCTGACTTAAATTGAGAAGATGATGGTGAAAAATTTCTGTCCCAGTTGTGCTCATATCTTTTTCCTCACATACTGACGCGTTGGCTGGGCCAGCAGCTCTGGTACTTATTTCCAAATATCAGCAAGTAACCTACAGTCATTCCAAAAAAAAATAATCAGCCCCTTGGAAAATGGTGAAAAGGTGGTAAGTTTAAATTTTGGAAATGTGGGTAGCCTGGTGCAAATTTGATGTATTTGAGAGAAGATATACAGCCTTTGCATATTTTGGTTTTACCTTGAGTGTAGCCTCATAATATGCAAATACTGTGAACCACCTTCATTCAACCTTGGTAATCTTTGAAAAATGATGTACTCTGCTACAACCAATCTGTGCAGTGCCTCACAAGCTATAATGGTCTCAGGTGCTAGTAGGGATAACTGAGTGACGTCTACCACTTTCTGAACTTTCTGTCATGTTCATACTGCAGATACCGCCTCCTTTCAGGCCAGTATCTAGTTTGTTTTCCATGCAGGCCCCTCTCACCATCCTGGAAGACTCTCTCCACATTCAGGCCGTAGGTGGAGCAGGTCTCATAGTATGTGGAGCGTTTCAGGTCATTTGACAGCTTTCTGGCCCGTGAGTCATCAATCACTCTGGGGTTGGCAGCACTGATGGCATCTGAGAGAAAATGAGTCAAAAACAATATGTAACCTCCAAAACATCTCTCAATCATATAATTTACTGTGATGTGATGAAAACAAAAACAGATTTCCAGTGTTTAAGTATGCAGTTCTGTTATGGAGGAGAGCGCTGTCTTGGTAAGGCTTTATATCAGCTGTAGGCAAAACACCTTGTGTTCCCACGAGGACCATGGGGACCTCAGCTGTGTTCCTGTAGCTTGATAGGCGCAAGAAGTAATTGTACACAGTCTGGAAGCTGATCTCATCCTCCAGGCTGAAGACAAAAACCACCGCATCCACCCAGGCAGCAAACTGAGGATAGAGCAGAGGTGGCATGTTCAAGCACTGCAAAACACAAGCTGTCTTCTCATTAAGGAGCGAGCACGTTCACACAAATGTTTGAGACTGAATCACCTGCATAAGAAAAACTGCATTCGCTTGTGGTGTGCATAAAATGTCTTGGCATCATGGATTGACAGCATTAGTCGACTATTTGACAGCACAGTACACGCTCAGCATTTGCACCGCCTTCCCATTAATATTTCAGCCTTCTGTCTTGCATGGCCTTGCATGGAAAACATATAAGGGCCAGCTTCAAGAGGGCTCACAAAAGTTAATATTTATTTCCTGAACTACCTGAAATGTAACTGTTATTCATTCCCCGATGAAACTTTTGAATTAACAGGACTGTTATTTTCATGCTATCTCAGTGGATCAACAAATTAGTCAAACTTAATGAATAACGTTTGCTGTTATTATGGCTCTCTTAGTGGCATGAAAAAAGAGATTACTACTGATTTTCTGTGTTTGGAAGCCACTGACACTCAGGGTCCACATAGAGACAGAAGGGGGCAGTGTAGTAACGCCTACATTTTGAGTATCTTGTTTTAAGACAAAAGTTGCTGGTTTCTAGAGAGAATATCAATGAATGACCAAATACTACTACTGAATCCTTATCTGTTTTTTTTTTTTTGTTTTTTTTTTACATATCCACTGCTTTCATGGTCCAAAGTCTTGGGATTTTCTTAATCACACACATGCACAGTATCTGTATAGTTCATAATGGAGGAAAAGAGAGGTTTCCCTTTGAGTTAAACAAGTAAATTATAAACACCTTAAGTTGTTAAAAAAAAATGGCTAAGGAAAACCCAGAGTATGGCTAACACTGACAATCAAGCGATCCCTTTTCAACCGTGTCACCCTGTTCTTCATTGAGTTTTCACATCTAGGTGGACCCCTGTGGGGAATGAATGGCAAACAGAGCCTCAAAGCCTCAGCTATGCTCAGCCTCCTGTGTGTGGGAATGTAATGGAGGCCTTTAATTATGTTGCTAATTATACAGACAGCTGACAACTGAGCCAAAGTAATTTCTATTCCCTAAACTCGCCAAGCATAATGCAAGCATAACTCACAGCCTTGCTGGGCAGGTGTCAATCGCTGCTTATCAAAAAGCGTGGCCAATGCACGCTGAGATTTATGTGTGACAAGCTGCTTAAAATTAAGTGAATGAAGTCATGAGCGAGCCTGTTTGCATTCCCACATTCAGACTTTAGATTCTGCAACCAAGACGCATCGCATGACAACACCACCTTACCTTCATTCAAAACAAATCCAGTAGTTTTGAGGATATCTGCACTAGAGCTCACGATACAATACACATCAGGATGTATGAGTCATGATGCAGTTGTCATTTCAATACATTTCATTACTTTATAGAAATACCTGAAAATGTTTAAACAGAACGTAAAATACAACCTATTGCATAAGACCTGGATAGACGAATAAAATACGAACTTGAAGTCATTATGAATCCAGACTAATGTCACGGGTGGTGAAACAGTAAAAACATAAAACGCCCAATGTTAAAATCCATTTGAGCCCGTGGTGGAGCGGTGGATAGACCGTGGCAAACATGGCTTGAGTGCAAACGAGGATAACAGTGTGATGGCTGCTCTGTCATTACAGGAGGCTGGAGCCCCGGGATGTTCTTGCTCATTTGGAAAGGCATGAAATAGTATGACCAACAGCGACAGTATGTTTCCCTAAGCAGACGATGAGGACTTGGCAAAGCACACCTGTGTGAAATATTAAGAGATATAGGGCAACTGTTTCATCCATACTAATAGGATGATTAGGTGCTGTGTTGTGTCTGGCTGCAAAAAAATTGCTTTTGGCTGGGTTTAACCACCGATCTGTTGCCATCCCTTAAGTGCTTTAGGAAGAATGACCACAAAGCACCGCCGCGCTGTTCAAAACAGTCCAGCAGTGAAATAATGGTCCATCGCTGGTCTCTCTACCATCTCTGGCTCCATGCTGAAGTTCTGTAGTGGCTTCTGCGTCGTCAGGGGACGCATCTTACAGCCTGAGCGTAACAAACATTGGTTTAGAGTCAGTGTCCGTACCTGCAATTCTGGAGGCCCGCCTTCATCTCTGATCAGAAGAAGGTAGCTCTGCCCATCCACGACTATTTCTTTCTTGAACCGTCCACCTGAGAAAAAGAGGATTTAGAGAAGTTTATTCCAAGGTAATTCTGATTATTCCAAGGTAATTCTGATTGAGAGACAATTGGCAAAGGAGATGATGCCGGTACATCATCATCATGGCATATTAAATAGATCTGGGTGATAAATCAGTTTTATCTCGTGATATGAGACTAGATATCCTCCAGGATTTTGGAGGTTTAAAAGCTTTAAAGGCTGCATTACATTAAATTTTCTGAACTTATTTGCCTGTTCTAGCTGTTCTGTTATTTGCCTCTGCCGGCTTGATCGTCATATTCACCTTAATGATGACGGTTTTTCAAAAATCTTGAGTGTAAATCTTATGAATGCACCAATAGCCATTGCTACAATATCATCACAATATCAAGTATTCAGTCAAAGACACTGTGATATTTGATTTTACCCGTATGCCATTCACTACATTCACGATCATAAAAACAACTGTATCATAAAACCAGGGCGGATGTGCTGGATAAACCTAATTTAATATCAAATCACAGCTTAATACGGCTCATAAAAGTTTGCAGAGATGTGTACCAGTTTAACTCCTGCCTCTCAATTTAAAACCCACTGACTGCGGTGCGGTGAGAATCATATGCTGACAGGAAACCAGGTCTCTCCGGAGCCAATTACGTAGGCGAGAATTTGCCATTTAGCGTGTCTAATGTGCAGCTGCTGAGGGGGCCTGTTCAGCACCACTGTCACTGCAAAGCCACAAGTCGTAGTCCTGGAAAGCCACAACCACACTTCACATCACTGTCATCAGTCGCCACCACTACGCTGCATGAGCCACGTTGAAGCGCTGGTTGCACTCACTTTTGCAGTTCCTTCCACTTTGCAATAAAGTGATAAGAATAGCCCTTATTTTAGCGCTGAGACAAAGATGGAGGAAAGGAATGGGAATTGACAGCAGAGGGGGAAAAAAAGTCTTCCTTATCCCAAACTGGTGTGGTTCATGACCACAGGACAGTAGCGAGGAGCTAGCACTCAGCCTTGAGTTTCTTTTCCCTTTTCTTCCTTTCTTTTCTAATATAAGTGCATATTCCTTGCCGCCAGCAAAGCTGGCTGCAGATAAAGTAGAGACCAATGGGAATACCTCACAGTAAATTGGATTTTGCATATCATTTGAATGGTTTGCGATCCTGCGGAGATTAAAAACATTCAAATGAGAGCGTTGCGAGGCAAGAGACGTCCCTGGGAATGAAAACATTGCCTTATGAATACAAAAATGTGCTGAGAGCAATCTTCACCAAAATTGAATAATGTACAACTCTGAAAAGACATATGAATGAGCATAAAATATATCAAATAAAGAAGGCTGAACATAACAGAAAAGGTCCCTGTTACCTTTATCAGATTTTAGGTGTATGGTAATCAGGGATGTTATCGGCTGAGGTCATCTCAGCATTAGATAACAACACGCGGGGACTTAAACAGTTAACGTCTAAACTTGCCGACTAACATAGTAGGACCTACAGATTCCACTTCACAGAAGAGCCATACAGGTCATTCAGGGGCTGGGCCATGTAATTTTCAACAGGCAGACAGCGTTCTTGTCTCAGCAGGCAATACATATCCACTTGAGCCATACTTCCACCCCGTTAAGTCCACTTTAGCCCGCCTGGCAAACAGGGGATTCTCCAAGCTTCTCCCACAAGCTCTCGAGCCCAGTTGGATGCTGGTTGTGTAACAGGGAGAGAGATTCACATACCAGCAGCCAGATTTTCTCCTACTGAAGTCACAGAGCTTGTAGATTCTGACAAGGGGTTGAAAAATAATGTGTTTTTATGTCTGGGAATCCCCATTTAAAAAGAGATTAAGATGAGGAATATCTTATCAAACAATGAGGACGACTGGGCTGCAACGATACAGAGAGAATGAAAGACTTATCGAAATACTCTGGCATGTGTGAAATTTGAGAGCCTGTAGATTGGCTGTAGCAGATCAGATTATGGAAACTGTGGAGAACGGTCTAAAAGCACACACGAAAACAAAAATCTATAACGACTTTGTGCTCTGGTGCAAACGTGGATGGAATGTGAAGCAAACATTTCAATTACATAATCATTCAGGATGCTGTTGTTTTCATTTCGAGCCAAGCCAAGCCAATATATCCCACAAATAAGCCTGTACTGTGAACAGCTCAATAAGCGAGGCCGTCTAATACACTACTGAGAATTTAACATCACTTGTAGCTCTTGTAATGAGGCACATTTTCTTCGGCACGCCATTGCAAGAACTCCTTATACAGAGGAAATGAAAAAGTAATTGTGTATTATTTCAATTTGTTGTTCAAGTTCCACAGAAACGGGAGACGTCTGTCCTTGCAGAGAGCCTACAGAGAGATGGTGAGTTGGTAGGCACGGTTAACACGCAGTAAGCATACTCTGCTTACACGGAGGCTTAGACCTTGACACAGAGCCACAATCCAACGGAGCTCCATCCAGTGTTGCCATGGCAACACACCCCAGTACCTTTTTTCAGATATCACAGCAAAAAGCCCAGGAACAAAACATTGTAGAAACAGCCACCGGTGAACCTTCCTCTCCTGGATAGCGCTTCTGCAAAATAAATACTTCCTAATCTGGAATAATGCCAGAGCAAATGCACATAAGAAACAAAAGAACTCGAGCAACTGCTAATCATGAAGCAGGTATGCCGTATCGGAGCAGCCCACAGCCACGCACAGAACACAGAAATCTGAACAGACATGTTTCCTTAATTACACAAACAACACTCTCGTTGTGTTTTCCAGCATTTTCGCCATTGATTTCTCAAGGACTAATTAGGCTATGAGGATTTTTCTCCCTCGGTGCAGCAAAATGCCAGAAACTAATTATGCGCTTCATGTCTCATCTTCACTATAATTACACCAAAATGAAACACTGCAAACCCCTCAAAGATCATCAGTTAACTCTGGGTTTGCCAACATCTTTGTGGCTTCTGAGAGCATTTACCTCTCAGTCCAAGCAGGGGCAATCTCATTATGATCCTCCTGATAAAGAAGAGAAAATCAGATTGTCAAATCTCTGTCACCAAAATAGAATGGGGAAAGGGGCCCTATTCTGGAGATTGGACCTCCTAACCGTGTTATACCCTCTAATTCTCCCTCAAGAGACTCAGGGAGGAGGCGGTTTATAACAGTGATTTGAAAAAAACAAAAAACCTTTAATCTACAGTCCCTGAGAAATGATGGGGTTTAACGGGATTTGAGATTTAAGCCCAGGCCTAAGTCTTACCTCCAAGTTTTGGGAACGAGTATTCCACACAGTCCTCTTTCCTGGGAATGTTTTGCTTTGTCATTATCTAGCTCGCTTGGCAGAGGAGTAAAAAGCAAATGTACAAATCGAAGGAAGCCAATTATCACTCCAACATCTCTTTGGTATGAGCCAACAGAAAACCTTTTGATACAAACCAATTAAACATACACACTCATTCACGGGGAAAAAAAAATCTCACACCATGCTTCATATGTCAACTAATGAAGTGAGGATGCATTACTGCTTTCTCTTCATGAATGTGAATACCCATCCTAATATGACTCTCTCCCTGCATACTATGGCAGTCAGTGCCAAGATGTGTGATTCTCCTCTTGTGAAGAAACAGATTTCACAGCCAAAAAATTCCTGTATAATGAATGAATGAAAACCTTTATTGCCCCTGAGGGAATCTGGCCTGCACAATGACGATAACAAAAACACACAACATGGGTCTGCGATATTAAAGCGGCCAACAATTGTGCGAGAAAAAAACATCAACAACAGCAACAGGGACAAAACATCAACTGGTGCCATCGAAATTTAGAAATGAATAAAAAGTAATGAAATCCATCGGCTTGCTAAGTAGCTGAATACTGCGATTGACAAAAGAGGCAACTCCTCTTCTTGTCTTCATTCTGGGTAAATTATACCTTCTACCAGAGTGTGTATTCACTGAACAGAGGGTGTGAAGGGTCTTAAATAATCTCAAAGGCAAATGTGACTGTGCGATCAATCAACATTTCTGTAAAACTGCAATCTTGTGCTCTAGTTATCTTGCCACCCTATCTTACAACCCCGGTCCTGTTTGCTCTAATTCACCACCATTACTGCAGCATGTCAATACACTCTGGATCGAAGTCTCGTTGAGTAATAAGAGAGGAGCTCTATCAGCATCAGATGGTTTTCTTCTATAACAAAGCCGCTGTTGTCCCTTTGCAAATTTAGTATTAGTATTCCAGCTCAATTTATCATCAGTGATGGACACTTTTAATGGTCTTCACAGTCCCTGATTGCAGGAGAAAAGACAGCGCTCTTCTGGAAAACAATAATCACTTCCTTTGTTTCCGTTGTATTTAAAATCAGTGAATTATTGGAGCACCAGCTACAATAGAAATAAGTCTGTGGTCTGTAACTGGTGTCATTTTACAGTGTATTGTACAGAAGCTATATAACAGGACCAGTAGATGGTGTCGATCAGCAAGTTAACACTAACATCATAAGAGGAAGGAACTCACGGGTGTATTTACGACAGAGAAACAAACTTAATACAAAGTGGAAAGACATGTACTCCATCAGCGAACCCCCTTGACCGGGTCAGTTTCTACAGCTTATAAAATTTTAACTTTTGGGTCTATTTAAACATGAAATGATGTATTTTACTGCTTACACTGCTTAAAGTTGCAATGAAATGAAAAATGACTTCTCAGCTTGTTAGCTAATTTTTCATTCCAAAATACTCACCTCTAAAACAGAAATAAATGCAGAGTTGTAAGAGGGTTTTTGTGTGTGTATTTTTATAGCAGAAGTCTTCTATATGCTGCAAAACAAGTATCTCTAATGGTGATATCATGCTGAACCAGTGGGTGTGAACAAAAATTTCAACCAAGGACATCATATTTGTCAAATTAAGCTGCCTTTCTCTCACTTAATTGATCACCTGATTGTTTACACTTTAGAAAGATGCTTCTGCACATTCACCCCCACCAACAACCTGTTTCTACAGGAAATTCATCTAATTAAAAAGCCCAAGGCTCCAAAAATATCATTCTATTTTGAGTTTGATAGCTCTGACAACTTCCTCTGGAGGACTTGACCCTTGGCCCGTACCTCCAGCAGCAGACTAGCCGTGCTTCTTACCTTCAGGAGACTCCTCCTGCACATATGTGCCTGTCAAGTACCGGTGAACCAAGGCAGACTTTCCACTGGACAGATTACCCACAATGCCCTGCAAACCCAGAAGCATAACACATTGATCATTTTTGACAGGCATGGGTACACATTTACAGGCATAAATAAACTTCACCATGCACAGGCTGTCTGCGGTTGATACCGGCAGATCATTATAAGGAAAGGAAAGTCCTGTTAATGTACATTTGGCTGGTTGTAATCTTTTCTCTGCTTCCGCTCCCTGGTGTCTAGACCAGGCCTGACTACAGTGCCTGCAGGGGGATGCATGGAGGAGGGTGGGCTGATGATGCCAGCATGTCTGGGAAGAACAAAGGCTGTAACATGCCTCATCTCCTCCTTCTCCTCCTCGTCTACCTACCATCACCCTCTTCTTCTTTAGATCATTAGTGGGTGGTAAAGCCAGGCCTGGTTCTAATAATAGGGAAGTTTGAGGCAAGACAGAGGATCTGTTTAGGGCCTTTTCCCACCTCATCGCTCTCTGATTGAAGTATATATAGGATGGGGTAGAGTTTGAAAATAAACTATGAATAAGCTGCATATAAGTTAGAGAAAGTTATGAGCTCTGTGCTGAAAGGTGTGAGTCAACAGAAATTGATGCTGAAAGTACAAAAGAACCGGCGTTCATGCTGTTTTAACTGTAGAGCTTTGTGACCTGCTGGTATACTGCCCTCGTGAAAATCAACCTGCTGGATCAGCACAATTCCAGCGTGAAAAGGGTGGCATATTTACTCTTCTGTGTAGATGTTCTGGTCTGGAGAGAATTATGAATGTGTAGATTTAAAATGATTGAAAGTCAGCTACAAAAGAAAATGTTACAATGGCATCTTCAGATTTTACCAAACATGGAATACAGCAAAATTCACTGTTTTACTGCTGATGCTTCTTGATCTTTTCTCACAGTGAAAAAGCAGCGAATCACCATAGTTTGGCTCACAACAACCCCCCCATTCCCTATGAATGAGGGGGCCGACTGGCCCATATCGCCCAAACCTCATAATGACTCAGAACTGTGTCTCTACGATCTTCCATTCCAGAGATATAACATTTTGACAGTTCAAAAAATGTTCACATCTCAAATTGACTTTTGACCCATATCTCCTGAACTGAAGTGCCTAGCATCTCAGAATCAAGATACACTTGGTGGATTTCGGGGTCCCTGAGCACACTTTGTCCCGTGTCTTTACGGCCTTCAGTTCAGGAGACATAAAATGTTGACACTTTGAAAATGTTCGCATGTCTCAAACTGACTTTTTGGCCCATAAAAAAGCGTGGTAATGGCAGTAATGACCTCAAACCTATCGTAGGCATCTAATAACTGCGGTATTGTGGTAATGCAGTTATCATCACAGCCCTAACCTTGTCCACCAAGGAATCTGCAATAAATGTTCTAACCTCAATCATTGTTAGTATTATTATTATTATTATTATTTTATTATTTTTATTATTAAAAAAGAGAGTATATTTTTCTAACTAAGCTTCTATAACACATGAGCAATGACGGTTTAACATCACTGAATAGAAACTCTTTGCAAGTTGAGAAACTGATGAAAGGAATGATTCTTCTTTTCTCACACTTAATTCGGCCTTTCCAGGTCTATTTAACTGAGAGCTGCCAATTAACACCTGAAAGGAAACAGATACATTTGAAGTGTTTGAAGTCAATGAAGTTCCTTTGAGCTCCCAGTGAATTCCCCCTTCTCAAGTTTTTTTTTTTTTTTTTCAAGGTGCTACCACAATGGATTCACCCAAGACAGAAATACTATATCAGCTGCCAGGAACGGTGGACTGCAGTTTCAAGGCTACAAGTCATTATGGGCGCAAAGCATTAAATCATGTGAGGATGTTAGCTGTGCCTTTGGCCGTGGTTGAGTGTGCTTCACTGGCGGGTGGGATCAGACCCAGGACGTGTCACTAGTCTAGCCCAAAACTGTCACTCATCTCACGTCCTGCTGCAAGCCACCCTGCATCTCCATGCCAACGCATCTCATTAAAAATCACCCACTATGTGCCAGGGAAAAGTCCAGCCAATTTCTCAACTCCTCTCTCATGTAAAATGCAACACCAGTAATACATGAACAGAGCATGCATTCTCACTGACATTTAAATCAATCAGATCGAGTAAATCTCTGAGGGATATGACAAATAAACAAAGACGGGTTGTTGGTTACTCACCACTTTCAGCTCTGGCACTGACCGACTCAATGTCCACTCCTGGCTGTTGACGAAAGAGTCTGAAAAGAACAAAGAAAAAGACAGACACTGTTAAAGCATGGATCACTGAGAGGTAAACCATCAGTTTATGTCCATCTGACGTGTTGCATATATAGTAGGCCTATATAGTTAACAGATGATCTTCAATAAGTTTTATCATGGTAAAACTGCCAAATGATATCATGAAGCAAATGTTTTTTTTTTTTTACTGCAGTTTGGAGGATTTCTGGACAGTGATGGCTGAATGTCAGCTGCAGATACAGCTCAATAATTACCTTGTGTTTTCCCCAAATTTCTCTCCAAACATGAAAAAGACATTTCAGTCAACCACCGGGGTATGATGCACGGAATAAATTTGCAGGGCTATCTTGTAACAGGTTTGGTGAGATCAAAGCGTCGGAGGTTATGACCTTTCAAACCAACAACTTTAATGAAAAACATAATGCACGTTCAAAGAGGAGAGGCCAACTTGGCAGCAATGATCTCTCCATCTCTGTTGGTTATTTCATCGAGTTTATCTATTTAGTTTGATCTTTTGTACAAATGATCTGAGGCATTCAGAGGGAACCTTGTCAAACACCATTTTAACAGGAGATCTTGCCACAATGCAATTGATGAAGATTATAATAGTCCATTGTAAAAGACAGGCATTATCTAGCTTGATTCGACTTGCTTGGTTTTTGAATGACATTTGGAGACTTTGAGTAGATAATCATGCTTTGAAAGAGGGAAGTTGGAAAGAGCACTTAAAAGGACAATAAAAGAGCTCAGAACTGAAACCACAAATGACAACTCCACAGGCCCCACAGTCTGTTTCCCACAGCAATGGAGCGCAGGCAACCATGTTTCATAACAACTATTACACCAAAGACTACCTTCCTGTTTTGGATCATGGATTTCCCACCATCTGAACCCCCCAAGGAGACACCATGTCTAATAGAGGGCTGTCTCCAGGCAACACCACGCAAAACCAGGTGGGATCCTCCACCCCACCCCCAGCCGTGTTGAAACACCAAGCGGGGAGTCATCATTACCGCATTACAGTAAGCCTGTTTGCTGCTGCACTCGTGATTGCCCTTCATGTTCTGGCTAGTGTTACTCCATTTAAAAAAAAAAAAAAATCATGACAACATAACCATTGTCAATATACGACACATCACCACAAATTTACAGTAAAAGTGTCTGCATAACCCCAAATACACCTGAGCCAAAGATCCTCTTACCTCCTACAATTAAGGCTAAAAGAAGCCAACTCCTCGTTTAGCTTTTTGAAGCACTAAAATGTTTACTTCTTTGTGACCCTTATTCATGTCCTACAATGCGCCTTGTGGTGCTCCGGGTGTCTCGTTTTGGAGTGGGAGGAGGAGAAAAGGGAAAAGTGCCCTGACAGGAGAGCCTTTCACTGTGTTTTTCAGCAGCATGCCTTACGCTATACCCTTTCAATATGGGTTTGACACTTGTTGAACATGTCAGAACATGAGCAGAGCCTCCCCTCTGATTCAGCTCTAATGGGGAGGCAAGTAAGTGCAGTTCACGACTGCTGGAGTGTACTTTAGTTGAGGTTTTTGCTTCCTTTCCTCAGACGTCTTCGCATTTCCAAAGGTGTTGAGGTATTAAGCTCAATTGTGTTATCTGGGTTTTGTTTTGTTGTTTTTTTTACATAAGTTGATGAAAGGAAACAGTCATAATTAGCACGGAAATCACACTGCAGCTGTAACACTGGAACAATCGATGACTGGGGAAAAAAAAATATCAAAATAAACAGGAAGCCGCACAGAGAGACACAATAAATGATATTTTTCAAATGATTTGTTCAGCACACATAATCATATTTTCAGAGAGGAACACATTCAAACAAAGACTAATCCACAGATAAATGCACAGTGAAATTAATTGTCATCAAGGGCCATCATAAAAATGGGGCTGTTGGCCACTGTCACTGCAGCTCTGGAACAGCACATCCTCCTATTATGGGCCATAAAAACACCACTTAGCCTTTCAAGGACATAAAATACTGAAAATAAGAGAAAGAAATGAGACCTTTTCACAAAGTCTAACAAGAACCCCACAGCCGCGTCGTCCGTGTCGTCCCTGTCGTCCCTGACATGAAAATAATTTGTGAAATCACGTGACATATATTCACTAGTGCTGCACCACATAGCCATTCATAACAAACTGTAATGTGAAGAAGATGTCCAATCTGTGCCATCCCTGGAACAGATACAGTACAACCAGCTTGGTCCCCTGCTAAAAAACCCTAATTGAGTTCATGTGCTCTGTTACATCATTCTTTAAATATGAGCGTCCCCGCAGAACTGTGGCCTAGATTGCCTATGGAAACAGAAAAGCCCCAGCATTAGTGATGCTCACCGAGGACACCAGTGTCTTTGTCTCCATGAGGGGAAAACTGTGTTGCTAGCTTGTTTGTTAGGTTTTTCACTTCACTGCTCACGTCTACTCAAATAAAAATGACTATTCAGTCAGAGGGTACTGGTGCACGATCATGCCCTCTTATTTAATTTTATGAGAAAGGAAAATGCTGCGAGAGCAGAAACTGTGTACATGTGGTGTTTGTTTGTGTGTGTGCATGCACATGTTCATACATGCGTGCATTTGTATGTGCATGTGAATGTGCAGTGGTTTTGGAATGAGAGGGGACAACCTTGAGGTCTAAACTTCCACTCAAGCTCTGACCATGCTTTCCAACCATGCTTTCCCACCGTCAAAAATTACAGAGTGAGAATTTAGCTTGCAATAAGTATTTTTACATTCCTCATTTGCAAACCACACCACTCACTACCCACCAACATTTCCTGTCTGACTAGAAGTATACTTATATCATGTACCTCTTGACACAATGATCCTGTACCATCTTCCCATCGTGCACTACTCTCCAAAGCCATTTACAGAGCGAACGGCTCAGTCAGAGCTCTTATCATGATCTGCTGAGCCCCCAAACAGCAAAATGTTATTTCTCTCCAAGGAGACAAGTGACAGGGAATAAGGTAAAAATGCTTTACACCGTGCCAATCTATTTCAATTTGGTTGGCCTGCCATACGTATCGCTCTTAAAGCGTCGCATTCTTAGTAAACAACAGAATTCTCATTTAACATGAGATTGGCAAATTGGGTTTTGAGAAGTCTAGCGTTCACATCTGACTTCATTTGTGGAGTAAAAGGAGGAATAATGGCAGTACTAGCTTATCTTTTCTGCCATGCGGCTGAGCAAGCTAATGAAAATGATCAATGATAGATAATTAAAAACCCTTTGGAGTAAATGCTTCTTGCACAAAAACCACAGCCCCTGCACTACTGACATATGGGATATATGCCAAATTCAGCCCCATTCCAGAAATAGAGTGTGGTCTCTCAAACTCGCAAGTGATTGGTGTTGGGAAGCAAACTATTTCTCCTGAGACGGGGGAGCAGCAGGGTATCGCGCACCTACCACTGAAGCACGAGTCCCAGAGGATCCTGAGGAAAAACACTACATGCTATAGCTGGGATCTACATTCACAGATGCTCAAATAAGAAGTTAGATTCTGTTATTAACAAACATCTCCCTACTTGTATTCCCCCTCGGGCTGCAGGTAGGGAGGCATTACCACAGTGTCCTTGTTTGTCCCAATTTGTCATGAAGGTAAACGTGATCACTTGAGGATGAATCGCGTAACCAAATACATCTGTGTTTCAAATGAACTCTCAAGCTGCAGTTTATGAAGTAAGCAAACAGACTCCAGGAAAGGCAGATTTGTGCCGAGTCATATTTACAGAGTAGAAAATGTTGACAGGAATTCACAGCAAAAAGCCTATCACCTGAGACCCACCAAAAAGAAGCATTTGGGGATTTCACCCTCATGAATAAATTTTCTGTCAGATTCAAGATAAAGGGTGGATGGACCTCACTCTTGGGAAATTTTCAGTAGGCAATAACAAGTGATGAGAAGCCAGAATAAATACACCGAAGTCAGCACTTTTACCAGCCTGCTGGATCCCACTTAGACTTAGCAGCAGAACATACATTTGGCCACTACAGATTTAAAGCAAGTCTATCTGCAGTGCCATTCCCAGTATTTCAGCTCTCACTAATGAAGTGCAGTGCTGACCGCCTTATGCCTCATGACTATCCACCCCTCCTCCAGCCCAAAGAGTTCAGAGAACCCTCATCTCACCACATGGTTCACTGATCACCCGTGTATCCACAGGAATGGCTTTGTTCATCCACAGGTGGGGGTGGGGACTCAGCCCTCCTCCCCCTGCACAAGACAGAGAAATCATCACAAAAAACAGCACTGCAGAAGAGGCAGAACGTGTCGTTGGGTTGGATTCTGTCATATTCATCATCATCCATTCTCAACCAGAGTGTGTTTTGTGTGTGTGCGTACGTGTGTGCTCACACTATTGTATTGGAGAGCTGGGCCTCCGAGGTTTCTGGATTTAATTTTGGAGCTAGGCTGTCAAACACTTAGGCAGGTAGCAACAGGCGACGGGTCCCGCCCTGGGCATTGAACACCAAACTTTACTCAGGTTGATCGGCACACCTACATTCCTAATGCGTGACTGACTGGCTCTGCAGTGCAATACACAGGCAAATATCAGTGAATACACACTTAACACTCCACCACAAAGGACTTGGTATCCTTGGAAACATGTCATGTGTGAACACAAACAGGGGACTTTTTACTCGCAAGAGAATGAAACATTTTCCCTTACGGTAAAAAATTAAAGGTGCATTATGTAGTTTTACCGAAGATATTTTTTTTTTACATTAGCAGATTAGTTACTATACATGCAATTTTTTGAATTATTCTATTCCATTTTATAACAATTCAAAAGATGAAATCATTTTTGAATACTGTAAGTCAAGCAGAAGCCTAGAAAATGTTTTTTCTAAACAATAAATCTGTATGTAAACGAAATTGTGGTTGCTACTGTAACAACAACAGTGAACTGGTAACTTCTCAGTGTCTCTGGGACCCAGTTTTCTCCTGATTTTGTCTACATTTTTATAAACAGTTTAATATATTTGTGATATTCCATCTTGGATTTCTCTGAGTTTAAAATTGATCTCCCAAAATGATACTTTCAATTTGAACAGAAATGAAAAATGAAAATGTGCATGAAGGTAGTCATTAAGTAGTCACAGAGAGAACTGACTAGGTCTTTATATGAAGGTGTAAGATTGGAGCTTCGCATACAAAAAGCAGCAAACCACGGCTATTAATTCAGATAGTTACAAATATTTGCTCCACTCTGCCTGCTCCTCCAGGCAACTGGACAAACACACTCCTCTGTCAGAGCTAACCTTTAAACACAGTGCTTATGCCGTCTCTCTTCTCCCCATCATTATAGTATGTAGCCCGCTTAATTTAGCCCTGCTAGGCTGCCAAACGCATCCCCATTACAGCCACTAACTGCTTTAATGTTACTGCTTTAAACTGTGTCCCTATGAAGCCAAGAGGCAGCATTATCAGACTCCCTCGCCCTGTCTCTGGGTAACACAAATACAATACTGGGACCATGTGTTATACTGCAGTATTGGGAAACAAGCAATTATAGTGAATACTTAATAATCGCTGCTTGGGGTTTTCTTTCCAATGTCCTACTCACGTTATAATCAAAATAAGTGTTGTCTAAATCTGCTCAAACAGGCAATTAAAAATGAAAAGCACCAAAGAAATACATCACTCAAAATAGAAATTCCAAAAAGACTCTCCGGAGCCAAATGTTTTTAAATGCCATCCAAACTCGCAACTCTGCATGTGTTTTTCATTTGTCTTTCCAACTAAAAATTGTATTTTGGTGTTTTCATTCTGTAACTTTCTGTGCAGTGATTGAGGAGTTATACATGGTCTGCTGAGTGCTGAGAAATAAATTCATCAATCTTGCAGGTCTTACCTTGACCTTTGTTGACGTCAGTGACTGCCAGTGTCTCTATGGCAACTGACTGTGTTTTTTTATTCCCAGCCAGGGAATATTGGCCAGTGTCTTTGCTCGGGGACTGCTGGGATTCACATTTCCCACTGTAAGGCTGCTCTTTCCTCCTGAAACGGTTGGCTATGAGCTGCCATAAGCTTGGCTCTTCCTGAACTGGTTTCGAGGACAGTTTAGCAGGGTAGAGAGGTACCTCCATTAACTTGACCTTCCCCTTGCTGTGGTACTGTATATACTGTGTGCCCCCATCCTCTGCCGCCTCACGGGACAATGGAAGAGTTTTCCCTGTGAGGTATGAAAAAGGCCGTGAGGGCAGCGATGTCTCCTCAGCAGCACTTTTGGACCGAGAACGCAACTCTGACTCCCTCTCAGACTCCATATTGATTTTGTCCCGTGGTCGGGTCCTCCTGATGCGCAAGCTGAGACTCCGTCGTAAGGAGCCAAGTGTCCTTTTTGGAGGGTCCGATTTGCTGGATTTGGGGGAAACTTTACTATCTTTGTCATTTTCCTTCTCCCTGTCCTTGTCTTGCGGTGTTTTGCCAAACAGCCTCCAAGGGAAGCCCCCTTTGAAAAAGCCTCCCACATCACCGCTTGTGTGGCTCCTCTGGCTGTCTATCTCATCATCAGAGCCCTTCTTCCTCAGCTCCAGTACTGTCATACTCACAGGTCTGGGCCTCCAGCTCCTCTGGCGTAACCTGTGGGTCATGTCCTCTTGGCCAGAGGGCCGCTGAGGCAGGATAGGCTTGAGGCCATCCACAGCCCTCAAATCAGCCTTCCTGCTCCTGTACTGCTGCGTACTTTCCAAAAAGCTTGCTCTCCTGGAGACCTGCTGAGGCCCGGGCTCCGTAAGGACTAGGACTGGGCCTGCCAGCATGCACACACTCCTGGGCCTCCGGAGAGGTCTTTCCTGTTGAGGGTGAGAGCCTGTTTGCTGCCTGACTGGGTCTCCATACATGCTCACCGTTCTCCTGCCGAACAGGGCTTCCTCCAGGCGAGGCCTGCGCAGCACGGCCCGGGGCAGGGAACTGTGTCCTGACACGGTGCCATGATCCTCACGAGCAGGCCCTTTAGCATGGGCAGTGGCAGAGTCTAACACCAGGCCCTGGATATACCGCTCCTGGGTCTCTGTCTGAGGAACTGCAGCAGCCGCCTCTGCCACATCCCTCTCTCTCTGTGAGGAGTTAGCTGAGCTCTTGGAAGGCTGTTGCAGAAACCGGTCCGTCTTCATTTTTTCACCCTCCTCCTCCACCTGCTCCTCATTCTCCTCCACTACCACCTCCTCTCTCTGCCTGCCAGCTCTGCCTTTGCGGCTCAGGGAAGGCCACCTGCCATGCTCCTGTCGTGCCCTGCCCAGCCTAGGGCTGTTCTGTATTGGCATTGCTATACTTATCTCTCTTCTTGGCTGGCAATTCTCCACCAGGGTGTGAGTGACCTGGCCCATTCCCAGCTCCGACACCAGCTCATCCCTCTGCGTCTCTTTCAGGATAACAGAGATGTGGTACACTGTTTTCCCCTGCTGCTGCTGGCCAATAGCCGAACTCCTTGGGATAGAGTCCCCTGTACCATTGCTAAGGAATAGCATGGCACTTCAGTTGAACTGAATCACATTCATTCACACACTTGTGCACCATGAGCAAACGATCACATACTTCCAGGATGTTGTTAATGTTCTGCTCCTGGAGTCCATCATTTCCACAAAGAATTCCAGTGCCAGGCATAATCCTTCACCTTCAGCATAAGGGGGAAAAATCCTTCAAACAAGTCTGAGCAAAGCCTAGGTGCCACCTGCATCCTCTAGCTACTTTACTCAGCTCACTTGCCCAGGCATTTAGATTATGGTTGCTTTCTCCCCACACTTCATTCTACCTGTACTATACATGCAGATGAAGAAAAAAAAAAAAAAAGATTTTCTGGTGTTTGCTTTGTAACAAACAAAATTACATTTATAATACCTTCAAAACTTGCAACTTATAAAAAAAAATAAATGAATCATCCTCCCTCTTTGGCAAGTTACGAGCTGTGAGCAATCTGTGTTGCTGGCGGTGCAGACAAACCCCTTAATCTCTGAGCTCTTGCAGTTCAGAGCATGAAGGAGTGTGTCTCTGTTTGAACTTACAGCTGCCTTCCAACCCCCGGGACAGATGGAAAACAAGGAGTGGATCCCACGGGCATTAAACACACCCTTTTGATTTCTCCAGAGCTCCTGGCAGCCCCCAGAGACTTAAATGGACAAAAGTGAACACGAGATAGAAGGAAGAGTGAGCTGATCATCTACTGCTGTAGCCAACAAAGGCTAGGATCGCGAACAAATAGCCATGAAAGAGGACTTTGTGTCCAAAGGGGCTTTCTATCCCTTACTCTTTTTTCTGCCTCCTTTGCATGTAGTTCTCACCCAGCCAGGCCAAAACCGGGGATACTTTTCTGTGTTTACTGGAGGAAGAGAGAACCACAAACTCCTGATACTTTGTTCATTCATCCACATTTTAGAAAAAACTTAAAAGCCTTAACTCTAAGGGTCCTGCAAAGACAGACATGGTTGTACAATTTGGTCAGATAACCTTCATAGGGCAAGACTACAAAATATAGGGCTCTCATTAGATGAGTTAAGAGAAAACTAATACAAACCTTAAAAGAGTGAATAACCTGAAGCATTTTCACAGCTATGCACCACAGCTCCACTGGCTCCTTCTACATAGCCTACACACTGTGGGAGAGTCTAAGCTTAATTCCAAGAATGGCTGAAAACTATTTATGCCAGAGAAAATCTAATTATTTTTAAACCACTGATAGTTACTGAGACGGAAACTAATGAATCGGCTAATATGTAAAATTACATTTATGTGAAGACTCTCTTTCAAGGTTTCTGAAATGAAAAAAAAAAAAAAAAATAGAATTCTGCACAGAATTTTAAGAATGAAAGGAAATCTTAATTGAACGAGCCTTCCTACTTTTCAGCCCAGGTTCTTCTTGGCCAGACCTTTGCTGTTCCATTGTGCATTGGTCAACTGAATTGGAGCATTTGTATATGGCCAAGTACTAAAAAGAAGGCCACCTGAAACAAGCAAAAACAAACAACCTCCACAGTGCACTGAGCAGTGAATGGTTTAGGCTGAAACACTGCCCCCATGTGATCAAAAAGAAAAACAGCAATAGAAGGGAACAAAAGGAAAAAAAAAAAAAAACTTTACATGGACACACTGACATGAAATAGGCAGTCCTATATTACAGATGATAATTCTGAATAACAACAGACAGGCGAAAAAATATTCTATGGTATATCAAGTAGCTGATCTATGTGTGTGTGGGTGTGTGTGTGTGTGGGTGGGTGGGTGTGTGTCTGATGGCACAGCAGTCTAATTACTGGATATGAACTTTGTGTGTTTGCACTGTTATGTATTTTATTACACAAGTTGTTAAAGAATACGATTTAAAAATACTATTTATGTGTTGTACCGAAACCTCTAATTATAACTTATACCATATTAAATTTAAACCCTAAAACAGCTGCGTGTTGAAAACTTAGCCAAAGTGTTAGCCATTACTTTCAATGAGTGTTTCCAGCAGAGCATAGAGCAATAAGCCAGCACTGAAAGAGCATCCTGAGAGTACATTATGGGAAATCCATTATAACCACAAAGCAGGAGGAAAATCCCTAAGAACCAAGGCAACATTGTGCCAAGAGCTCAAACCCACCAAGGCTCGTTTCACCTGAGAACACTCCAACAGCTCAAGCCCTGATAACCTTCCCATGTTGAAGGAAAAACAGGCTCCACAATCATGTTAACCTAAATTATCACTCTGCGTGACTTTACAGGGAGCTGGTTGAATCAAGGTCTCTGCCATGTGATACCGTCTACGTAAGGGGAAGTTCTTGACATTGCACGCATTTCTTGAGTCATTTTTTTCCTTTGTGTTATTATCTGGAAACTGGGAGGTGGTAAAACAATTTCAAGTATCTGAGGTATTGTTCCAGGAAGTCTAATGCTGTACAGTTTGGCAGGTAATATATTCACATGGACAAATGCACACTTAGGGAAAACATTATGCTCCATTTAGGAGAAATATGCTGCATATTAACAATAAACTACCAAGACACCAAGACATTGGAGACACATCCCATGCTCATTCATAACAATACTACAGAATGCTGTAAGGGCTCACTTATCTATTTATAGCCTTGATGACGCACTGGATGAACTCACTGCGTTTACCTGCGTCTAGGAAGTAGGGGTTTGGGATGATCTGGGGCTCATCAGTAAGCAAACAGTCCTCTTCACTCCACTGGATATCGTGGTGTCGAGTTCGCCTACGACCCCCGAAGCACAACAACATAGTCTGGCTGCACCCTCAGAGGGACTTCACCGCGACTCGAGGATATAACCACTCAAAACAACCATCCAGATGTCCCAAATGTGAAGTGCATCAGCTTGAAATGTTGATCATAGTTGAGTTTTTCTCTTCTGTTGAGCTTCGACTTTGGTAAACCTCTCAAGTGTCGCTGTGAAAATCTCCCTGCAGCTCAGACATCAGTTAGTCCTCTTTTGCTCTTGCCTGGAATTGCTATAAAAAAAATAAAAAAAAATCTCTGTAACTTTAGTGTCAGCTACAGCACGCTGCGGCCATGCTGCATCTAGCATTTAGACCCAGTAATGTGGTTGCCGCCAAAAACACACTGGTTACTGGACAGTGGTAGGATGTGGCCAGGACAGGCCATGTGTCAGGGTTCACTTGGAGCCATTTCCTTCTGGTAATCCGTCATGCAGGAGTGGTCAGCAGGGTCCTACATAAGAGACACTGATAGGATTAAGGCTAATCCACAGTCCTGTTGCCTTTATGGCGGTCCAGTCCACAGGAATTTGTGCTGTGGTGAGTCCTAAGATTTCAGTGTGGTGAACAGGTAACAGAGCTCCTCTTGTGCGCCCCGCTCTCCTCCTCTGTCCCAGATGAACACTGAACACTTCACTTCACTTCTCAGACTCAGTAACTGTATCTTCATGGCGGCTGGGAGGCATTTTCTGAAAAACTGGATTGGCATGTTTTGAGGTTTCTCAATTATCATCCGCCTGTGTATGTGTGTACACATCTGCTTGAATGTGAATGTACATCTCTCAGTGTGTGTGTGTGTGTGTGTGTGTGTGTTCTGGCCTCTTATCTCATCTGTGTAAGTCGTTTGACAAACACACAGGGGCCACTGTTACGTTTTGTTGTTTTGCCAACATTACTCTGTCCTTTCTTTGTACCACATGTCAAGTGCTGACCAATAGGAAGGTTTCCTGGAACTTTTGGGGAATCTGTCTACATATCTGTGATCATGGTAACGTCTTCCAGAAATCTTCCTCAGTTGTTATGAATCATCCAAAAACACACACATACATAACACTTGAGCAGTGATATACATTTCATATAGCATACATTTAATAAATCCTGCTTCATATGAAACCTGACAGAGAATCTGTCATATATCAAAAGCAAGTTGGGATACAAGAGGGGAAAATGTAGTTTGTTTGTTTGTTTGTTTGTTTTGTTATCTGAGAAATAACACCAAAATCCAATTCAGCTCAGGTCATATAAAATACTTTAATAGGGAAACTCATTATGGTCCCTTAATTAGATTTTCTGAAGTGAGGAACTTTGCCAGAATCAATTCGGGCTGTTATTCACCCCTACAGTATTTGCATCTTCAGCTGAGATGATTGCAAATAAAATACCTGTCACTTCCAGTGGGGGGCAGTCACATCACTTTGGCTCCCACTGAAACCAAGGGACAGTTTAATGATGATTTTTGAAGGACTTTCATCATGTTTCTCTAAGGAAACTCTACGGCTAACTTTTGAAGTGAAACAACCTCAGCGATATGTTCTCATGCTACAATTAGTGGCAGGACTACTGACCGCCTGCAGATACAAACTTGAGAAAGCGAGTGGGAATGAGTTGGGAATGATTTCACTGCATCAATGGCTGATTACCTTCAGGGCTTGGCATTTGCATGTATCACTTTCAGGGGTTGCGATACCTCTCTAACACCTATTATCAGGAACCACAGGAAAGATAACTAAAAAAAAAACCTGCCAGCCGAGAAATGAAGCCATTTAACCAGCCAACGCTACAGACACAATATGTTGCCCAGAGACAGAGAACATTAGTAACACTACATAAAGAAAAGCCTAATTCTGAACAGCAGACATGCCAGACTGTACTGGTGGCTTTGTATAAGGACACAGACAGTTTGCGCGAGAAACGCTGCTGCTGTCTAGCAGCTTGCATGATGTGTCCCCATCACATGAGTAAAAGCTTTCCGACCCCTCGCCAGTGTTAGAACATGAGTCAGAACGAGGATGACAGCCACAGACATATGCACACACTCTCACAGAGACAGTTTGTTTCCTCTGACGATTGGGGCAACAGGAACAGTCAATGGCAGACACTTCTTCATTACTTATGACAATCACCATCACACATTGACACATCACAACATCAGCATGACTCTGACACTTGACATGGCTCTGACATTTTCCCGGTATTGTAAATCTTTCCTGTTACCTGCTATCTGAGGGCAGAATTGAAAATGTGTTATCTCGATTATTTGGAGGTATTGAGTCTGCCAGCATGAAGCATAAGTGTCAAAACTTGTTGCAATGAATTACAGGGATTGATGCGACCAAATATGACACATATATCAGCTCTCACAGGTATTGAACCCATGCTTCAAATTATAGCCTCAGGTTTCAATATTGTCTGAGCATGTGGATATGGATCAGTGCGAGGCACAGAGAGAACTGCAAGAAAAACTAGTGGAAAGTATTCGTATCCATCAGAATAAATCCTTGATAAAAGAGACTTCTGACCTCACTGAATAATAATGAGTGGAGTCATCAGAGACCAGGTATATAGGAACTCTGAATTGCTAATCTACAAGGATTGAAATTCTGCCCAAGGCGTTAAACCTGCCAGACTATCCCTAACGTCACCTTCAGATTTTTTTATTTTAGTTGGTTGTTAGCACCAAATGCTTGAAGCTCGCTGTGCCACTTTTATGACAAGGGGGGGAAATAAACTGAAACCTTTTCAAGTAAATGTGCATTGGAGAGGAGCAGGTATAGATTCTGTACAGTCTTACAGAGAATTTCAGGCAACATATAGAATCTACTGATTAGAAGTCATTTCAGCTCTTTGGCTCCCTAGTTGATCAGCTAGCTTCATGTGAAGATGATACAATGACATTAGGCTATTTGGTTTGCTATTTAAGGTGAGCAAAAATATCTTTTAGAATATAAAAACAGACACCCATACAATTCATTCACACTCAATTCATTTTCATACAATAAGAAGATTATAATTGTTGTTGCAAAGGGTTGATTTATATAGAGTAAGTTTTACTATCCGAGTTTATTACATGAGTTTAATATTCAGACTAATGTAATTTATCATGATTGATGAAGTTTGATAGTGAAGTGTTACTGACTGAACAGAACTGGACTCCTGTGGTGACCGCAATGTGGCAAAAATATTAAAAAACACAGTGGCAAGCAGCCATTAGCAGGATTCAAGTCTCCGGGAAAATGATTTGACAGCGAGAATATAAGCGTGCTGTATCTCAAAGATAGAACATTTTGGTAAAAGTCTTTACACTGCAGCTGAAATGGTGCTTGACATGTTTCTATTCATAAAATCGCTAAATTGTGCTCATGGTGACGTTCCATATGACAAAATGGGCCTGGTGCCACTGTGGGGCCCCTTGTGAACAGGCGGGTCCCTGCCAGATCTGGATTTAACAGGTTACGCTTTCCTTCCTGTTTGTGCACCTTCACCTTCAGCTTCTTTTGTGTGTCAAATAGTTACAAGTATCAATTTTTGGAGATACAAAGGTGAAGTAGGCGGTTGAAATATGCTCTAAGCTTAATCTGTAAAAAAAAAATAAATAAATAAAAACGCTTTTGTATTGCTGGCTTGACGGTGTAGCCGTGGAATGCGACCAAATGTGCAAACAAATGTGGTTGATCTGAAGTTTGGCTGCTCTTGCGTCAAGTGTTTACAAATGATGCCTCACTTCCTGTTTGCATATCTTCGTTGTCAACTTTATTTGCGCAGCATGGCCATATGGTTTGGATTTCCAAAACTCTGGGTGATAGCTGTAATCCAGAGAGTCCATATGTGCTAAGCGCAAAATTTGGATCCAATTTGCAGGAGGAATAACAAAAAAAGAAAGGTATTGCAAATCATTCAAAATGGCAAACAACTGAAATGGAAATGCACCAGATATGAAAAAAAAGAAAGATTCTACAGTTTAAGAGTCATTGCCCGAAATGTAAAATGAAATATTATAGTGAAACACCTGGCTGACTGGATTAATTTTTGATGTTTCATAGTGACAGACGTTTGAAACTATTTACCAAAACTGATTGCTCTAATATGTAGCATTTAGGAATTATGCCTTCCTTCATGTTATATTAGATTATCTTACATTAGATTAGACTCATCATTAATGTCATTGTGCAAAGTAGGCTACATGTACCGAGCCAATGAAATGCAGTTTGCATCTAACTAGAAGTGCTTGATAGCTTATTGACACAGTAAAATATGTAATAGTGTCCAAAATATTATAGTAAATATAATTACAACAATGCATCTTTGCCATCAACTTTATTTATGAATAAAAGCTGAAAAATGATGACACGACTTTGTGAAAGAGGCGAGATTTAGACAGCTGAACCATGCTGTGTGTAAAATCTGCCACTGATCAAGTCAACTTGGCTATATCAAGGTTGGCCAGGAGTTGGCGCTATACAGTAAAGCCAAATGCGTTTTTTCACACTGAAATGTCCATCTGAAATATACATATGTATGCCGCCAAAGGTTTGGATTTTCAAAACATTCATAATCTAGGATACAAGTCCAGTATACAATCTGTGTGAGACATTCTGCGGTAATTTGATCAATGTTGTGGGAGAAA
This sequence comes from Myripristis murdjan, assembly GCF_902150065.1. Taxonomy (NCBI): domain Eukaryota; kingdom Metazoa; phylum Chordata; class Actinopteri; order Holocentriformes; family Holocentridae; genus Myripristis; species Myripristis murdjan. The sequence goes on along the minus strand of NC_043996.1, from coordinate 22,063,073 downwards.
TAGCAAACACATAGGTTTTGCATAAATTTCGAAATTACAGGAAAAAATATCATATCATAAGTGCAGTTAAAGGCAAAAAAAATATGACGTGAAAAAAAAATAATTATGCATTTTACACCTCTAATTAAAAATCTGTGACTATATCTTAAAGAAAATGAAAAAAAGAGCATGTGACATAAATTCTCCTTATTAGGGCAGTCAGAGGGAGTTCCTCTGGGATCTATCCATTCCTGGGTTATCAGGTTATTCTGGTTATTATAAAGCTCTCTTTGGCAAAACAAACACTGAGTGAAAATACACGGTGGCAACATGAAAAATTACGACAGGTCTGTTAAACAGCCAACGCCATAGAAAGATCTGAATGGCATTTTTCGAAGGGAATTATCCATAGGAATATTTGTTTCAGCTCAAAACTGAAACCCGTCCTTTCATTTCTGCCTGAAATCAGTGTAGCATTTTTTCCGACGCAGCTTCACGTTGTTGCCATTTCCATATCAGTCACGGGTATGATATAAATAAAGAGTAATTTGGGTGTGATGGGAGCCAATCACAGTGTGCATGTATAGTTGAATGTGTCAAACACACACAGTGAAAATATGCACATGTATGCACACAAAGCTTCCCACTCCCAACACCCAGTTCAGCAACCTACACATAAAAATAATAATCATTTTCCCTCATAAAAAAAATATTCAGTCTTAATATAATAACTGGAGGTGGCGTAGGTGAATGCATAATTTTAACCTGCCAATTTTTTTAAATATCAACTTGCCAGACCACTTACAGAATTCCTCCTTCTCTGCATTTGCACTGAACCGATATGGCTGTGCATAAATAAGTCAGAAGACTCGTACACAGAAACAGGAGAAGGGCTACAGAGAGCAGCGAAAGTTTATGATAATTGTGCTTGCAGTAGTGGTATTGAGCGTGGGTGTAGAGCTTTTTAAAATTCAGCTGCACTAGCAACGAGCATACGTCACCATTCCTCCACTGCAGAGAAAATGATAGGTTTGAGGACGTCTGTGGGAGGCTGCCGGAGTGAAAAAAAAAATTCCAGACGCTTCTGTCTCTGAAACTCTTGTGAGCGAGCTTGTGCATTTGTACAGTGTGTGTGAGAGAGAAAAAGAGGCAGAGAATGCATGAAATTGAATGGCAGAGTGAGAGAGAGAGAGAGAGAGAGAGAGAGAGAGAGAGAGAGAGAGAGAGAGAGAGAGTATCAGTTGGAGAAAAAAAATGTGTACGCAGCATGAAGCCCTCTTATTAAAATTTTGGTGACATCCAAGATGCTCGCTGCTAATTTTCCTGTTTCCTCTGCCAGGAAATAATACCGAGCTGAAACTACCAGGCAGAAAATCAGCCATAAAAGTGTTTTATTTGTGTGTGTGTGTGTGTGTGTGTGTGTTTACATGGGAGGGTGAACCGGTAGGTGTATTGACTCTGCATCCAGTTCAACTCCTTGTAACCATCCTACAAACAGATACTTGATCATTTGTTTGAAGTGTCAACTGAATAACTTCGGGACCCAATTCCCCGGGCGAGGTGATAAATCGTGTTAATTTGGCCGAGGAGAGTGGTGGGACAGCAGCTGAACATGGAAAAAGGGACGGACATAACAAAGAGGCACATTGGTTTGTGGAAGATGGCAAAGTGACCAGCCAGAGAATGTGGGAGGAAGACTGCAGTGAGATGCACAGTTTTTACAGGCAGGTTGGCGTGGGCTGGTAGCTCCCAGTCCTCCTCCTCTTCCTCCTCCTCCTCCTCCTCCTCCTCCTCCTCTACACAAGCCCCACGCATCAAAAGCTTCTCAGAAGATACAGAGAGAGTAGCACAGAGAAAGACAATCATCAAAGATCCTCCGTAGCCAACCGCGGGGATGACGAACACATATAAACACGCACACACACACAAAGAAAAAAGAAAAGAAAGAAAAAAAAACGGCACTAACAATAACGATGCATGACAGCTACGTGTAATTTGTTGGTGTCTCCACCAGATTACTGACAGCTGAGTGCGATAAAGGTCAGAGGGCATGCGCAACTAAGCGGAGAGAGAGACGTCAATAATCAGGTTTCCGCCTAGTTTAAATGACTACCTGTTGCTCACCCACTTGAACCACCTCACCAATCTGCTGAACCTTATTTCAGGAGTGTGTAAACTCTGTAAGCCCTCGCTCGGCTCTGGGAGGCAGCCCTCCGTATGATGTATTATGTACATCATGTGGAGGGAAACTCGCACAGGACCAAAGTTGTCGAGGAGGAGGAGGAGGAGGAGGAGGAGGAGGAATGAACCAGTATAAAAATGGGCATGAAGCAGCATCACACCCGTGCCAATTCATCTCCTGTTGCCATGGAGAGCACTATAAAAGATCTGCTGCTGCAATTCATCAATCCGGCAATGTGTAAAATACACTTTGAGAGTAAAGATTAAACTCACTTACATTCCGTACGTTTCATGCCTTTAATTTGCAAAGCATTTTGGAGAGACAAATCAGAGGGACAAGAATCCAGGTGATGAATATTTACTTGAATTCTGCTCCATGAAAATGTAAAAGGGCAGTGTCAACACATCTAAGCATTGCTGGGGATTCCCTCAAGTACGGAGTAAGAATGCACATTTCCCCACCCCCCACCTGTTACTGTGGCAGAAGTGCTCTGATTGGCCAACCAAACCTGTTGGACATTGGGTTAGAGGTGGTTAAGGTTTGGCATGAGGCTGCAAATGGTTAAATTCAGCGATTCTGTTAGACGTGGTTAAATTTAAATGTAGGTTAGAAATGCTTGAGGTAAGGCAAGGGTCTAGTGTGTTTAACATTAAGGTTAAGGATCAGGAAAGGACTTCCAGGTTAAAAAAAAAATAAGGCAGTGAAACTAGTAAAACGCTCGCAAAAGAGATGTAGCCATTAGCTCACCAGTATCCCACAGCAAAATTATACATCTGCTGTATACAGTCTGGCTATCTTCTGTTTTCTTGAATCTCACTACCATCCTGTTGTCCACTCGAAAGGGAGCTGGTGTCTTTCACATCATCAGCAGATGACAAATTCACATCTTTTTGCCGTTAAGCTAAAGTGACTTAAAAATCTCAATTTCAGGGCGATGCCAGTCTAACTTTGAGTTGCTGTCTATTGACTAGAGCCGATGAGTAGCTAACATTACCTCAGGTCATTTTTATATATGTGGAATACCTAATTAGGTCTTTTAATATCTCCATGTTCTTTTTATTTATAATTTATGGGTATTTCATTGCCTAACCAAGCCTGAATGTAATAGCATCTTCACAAACAAATAGGTAATACAAAAAAAATTCTGGATGTTTTTAAGGTGACATAGTAAAATGGGACTATTTTCTGTTGGACGCTGTCATTTCAGTTAGTTGAGTACAATAACATCAAATGACGATAAAACAGAAATATTTTTTTGACAAGATAATTAAGGCTGCATGCTTACTGTTAGGGATCGCCTTATTCAGGCAAGTCTGTGGAAGATGTTGTTCATGACAGATGAAAATGAATGGCGGCGAATGCTACTAAAGAAGGTAAGAAACCGCACGCTGTCATTTGCAGCTTTAGTCTGACATCTAAAGCTGCAAATGACAGTGTGCGACAACACTAAGAAATACGTAAATGACAGATGGGACCTGAACAATTGGCACAAACTTTAAAAAGACTGGCACCGTCCTTTCAGCTTACTTCAAAGTATTATTTTTTCCTATTGTGCTCTCCATCATCAGGTGATAATGAGATATTCTGAGCAATCCTGATCCTACCTCGGACCAATAAGTAGCTACAGGCCGACTGTCCAATTCTCGTTAGTCTTGTCCCTTTCACTCTTTTCGAATTTTTTACTTCCTTGCGGTTTCAAAAGAGGGCCGAGAATAGCGACACATTTGGGCACAAGCTCCCATGTAATTTCCCACGCCTTTTGTCTGTGTTCCTGTGCCGCCCACGCATCGTGAGACAATAAGCTAGCAGCTTCATTATGAAGCTGACAACAGCATTTACACCCCTTAGTAGGAGTCAGGAGGAATACCATCATTCCTACCCCTGGCACTCGGAGCCCATAGCATTCAAAACTGTGGAGTATCTCTTGCTGATGCAAATGCAGGTCCAGATTGATGTAGTACTAGGATGTTTAGTCATCTGCATCACGTTGATTTAGTTTATGAGCCAAAACACCACATGAAAAGATTCAGTGTCCCACTGATGCAACGTGGCTCATTTACTGAAACAGTTACGCAATCAGTTTTCAACTGGTGATGGCTCAAGGATGGTGATGTGCAAATTTAAATTCTGTATATGGCAACTGGAGGGCAGATTGTGTTTGGTTGTGTGTGTGTGTGTGTGCGTTTGTGTGCGTCTTTCTGCAGATAATGTCACATACTGCTGGGCCTATAAGCCTAATATGTTTTGTGCACAGTTATGACTGTATGATCGAGATCCTCCCATAGCTGCAGTGATTCAAAACCTTTGAAAAATGTTTGTTCTTGCTACCGCCACTCCATCTATTGATTCACTCTCTACCTCGCTCGACCATCATTGCTCTCTCTCTCTCTCATGCTCTCTCATCTGATAACAAAGTTGATCTCACTGCAATTTTCAAAAACATTAGAGAAGGCAGAGCTACTAGGCTGTGACCAAAATGATGCATTGCAAAGCTTTTCTTTTTGGAAAGTGCATGTTCATAGTAGACTTGGTCACATTTGTGCGAGGGTCTGCCTAAGAGGCTGCGCATCCACAGACTGACAGGCAAAATGGTTTTATTAGGTCAATTTTTTTAGCTTGAGTTCTGCAAATTCATATTTCCTGTTGAAATGACTTTTGTCTGTGTGTGTATCTGTCCAGAGCTAATCTCGCATACGACTGTGCCTATCAGCCTAATATTTTTTGTGCACGGTTATGACTCTATGATCAAGGACTTCTGGTGGTTACAGTGATTCAAAACATTTGAAAATGCTGTTTTATACCACAGAGCCAACTCCACAGCCGGTTTGTCTGAGCAGCAGAGCAGAGGAGATACACCTGGCAGATCTGCGCTCTACTGACTGCACTCTTCTAGTTGTTGCTGTGTTCATTTAACCACCATATCCGTGACTGACGAAAATCTGAAATCCTTGGCCTGTGAAATAGCTCTGGAAGAATTAGTTCCACAGGCGACTGATTGACAATTATGCCACAGTTCACCAGTTCAACTCGTAGGGCATTCAATGGGATGGGCACCGTGGTAACATGGTTACTAACAATTACATGGTTCAGAGAGAGTGATGAGAATGAAAGAGGAGAGGGCAGTGGGGTAAATATAAAAATAACTTTCTTAACTCTCTCCCCCCTCTCCTATAATATCACAGTATCAAAGAGCCTAAATCAGCAGATGCCGATTGCCTCCCAATGGCCTGCACAGACAGGAAAGCCTGAGATATCCCCAAGGCTTCAAAGCAGGGCTTTAGCGTGAAATTGAATAACTTCAAAATCATTTGCAGCAAAATGTGCAAACCTCTATCAAAATTGACATGCCATCTGTATTCTGGATGAGATGATGTCCTCGGTCAGGCAGCCAGACGCAGACGCCAACTTCCAGCTCAGTGGTTGAATGACAGAGATTTTGAGGCTGGAGAAGCCAGTGCAAACATCTGTAGCCTACTCCTCCGTCAAACTCAACATGGGACACTTACCTTACAGATTCCTCAATACTTTTTAGGTGCCCTTAACATAATGACATATCATCCTGTCCCTGCCAGGTACATTTGAGAGAGAAACGTTTCATCATCCTCACTCCTTCAGTCCAGAATAGTGTGCTGCGAACAGCTGGCCGAGGTGAACTGAAAAACCTGAATGTTATTAATTCAGACACGGAGGCACTGAGTGACGGCACCCAACTAGTATTTTGTGCGATTTGCCTTTCGAGAAATGAAGCATGCTGAAGGGCTTTTGTTATAATGTCAACTGAGTCAGAAAATGGTACCACTATGATGGACCGGTTCTTCAAACCACCCTTCCCAGAGTGAAAAAAAAAAAAAAAAAAAAAAAAATACATGAGCGTACAGAAAATGGCCAAAGACACCGACTTACAGAAACTTCATGGTATAGCTCAGCATTATCATTGGTATTAGTTTTATTTTCATCATTAGAGTACTTCTTCAACATTAGAATTTGAGGATGCCAAAAGTGCCAATCACACTTTAAAAAAAATAAAAAAACAAGTTATTCTCCACAGGGCCGGACAGTGTGCTGAATACACAGTTCCTGCTGCTCCATCTGACATTTCACCACATAGTCTTTGCCAAATTTTGACACTGACAACTGAAAGATGTAACAACACTGAATAGACTTAGTGGCTATGATTTAGAAGTTTAGAAATGACAGCTTGGGCATAAAATCCCTAAAAAAAAAAAAAAAAAACAGTAAAAGAAAACAAAACCAATGTACAAAAAAGAGAAAAAGAGAAAGAAAATACAGATCAATCCAGTTTGATTGTTTTGAATAAACATGATGAGAAAAAATGCTGTGTGGGAGAAACAATATGGCAATCTCTGTAACACTGAGCCTCCTGTACAATCCTATGCAACCTGACAAAAATAGGGAAAACACCGAGATGAATTTTCTCCCTGCATTTCATATCAACTCATAGTCGTTCTCTCCTCCCGGACGAAAACTACTGAGAGTAACTAAAGAAATCTCAACTTGTTCTCACCGCCGAAAAAAACTTTTGAGTTACATCTAGCCTAGAGATTGAATTCTTCCAAATGCTGACCAGCCATCTTTATTAGACAGGGGGGAGTTCTCCCTTCGGGAGGTGTCAGAATCTAGTCAATTTAATGGAAGCACATTTCTGCAGAACCAAAGAGTTATTTAATAACTTCTGCAGCTCCGAGGAGGGTGTCCAAGCAGGCAGCTGCCATGAAAGTGCAGTTAAGTCCTCGCAGCTACCACTAAAATTTCATCTGATGATGATATTTCATATTTTTGTTCATCATACAGCCAGAGCCCCGCTGGTGTTACTCTACACTAACTTCAGTGGCTGGCTGATTAACTATTCCATCTAAAATGAATGATTGGCAGCAAAGAAAATCACATTCAAACTGCGATAAATTATCAATAAAAGTCTAATGGGTAAGAGGGGGAGCATGCTGCACTCGAGATGTTGATGTCTCCCATTCAATATATTTAATTTATTTAAACGCAGAAGAGGTCTGCACTGTTTTTCAGGTAACAGGCTGATTATTGGACTGTTTGACAGATGTTTTGCCCTGCAGGGCTTCATCAATATGAACATATGAAAAAATAGCTGGTACCCATGCACTTACATAGTTTATCTCTGATTGGATGAGAACATGATAGGTTAGTGACACGGGAGAAACCTAAGATTCCATACAGTCTCTGCATACTACATTTATTTCATAATCCCACTAGAAAATGAATATTTTCACAGTTTTCTTCCTGTTTTTCATTATGACACTGATAAAGCCCTGAAAAATGAAATGTCTGTCATACAGTCCAATAAATCAACCTTTTACCTAAAAAACATGAACGCGGACCTCTTCTGCTTTCAGATATTTGAAAATATTCACCAAATGTACCTCTAAGCATTGGGAAGAAACAGAAGTGCGCAGGGTTTTTCTCCAATCATCTATTATATATTTGATTTACCAAGGGCTCGTTGAAAACACTTGCTGCCAGGTATCTTGTATGCTGAGCATGTACAATGCTAGTGTACGTATAATGACTCATTGGGATTTGAAGTGTCATCACCTCCTACTCTTCTCTGGAACCAAATACACAGTAACTTCTCATCAATATATATATATTTTTTGTATTCTACTGAGGCCGAGTGTACCTGCATTTATGTGCACACACCTACAGCATACACACACTCTCCACATGCGTCTTTCCTTTGCGTAATCCAAACTGAGAGAGGTGGTCTAACGAGCTGAGAATTGAAGTTGAGCTAACAATCCTCAGCAGTAGAAATGAGACGAGAGCATGATCTCCTCCAGGATCTCTTCCTCCTCCCTCCTCCTGCCTCTCTCCATCCTTAACTCCATCCTATCCACCCACAGTCCTCTACCCTCCCCTTGCTTGCCAAGCACTGCATCAGCAGCATCCCCCAGAGAAGGGAGACCTATTCTTCAGCTAGATCATTACGAATAACTACCACCTCGAAACCACTGAGATGCACCAACTTCACTGTGCCCACACCTTCTGGGGAGATGAGATTCTATAATGTGATTCTCTGTTATGTAATCTAGCATGATAAATAACTGCAGACATTCCAGGACTAATGAAATACAAGGGAAGCCCCCCCACACGGCCTGATCTACAATACTGGGATCATAACGGTGCTGCTATTTTTACTCAGGCATCTCCATAGGTGTACTTTCCAGGGTCACATGGCAGCCCGCCCCTTGGAGGAACCACACTGCTGCAGTGGACTATTTCTGGACTTGTAGCAGGAATAGACAGGTGTGAGTGCTTGTGGAGGGAGAAACCTGCTGAAAGGTGCTACAGCTCTCTGCTGTTTATTGCTAATGGTGTAAAGACACAGCATAGTGCAAAAAATAATTGAGATACCACCCCCCCTTCCCCTCCAATTTTTACCTCCTGCATAAGCCAGGTGGTGTTTGAACAGCAGAGAGTCAAGGTCAGCGGTTGGAGATCCAAAGGTAAAAGCTGCTGTAGCTCGCTGTTATTTTTGACTGATAGACTCTTTGTCAGTATTGAGTCTGAACTGGCTGTCTGGCCGCTGCTGCATGCCAATGAGGCAAGCACAGCAGCAGTGTCAATCTTGCGCTTCATCATAGTGACAGCTGCAGGCAGGCCGGCGTCATGCTGCCATCAGCCTCTCTGTCTTATAACCCAGACCTAACCCTTGTCTATCCCATCTTCCACTGAAACACAAGGTGCAGAACTCACAGAGGGTTAATGATAAATAAACCTTCTGAAAAGCATTTAGGGAATACAGCAGAGTAAATATCGGGTCAGCAAAGCATGACTGGTTGATGATGTATGTCAAATAATTTAATGGTATCTTTGAGCTTTGCTGAACATGAAAGGCCTAGTTCTTCCAAATAAGGCCGAAATAAAAGCGTCTACCTTATTTTCCCACTGAGCCCTAGTGCAATCCATCCATCCTTGTTAGTTTCTGTGTGATTTGGCAAGGTTTCCAGTTTGCTGCGATGTTCTCTTCTCCTGGCAGCTCAGTGCAAACGGGCCGGATGGATAGTCATTTGTGGAGCTCACACAGTCCACAGCAGCAAAAAGTTTCACTGGGAACTACTTCCTGCCAAAAAACACCAGCAAACAGTATCTGACCACGCTGAATTTGTGATTCTTGGGGGCATACAGTTTGGAAATAGTTCCCAACAAAACTCTTTGCCCCTCATGGCTGTGAGTTATGTCAGGTATCTATGTTATTGTTGTTGGAAAGAGCTGCTGCTGTTGATTTTCCGATGGCTTGAGCTCCACAAATGAACTTCCATCCAGCCCTGTTGTGTTGGGGTGCCGGGAGACAGGCCAGCAAACTGAAAACCTCACCAAATCACACACAAATTACCTGAATGAGTAGTGGTGGAAAGGTCAGGGCTATAGTGCCCCACACATATTTTGTGACTAAGAATGGTTAGGTAACAGAAAAGCACAAAGGGAATACATAAAGGAGAAAATTTTGAACTTCTTTGCAAAAGATCCTTGCCAGTGTTACAGGACAGGGATGTTAATATAGCCAGCAAGAATAAGAAGTTTTTGGCAGAGTTTCGGGAGAAGAACTAACAGGGAACGACGCTAATGAAAACTGAATTGGCTCTGTTGAAATTCTTGGTGGCAGCAGTAGAAACCAGCGGCTGACGGAGTGGCTTTCCCAAGGACTGTGCAACAAAGACGTCAGGATACTTTGATGTCATTCCTTTGTGCTGGAATGCAGTCAGAGGCACTGCAGACTATCACTGGGTAGTGAATTAATGACTTTTGTGGATTAAAAGGACTTCAAAAATTACACCAGATAATTAAGGTCATTGAAAACTGACAGATTGAAAAATGAAACGGTACCTTTTTTAATGTCATTGCATCACATAGAAAAGAAAAAGAATGGTGAGCACTTGTAGTATTAGATGGTGCCTATTTCATTCAAGATGTGTACAAATCATTCTGACTGCAAAATATTTAATTATCAACCATCTACCACTTGAACATTGACGGGCATATATTCATATAACATCATTACTGTAATCTTCACTGGTGGCAAGTAATAATCTCCCACCTAATTTGTGTTAAGACGAGACTATGCCTGTTGAAATAAAAGTCAAAATGAGTGATTATTTTAAGCATCATCGTCTGATATACTGCTGCTAAGATGTGAGCAGAGGTAATAAAAAATTCTTTCACTCTGTTGAATGAATGAAGGCTCAGTGAGGGGCACAACTCGACTCCTCATTGCAGATATCGCAGATCGAATCCAGTCAGTGAGGAAAATATTCTCCTCTCACTGTCCACCATAGTTGCAGATAACAGCGCAGGGATAATGGGGATCAAACTTGGTCAAAAGTGTTTTGTTATTATTGATTGAAATCCAGCAGCCTAAGTATGGGAGGAAAGCAACAACACGGAAAATATTTAGGGGGAATCAAACCATTGTATAGTCTGAAGCTTGATTATAATTTCCTGCTGCTCCAATGGCAAATTAACTTCCTGAGCAAACTGTGTAAAGAGGTAAATACATGTTTGATTGTGAAATACTTGACAGATAAACAGCTGCTCTCGGGATTCAGCCAGATCTGAGCCAGCTTTTGCACTAAAGACTTTCTACCACTTCCCAAATCCCTGTATTCAGGGCACGGTACACACACAACAAAAAAGTCAAAACACACGCATTGGTGTGAAACAAAAGGCACTGAGGATGAGTAACCCGCTACAAGGCCACTGGCTAACACCCTGAGGGGCAATGACTATGAATGAACTCGTGTGATCATGCTAAGAATAAAAATATGTGGGAGAAAGATTGTTAATTATCCTCTCCACAGGTGAGAAGCTGCTCAGTCGTCTCCAGTTTTCCTGGTGACTCCACATCTACACATTGACTCAGACACTACTCTGCTCACACAATGGCTATTCAGGTATTTACGGGGTGCAGTTCACTCACAGGCAAAGCCACCAATCTCCTTTATGCTTGTTAGCATTTTAAAGTCAGACATTCCTCAGCGTTTCACAGCCTTTTAACAGGCGAAACTGTCAAGCACTGAAGCCACCACAGCCCTATTTTGATTTGATGCACTGATGATCTAAAAACATGTTGTTTCAGTTACAGTTCGTTATCAGGCCCACATCAGCTGTTTTTAACATAAAATATCAAAGTATTTGCATCAAATATTGGTGTGTCTGAGTTCTCCCTCTCTGGTATGACAGAGGTTCATCTATTGCTCTTTTATTAGAAGATGCTGAGTACTGATTGACTGCATCCTCTCATTCTTTCACTTTGCATTTGCGATATTCCCTTCTTTCACTTTGTTTACTCAAACATTTCATTAAAAAGAGATTTACTCTAGAAATTGTTTTCTGGCCTACTTTTTCTATTTTTGGTCATTTTCAAATTTATAGATATTGAATATCTGCATAAAATATCAGCTTCTGGAGGCGTCTGTTAAAAAAAAAAAAAAAAAAAAAAAAAAACATGAATCCTAGTTGAACCCTAGTTTCAAGTCACCCAGTGTGTGTGTGTGCACCGTGCTGGGATGTTTTCCACGTAGCCACACCTCTCCATGTGTACCTGTATTAACTAGCACGTGATGGGCACGGGCCATTTCTCCCACAATTCCCAGGGTATTCCTTTGAGCTGAGTGTTATTAACATGCCACAGTTTAAGTGATTGTACTTGTCAGTTTCTTCTACAGTGAGGAAATACAGTAACAAAAAGGTATAAAGTGGTGGAAAAACATCTCATGTGTTTTGTGTGTGTGTGTGAGAGAGAGAATGTACATGCATGAGTGAAATCATAGCTGGCAGCCTTGACTAAACTCCCCATTTTACTCCCCGCTCCTGCCATCCAACTAACCAATACCGTTTTTTTTTTTTCCCCTCTCTGTCGGGAAATAGCAGCCTACAGAATCAAAGTAGCAGCACCTTGTCTTGAACAGGTTGAGAGAAGCCTTGTGAGAGAACCTGTCTGGAACAACTCCATCACCCAGGAAAACTCCGGGAAGCAACAACATCCTCAATCAAAACTACTGGCCACTTGGGGAAAGTGTTGTAACATCCAATCTGGCGTCTCGGTTCAGTCCAACCAAAGACACAAAGTAAATCAATGACGCCTACAGTCAATCAAGTTGATACGGACACAGTGTTGTTGTGACACACTGGCCTTTTTCGGATGCGGCGGATAGACAGCTAGATCCACAGATAATAACTGGAGCACAATAGCATCTGTGCTCAGCCCCTGGAGGGGGGACAGCTGCAGAGAGTAAACAAATAGCTAATCTGACTTTAGCCAACAACTGAGCACTGCCTTGACACAATAAATGGAGGAGATTCAGCTAAATCCCAACATAAGCTCTGCCCACGTACTGCATAGAGATGGGCACGACACAACAGACATGTTCTATTTCTGCGTCCCTGTGTGCTCATGGGTAATGCCATTCACTCCACTGATTTGTTATTGTCTCTCCCCCCATTTGATGCCATGTATCTATTTCATTCCTCCCTCAATTGAAAGCAACATTTAGAAACAGGGTAACAAAACAGGGGTCACATAACAATAGCTTTTCTTTTGAGGGTGTATTTGCGGTGGCAAATTATCACCACAGGGTGTCGCTGTTGCTGCATGAGAAATGCCAAAAGCATTTAGACTCACAAATGGAAAAACCTGTGTAGCTATAGGCCTCTTTATTGACTGCACTGCTATTCTCTGAAACAACAGTCTATAACATACCATTCATATGATGTACTGCCAAGTGGTGGAGTGCTATGAAAAACCCTTACAAGCTATAGGCTAGATGAGTTTTTCAATGCCAACTAATCAATAACTGTGAGGCATCATATGAAAATAAGCTGAAAATAATAACAGTGAGCATCCTCATATGTTGCTTGCTCTTTTTGAAACCCAGATTTAGGCGCAATATTTAGCTGCACACAGAAAAACGCCTTTTCTTTGCCAAATACAACACTACCCTTATATGTAAACCGTACAGTAGTACAATCTGCATGCTTGTGCTCGGTGTGGACAATCTACCATCAGCGTGCACTGCAAGGCTGGAAGACAGATATTACATAAGAAGCTCATCAGTGGGGTAGTGGCCCACGCACTCCACATCCTCAGTGGAATCTCTCACTGTTGATTGGCCTCGCTCTCAAAGTAAAAACAAAATGGCTGAGGTGACTGGCTGAGGGGAAAATGAAGGGGGGAAGCAAACATATCTAAGAATAATTAGCCATTCAAGACATTACCCTGTGCAAATTAATTGGGTGGCTATTAGACTCCAAATAAATGGCAGCCGACATGCCCATACACTCAAATATATTTATATATAAACTCAGGCATGCAGGCATGGAATACTAATGAGGCAACTGTTCCAAAATGTCTGCATTATTCATGCAGTACTTTAATAACAGTTTACCTGTGGTGATCTCAGTGGATTCAAGGTTCACTCTCCTCCTGTCTACAGGGTCAGGCTCTTTAACAGAGGGAAAGCATCAGTCCCCTATACAAGCCGTATGCAACCAGTATGTTGTGGTTATTGTGTGGACTGAGCAAGCATAACAACCTCAAGATCCTTGACCTTTAATAACAGACTGCACTTTTTCTATTAAGTAGCTTTCACAGGCACTCGGAGCATTCAACATGTGTTTGTGCGTGCGCAAGAAAGACAGCTATTCCGATTATATTCCGATGATCATTTTGTGGACGGCAAATGCCACCGCATGCTGAGATGTGGTCGACATTGTAAACATGGACTCATTATTTTATTTTGCAGCGTGTTTCAAAAGGGCCTGTAAAGCATAACCATTTCAAACCCTTTCCTCGTGACAAATAAGGCTGATCCGAAATGCCATGTGCTGCAACGGCCTTGCCATCTCAAGCAAAACACTCAACCTAAAAAAAGGCAGTAGTCTAAAAAAAAAAAAAATCAATAGGGAATAAAGGAAAGCAATTTCAAGACACAATGCTTTTCCCCAGGTGTTCCTTACACGTGGGATGTTTTCACAAACAGCTGACGGCTTCCTGTCACAAAACAGCACAAAAGCAGGTGTGTGTATTCCAATATGTCACATTGTTAGGAGCCTTCTGATTTCCAAGCAGATGGGCGGGGGTCACGACCACGGTCAGATTGGCGGCATTAAGCCCCCGTGCAGCATGTGCTGTGCACCTACCGCCTGCCTCCGCTCTCACCGGCCCACAAACCCCTGTTGACTCCACGCCCACTGGCCCATCCATTCCACAGGCAACCGGTTGCCTAGGCAACCCCAAAGCCCTCGCGTCTGTTTCATGTGTCAAGACAAATTCCATTTTGTGTTTTACATGCACATTAGTTATTTTTTTCCATTCATCCATTCATCTATTCATTCATAAATGTTATTTTAACATCTGTCTGCCACTTCCTGTCAACAAATCTGATGTTAGAATTTAACCCCAGTCAATATCTGAGTGTGATGTGGGAAATTAGGGGAAGCAGTCTCTATAAACAGTGCTACCCATTAGTCTTCGGGATGGCATGAACTAATGAATTTGAAATAGTCTTCCATTTTCACAAAGTAGGCCATGAGCAGGAAAAAAATGACAGAGTTCATTTTTGGATGGCTTAGATAGACGAGCATCATTTGAATACCACTCTCGGTGGGTTTACAGTCTATGTGTTATGTCTTTTTTGTTCATGAGAAACAAAACAAAAAATGAAACAAACTGAATGATGTCACACCCAAAATATGTAGCATCAGCTGTATGGCTTCAGGGAATGCTTCAAGTTTTTCATGAGATTGGCCTGTTGGTCAGCTGACCCCTTAAGTGACAAGAACATAGCGAATAAAATCCAGATCATTAGTGTTTGTGATCCATACTCACACTTTGTCACACACACACTATCACACTAAGTTATCACACAGCATGTCACTACCATTATCCGGCATTATCTGGCATTATCAACTAAGAAGACTGACCTTTTGTAGTAATTCAAAGCTCTCAGCGATTTCTTATTATATAGCCTGCAGAAACATACAACTTAAAAATGAAGCTGCAGCTGGATTTCATTTTTGGGGCACTTTCATGTGAGCAGCCATGCATTCATACCCTGCACAGGGATTCATAACTGGACACTCCTATTGTCTCCTATCGCCCATGATCACCAATACAGGGCTTGGCAATATATCAGTATGCTGATATTTAGATATGAGACTGATATCGTCTAGGATTTTGGATATTGCAATATCATGATTGGTGTAACTGTGTGCTTAAAGGCTGCATTACAATAAAGGTAAGTACATATCTAATGAAAGCAGTAACACTGGTGTCCCAGTGTCTCTTATCGAGGTGTTCAGTCAAAGTAACACAATATTTGATTTGGTCTGTATCAACCGGTCCCTCTCCCATGGAAACAAAATGTTTCAGTTCTCTCAGGAATGGATACCTTTTCCTCAGGGAAAGTAGTCCAAGAAGTTTAAAACACCACATTGTTTTTCTGCCATATTTTGTCTAAATGTTTCAGTTTAAGTACAAGACTTAGCGGCATATCGTTAAAAATGACTGAGTGTTAGGGTTTCGAGCTGTTCTCGAGCCGTTCCCACTCTTTTATGATGCTGCTAGTGGCCCACTATTAGGCAACATGGAGTATGCTAAAGTGTTAGCATAAGGCACTGGAGCAAATAATCTACTAAGAAGCCATGAGGGATTTTGGTGTCTTATGTTCTTATCACTTAAGGGGTAAGCTGACCCACGGGCCATTTCTCCCAAAAACTCAGGGTATTCCTTTGAGCTGTGGAAGCGGCATAGAGTGTTGTGAACGTGCGTGTGTGTGTGTGTGTGCGTGGGACACACAAGATGCTCCAGGTTTAAGTGACTGTAGTTGTCAGTTGCTTCTACTGTAAGAAAATAGAGTACAGTAACTAAAAGGTAACAAGTGATGGAAAAAAGTGGTGTGTGAGTGTGTGTGTGTGTGTATGACCGTACATGCATGGGTGAAATCATGGGTGGCAGCCTTGACTAAACTCCCCATTTTACTCCCTGCATCCTGCCATCCAACTAACCAATACCATTTTTTTTTCTCTGTGTCAGGAAATAACACCCGACTGAAATTTAGAAATATGTCTATCTGGTGTTTGGTTTGTGTGTGAGAAGAAAACAAAGAGAGAGAGAGAGAGAAAGAGAGAGAGAGAGAGAGAGAGAGAGAGAGAGAGAGAGAGAGAGAGAGAGAGAGAGTCACAAGTAACATTCAACTCAGGCCAGCTGCTGTTGCATTCATCAATGCCAGCACACTGTCAAGGGGGCGTGACACACACAGGCAAACTCACTATGATGCACACATACATGCGCGCACACACACACACACACACACACACACACACACAGGGCTGGAGGCTGATGCTGTACTCATCAGTGTCACTGTTGCTTGGCCACTCACTGCACAAATCACAGCAGGAGGGCACACGACAGAAGAAAACGGATGCTTATATAAAAGGTCAAAATAGAAAAGAAGGCTTTAGAAAAAGGTGATGAATATATACCCTGCTGTGAAAAAATAAGTAAAAGAAGGAAAAGAAATTAGTACTAAAGAAAATGAGATGAGAACCGTTTCCAAAACACTCTCTCTCTCTCTCTCTGTATATATATATATATATATATATATATATATAATCAAACTGGGAGAAAATTATGTGTTCTCCATTCAATACCTCAAAAGTACACAGCATCAAGGCTGTAAAAAAAATTTAAAGACTTGCAATACCACCCATCATTTAAATAAAACACCATAATTTGTTTTAATGTCATGCTATAAATCATTTCTAAGGGTAGGTGTCATGTTTTTTTCCCCCCTCTCGCAAATGGCGGATATCTCCTTTTGGAAACTCTTCATGTGCAGGCTCAATCATGGACATCCACAGCCTTAAAACACAAACAAGCACTTTTAACGTGTCATTGGTGGTTGACTGCCTCAGTGTTTCCATGGGTGTTGTATTTCTTTATTCCTCATCTCTAGCCTACATTCAACAGAGCACTGCTGTCATGCTCTGTACAGCCGCCCACGTTCACCCTCGCAGAGAGCAAGAGGAAGGAGAGAGAGAGAGAGAGGGAGTGGGAGGGAGGTAGGAGAGAGAGAGAGAGAGCGAGAGAGAGAGAGAGAGAGAGAGAGAGGGAACCTTGCTTTCACAGTGAGAGACCAAAGATACACTATGGGAGGACAAACCATATTGCTCCATGCTGCGTTTATTACAAGCTACCACACGACCAAACAATACGCACATACAAAGCCGAGGCAATATGCCAGGCCTTGATGACTATAGCTATAGCTGGAGGGCTGAACAGAGCCAGAGGAAACAAATGCACAAAAACGCTTTGCACCTGTGACTGTGTAATTCTGCTGGTTTTCTAATGGGAAAATTTGTGATCTTTGTAAACACAAGCAACGTCCCAATAATTTCAGTGTGAAAGTGAAACACCAAAAACAACAGGAGAGAGAGCCAGGTACTGTTTATCCCTCAGGTCACAGCGACGTTATTGACTGCATGGGAAAACAAAAAGCAACTCCCTGTTTCGACAGCACCACGACGCCTTGAGAACTACTGGTCGCACTGGTTCCCGCTGTATTTCTAGTCCAGACAAGAATCTAATTTGTTCTGGAATTAACGGAGAAGTTTGCGGCTCACAGTTGCTGCGGCGTGAGAAAAAAAACAAGTTACTGTAAAAAAAAAAAAAAAAAGAAAAGAAAAAGAAAGAAAGAAAGAAAGAAAAAAATTGTAAGGAACAAAAATATGAAAACAAAGTGCAGCCAAGTTATGTAAGAGCAACAATTTTCCATCCTAAAATCTGTTCTGTTAAAGAGTAAAGATCTTATAAAACGATGGTGGAGGTGGAGATGCACTCACTGCAAAGGACTGTGGGAACCGGCCACAGCAGAGTTCTACCTTGGATTATCTGTGAGTGGTGCTGGAAAATGTTGTTGGAGTTGATTGATCTATGTTCCCATCCTGCATCCCATATGACCACAGCCCATATTACCGTGGGGGGGCGGACGGGGTGGGCAGGCAGTTCATCAGCGGAGAGGAGCTCCTCTCACGGGATGACACTCCTGGCTCTCATTCAAGGCCAGTCATTTGTGAACCCACACAAACACTGGCACTCCCCCCAAAAGGCCTATTATAACTTCCTGTTCTCGTCTCCTCTCCCTCCTGACCACTGAGCTGACAGGATATGAAAGGTGAAAGTAATGCGGCGGACACCAATCTGTTACAGCTAGTTCGGCTAACAGCAGTTATGAAGGAAAGGAGGCGAGGAAAGGAGATTATCAGATGCTCTGGCACTGGCAGTCCAGCGAGTGAACTAAAATAATTTCTCCATGCAGTCTAAATTCCATCTGGCTTACCAGCCGCACGATCACAGACGAATGTTCCTTATTGTGCTGGAGCTCGCTATATAGGCATAAAAGCTGTGTAACCATGGGGAGAGAGTGGATTACTTCACTCCTCAACTCTCCCCATCGTCGCCAATTAGCCAGCCTGTACTGAACTGAATGACAATGGGGCAAAGCTGAAAGCAGCTGATGCACTCTCCATTATCCTCAGCAAGAATAGCATTAATAATAATGAAAAAAAAAAAAAAGTCTGTCTACTCAGAAGAGATAGCATACATGTCAGGCACATTTAACGAAGGTTATTACACGGCAACGGTGAATACTCGATTCTGATTGGTCAACTAAGACGCCCTGTGGTCGGCTATTTCTGAACACAAGACCGTTGTCAAGCTGCGGCGTCCACGCTGCACCTGCTCCGCTCCAAAGTGTTTCATAAAGCCGCGCTGCTGTGTGTCTTACGGGTTTTTCAACCACCGGGCGACCAGAGGGCCTTGTGCACCCCCTAGTGGTACCTGGACCTAACATCATGGAAATGCTAGTGGTCCATAGTGGCGCTTTTTTTTTTTTTTTTGTTGGTCTTACAGTGTAAGCGCAATAGTAATGCTTGTATCACTCTGCTCACATGGCAAGTATTGAGCATGTCAATGAAATGTCGTATATGTGAGGCAAGCTTCAAATTATGTCACTTACACTTGAAAATGGTGAAAATTGTCTTACGGATGTAACAAAGATTATATCATCTATGACTTGCAACTGGTTGCAAGTCCAGCCAGATCTCTGTCTGGGATTTTTCTTAATGCATTCAGCTTTAGTAATCTGAAAATTAGAGAAAGTATTTCAAGGAAAACTCATCTTGTGGGCCTTGACTAATTTCTAAGAAAAGAAACTGGGCCTTGCAAAACCCTGTTGTGGGCTAATGTTAGCCAACTACATTCACAGAAGGAAATCCGATCAATAGCTGACTCATGACACCTAGTGTCAAAAAGATGTTACAGTCGTTAACTTCCCAGCCTGACTGTCATCTTTCGTGAAGTAAGCCATGTAATAAGTGGGATCATCCACTCTGGGGCAGCCCTCTATTGAAAAATAATGACCTCCACAGAAGCAGACCCTCCCTCGACTGCACTTTGGATGGTTCTTCATCTCCGCGGCAGTCATTATTTTGGGATAGAACACCATCTCGTCATGGATTATTGCTTACATAATGTACAGTACACTATACAAACAGACACACACACACACACACACACACACACACACTCAACACCATCTTTGGGCTCATTATACTAGCAGTCAGCAGGTACCGGGCATTCTCATTAATTTGAGAAAAACAGTATTCTGCACTTCACTCGTCTCATTTGGGAACAAAGCTAAAAAAGAAATAAGCCACCTCTACTTTGAATCTGAAGTTAACTGCTTTAAATTAGGTGCTAACAGCAGGGGAGGGAGAGGGGAGGAGGAGGAGGAACCTTCCCACGTAGCAGTGACCGACTTCAGTATAACAGAGTTGGTAATCGGTACAGCTCGACTGATATAGACAGATATTACTGGCAGAAGTTGAGAGTGCGAGGCATTCAGTGAAGCTCAGGCTGCCCTAAGCTGATGCTTCACTGTAAGGCCAGTGACTAAGCCCCAAACAGGGGATTTGTTCTCATGTACGAGGTTTTGGATGCGAGATGAGCTGGTAGATGCTGTCTTGTTGGGAGGCAGGGCGGCCCACGTCAGCACTGCGGGCTGCTGTCCAACACCACAGAGACAAGGACGCAGGACAGACAAGTGTGAACTGCAAAATGGCCTTTTCCCTCCAGGATTTTCCTCTCGGGCCTGGCAGCGCTCAGAGCCCGTGAGTCTAATTCTGCCACCAGGCCAGTCCCTGGCATCCTCTCCAGATGGCGGTACTGGGGGGGTGAACAGGGAGATTAGGAGGAGAATGATGACTGGTTCCTGACTACACATCCGGTGGCTGAGTCCCACTCTCCTTTTCCTCCCCCTCTTCCTCCTCGTCCGCCTAACAGATGCCAGGCAAGGCCACAGAGACCGGATGCTTCCCTGTCTTTGTACTTCAGCAAGGTGCTAAGCTGCTTATTAGTGAGCATGACATGATGTTATGGTAGCTCTGTCATTTGTATGCTATAAAATCATGGAGACAAGTCAGGCAAAGCCATAGAGCCATACAGAACCAAAAGCACTGGAACATACTATATAGCCTATGCCATATTTAGTTAATTTTACACAATCACTGTCTTGTACAATACTTGACAAATATATAAGTGTAAAACCAGAGAGGCAGAAAAGTTGTACTACTATAATTGCTTGGTAAAATCCTATCAGAGCAACAGATTAGGCGATTTAGCTAGCGGCATACAAATCTTTTCTTTGCTAAAAACAAATCCCTTCTTTGCGACGTAAAAACAGAAAACGGATTTGACTTATGCTTTATTGCAATAATTACTGTAAGGCTGAAGTAAAAACTAAATCTAGAAATAAAAATGGATCTTAATTTAGGGGCTGAGTGTGGGTGAATCTGTGTATATGTGTGTGTATGAGAGAGAGAGAGAAAGAGAGAGAGAGGAGAGGAGAGCAATGAGAGAGAAATGTGTGAAAGAATGAATGAGAGAGACAGCAAAAGATAGAAAGAGCGAAAGACAGAGAGAGTGCGCGTCACAGCACATTTCACACTCCGAGATTGGCAAAGCGAATCATCTGGCTCAAAATGCCAAACTCAACTAGCGTGGAAAGAGTTGCGTCAGCTCCTGTTTTCTCAAAGTTTTGGAAGACTTTCAAAAGATGCTCCCGCCAAAACTCTGTTGTGATGCTGAAAGAATGCTTGAAAACGGTAGGAAACAAAGAATTGGAGACTTCCCTTTTGTTCGGAAAAGTTGATGAGACAGGGAAAAGTGGCAAGTCTTGCGAAAAAGAAAGTTAAAGACTACAAATTATGGGCTCAATGCATACCACAATGTAGAAATGTGAAGGAAAGTGTTGAGTCAACAAAGGAATAGCTGCAAAAAATACAGTTCCCATGCCAAATCTTTATCATTATCCTTATAAATACTTCATTTATTCCAAGGGAGCTCTATAGATAAAACCCTCTTATACTAACCTTCCAAACATAAACCTATAGGCTGTATTATACAACATAAAACACTACCATCACTTAACTCATAATGACTTCCACCTCCTCTAAATGAGTAGATAAAGGAGGGAATAAGAAAGAGAGAAGAGGCAGACAAAGAGGAAGGAAGAGGAGATGAAGACCACTCAGGCAAAAGTTGCTGTGCTGTTGTGACTGTGCAGGTTGATTTATGACTCTCCTGCTTATGTATGAGGCTGCAGTCCTTGCATAACTCCATTCAACTGGAGCAGCCGTGAGCAACACTTCAGGGTGGCAGTGAATGGATTGCGTGCTGCCTGTGTCCATACTCCTCTATCAAATCCCTTTATATTACCATCATTACAGAGACGGGACTGAGAAGAAAAGAGCGGGGCTGTCACCATCTGCCATTGTCAAGTCTGACGTCTACAGGCTTTACTTGTAGTCATTTCCTTGTTTGTTAAGACACAAGATATCATGATGGGCATTTAAGTGTAATGAGGCCATTTTCGCAAATGTTGCTCCGAGGGCTGAAACAGAATTTGGAAATGACATTTGATCTTGCGCAGTGCAGTGTGTGTATTTGTGCAGTGTGCAAGTCGCCTCTCCCACAGCTACAAACAAAGGAGTAAAGATACGTCTGGGACACACTCTGAAGCTGTGAATGGCAATAAATGAGACTCCAGGGACCATGTGAGTCCTGGTCATGGATAAGCAGCAGGTAATGGATGGATGGATGGAAGGACTTACTGGGTCACTGACACTGACTCAGGGTAATGGAACACGCAAATGTGCATTTTTGGCCCGGGCCGTCGGCACATCACTATAAATTACGGAAGATTTAAAGGGACAATCATCAATATTTACGTTGCCAAGAGCACAAAATGACCATAATACATCAGCGGGTGTTCGCAAGTGATATTGATCAATGCCACTTGCTCCACTTTTTTTTTTGAATGGCTGCCAGGAATTCAAGCTTTTACAACTGAAAGTTCAGCCCCGTGTTCAGTATTGACAGACGTTCTCCACACCCCTAGGGATTAGGAACGTGCGGCTAAAGGTATCAGGTAGCTTGTGTTGATTGGTAATAGCTAGAACGTGGTCTGCTAGATGTCTGGATTGACCAGTAAGAGACGTTTTACCTCTTCGACTGAAATTTCAGAGTGACGCTGATTGGGATTTCACTCGTCTAGTTGGCTACTCTGGTTACTGTTGTGAAACGTGATTTCGTCTGTTCTCTAGACCGTTTTCGCTGACGGGGCTGGGAGGATGAGAGAGGTCGGAGCAGATCGGGGGCTGAAGCCGAGACTTGTGGACTTGTGGAGGAGGAGATACACTTTCCTGATCTTGTAGTTCTACTGGTCGCCACTAGATGTTACTAAAGAATCCGTACTGGGCCCTAAATAGATCCATTAGAGGAATAGATCACCCATTTTGAAAATCTGATATTATTTCACTTACCCCCAAGCTGTTATGTAGGCTAACTTTCTTTAAAAAAAAGTTTTAGTTTGATGATGTGTAGCAGAATTTTTAAAGACCAAAATGGAGCAGAAATGAGAAAAAGGAGGTAGCCACAACCTCACTTGCCGGCTGTCTTTTAGCACTCCAGAGAACGTTGTTATTTTTGTCTTCCATTATGTGCGCATGTGTTCAATGAAGAAAACAATCAGTCCTAAACTCAAGCAATCTACTTCTGTCTCTGTGGGTGGCTGCAGCTCCCTTGATGCGGAGTGATACATGAACTGCAGATGTTACCGGATCTTTCTAGATATTATGAACAGGAAAAAAACACTTATTTGAGCTTCAGTAAGTCACTTCATTGTCAAATGCACATTTTAGTGTCAGAGACATTTGCTAAGTGATGGGTGAACTATCCCTTTAATACAGTGCCAGTTCAAAATTTTGAAGTGTGCATGCCTGGAGGCCACAACAGCCGAGCCATCACTGGGGACGCGCAATCTTTTTTTTCCAATTCATAACAACTGACAATCCAATCAATCAAGTAAAGCTGATTAGAATATTAAAGCTCTAATTAGAAAATGTCACTTATGTTTTTCTCTCCTCATAACATCTAAGATTACAGCCTCATTTCTGTTTTTTTGTTTTCCTTATCACCTCTCCTGGATTATAGACTTCCCGCAGCCTGATAGGTGTATCTATTTAGCAACACATGGGGACACTTTTGAAATCCTTGTTTTAAGTTGTCCAATACGCTGTTTTGTTTCCTCGCACAAAAGCAAAAGTTCTATTCCAGATATGAGATTGTTTTTTTTTTTTTCAGCTTTGCCAGTCTTTTTGTGGATGTTTTCTTTAATTCGTAAACCTATAAATCCTATTTACTGCATTCCTTTTTGTTTGAAGTAAAAGAAAAGAAAGCAAATTATGGCATTGTGTTTGCATTTGCTCACAGTCACGAGATTAAAACTGGACTTTATTCTAGTTTGAATGCCAAATATCTGAATTGTTGAGTTGGCGTAACAGACACAACAATCAGAACCTATGCTTGAGTTTCAAAGCAAACGTCCACTGTTTTGTCCTATATGTGCTGTATCATATAGCTAAGGTCACCTGTCTTTACAGTAAGCTCAGGACAGACGAACTGCGAGAAACACGAGAAGTGCTTTTGCCGCTTTTGGTCTGACCTACAGATAACATCTTCAGGCACTTTCATTGCATCCTAAGCCAAGGGATGCATAAACTACACCAGTATAAATATTTACCAGTGAACATACAGGATGTGTCGAACTGGCTTGGATTGGGGGAATGATCTGCTGATCTGAGTAGCCAGAGCTCCCAGAGCAAAATAACTGTGAAGGACAAAAGAATGGATATTGCTGATAAGGGAGAGCGTGGTGGTCTCCGATCCCACTGTTGGGCGCTTTGTTTTGTCCTTCATAATCACATACACTGGGTAGGCAGAAAGAGTACTGAATAGTGCATGGTGCATAGACAAACAACACTCTAATCTAATGTATATATGACCCTCTGTTTGCAGGGCTTTACAGAAAATTGAGAAGAGGCCAATAAACAAAACTCCACAAAGTCCAAGGTTATTATTATTACTTTAAGAAAACAGATGTAAAAATATCCTATGTGAATATAGGAATTAGCCTCCCAAGTGGGCACTTCCTGGCTGTCACCCATATCAGAGGCACTACTGAGTTTACAGTTATCAGTTATCATCATATCACAAATGACAAATGATGAGGTATGACAGAGTGAGATCAAATCAGGAACTTGCGGTCAGTTCCTTGTACACACTGGCTTCCTTTTAGGTGTGGAGCGGCACTGCTGGCTGGTACTGAGAATGTCTTCCGTGCCACTGCAACGAGGCCAAAGCGTACACAATAATTACATGCCTGGCTTAGACAGAGAAGAGGAGCAGGCAGATTGGACAAATTGCTACATGCTGAGAAATAGGCCAGCTGAGAGGATGGCGTCAACATCTGGGAGCCTCTCTGGAGGTTACAGGCATGAGCAATCGCCGCGCTCTGGAAGCATCCGCAAAAATCCAGCCACCCCCCTGGTCGTCAGACCTCTGACGGCAGCATCCGTCCTGCCCAGCCTGTAGCCTGCCATGGGCTGCAGGCGTCCCATGTCAGAGATAACACATTGAAAACCTAACCAGTGAAGAAGCTGCTGTGCATCCAGAGCAGGAGCAGCTGCCTCAGTAACATCCCCCCTTTATTTGCTTGCTATTCTTCAACAGATTAGTAAGCCAAGCGGGCCAAGTCAACATATTAGAGGGCTTATGGATAATTGAGTGTTGAGAGCAGGAAGGTCTCACATATCAACTGAGTAAGCAAAACACTCTGAGCATATAAATTCATGATACAGCATGTTTTTTGGCATCAGTATTCCTTGGCCTTATCAGATCCATGACCCTCAGTGTACCTGCTGTTACATAGAATGTCAAGATCATGGCCGTGGCTGCAAAACACAGCCTCGGTCCAGGCGCAAACTTTAATTTAACAGCTGGCGGTTAGAATTGCTGAGAGTGAGAGGGCAGGGTGTCGTCTGCTTGAAGATCACCAGGGTGAGGTAAGGTGAACGCTCAGGGTTGGCTTAATGTGGCGGCTGTAGAAATTCGTTGTCAGTCCAAATATGTAGCTCTGTTTACAAATGAATTCAATTTACCATCCAGGTGTGTCTAACAGCAACATAACAATGACTCTACATCCTGATATCTAACAATATGGTCAGTGTCCATGAGTGCATTGTTAGCCTAATAGCCTGCATTTGTAAAACTTACCTGCAGAGTTGCATCATGTCAGGAATCCATCGAGATGGGCCAAGATGGGCATGAGGAAGAAAAGCAGAAAAAAAAAGATCATCAATAAACAGACTCTGTAGATATTAATGATAAAATGAAGAGTTAAGAGTCCAGAACTCACTGGGTCACTCAATAAGGGGGTAAATGCTTAAATTATACAGTTATTTGCCTTTATAACCCAGTTCAGTACTTCATAACACTGAGCCTCTCACCATAATACCCAATTATAACACTGATACAATATTGATGCAAATATTATGGGTCACTGAGCATAAATTTTACTTTATGAACATTCATAAAAAGGTTATAAAAAACAAAATGCAGGGGGAAAAACTTTGCCCACAGTGGATATTTTACCAAATGTGGATATTTTAGGGTGCATAAGCAAAAAAAACATCCTTCTCGTCATTGTCTATTCTTGTCTAGTCTTATTATTCTATGCAAATATGACTCCAGATCTGACACCTTTCACAACCCAGTGGCTGAAACCCAGAAAATCAGATGTTTCTGTATCATTACTGCAATGACCAGTGGGGCTGAATGTGTTACAGCTGGCAGCTGAGAGTTTACTTTGTTGACAATTTATAGTTTGTTGACAGTTTGTTGATAATTGAGGTGCCACACAATGCAATCTGTCTGAGGTAACTTCATTAGAAAGAACTGAATAATGCATCTAAAAAATATGAAATGAATAATTCATGGTCATCACAAAGAGATGCAAGTTGTCATGGCATGATTTATCCAGTACAAGTCTCCCATATGGTTGGCATTTTAATATTTCTGTCAGATGTCAGAAATAAGTCCAAGATGTCAGATATCAAGGCATGGCACCAGATTGTGATTGTTTCAACAATCTTTTCAGTGCAGTCACTGAGGGCTTTGTGCATCGAAGCTGAAATCATATTTAAATGACAGCAGTAAAGGCATGATAAACCCAGCTGAAAATGGGATTTTAATACTATTCTTCGATATTATCTTCAATATCCACAAAGATTTGAGAGTTCTGAAAAGTCGGTAACTGCAATAAAATGGAGTTTTAGGGGCTGCATTGTCTAAAGTTAGAATAAGACATTTCAGCAGGGCTGGGTGGGCTTTGGTTCCCCTGGTATGGTAAGTTAATGGTAGAGTTGAAACTCTGGTAAAAACCAACAAAATGCAACATCAAAGTCCACCAGTGACACCATTGCTAGGTAAATATTAGATATTAGATCAGATTTCAAATATTAGATTTAAAAGCTTTGCTGGCCCTTATCTATTCTGGTATAAGTTTAATGTTGCACTGTTAAATAATCTTCAGTGTATAGTAATAATAATATAAGGTGAGTTAACCTGCTTAGAGATAGGTATACGGCGTATAATTGCATTTACACACCACCTGCCGTGCAAACATGCTTTTTCCAAGAGGGTATTTGCTTAAATAGCCTGTGAGACTAACGTTACACCACTGCCAGGAACAACAAATATCCGGTGTGCCGTGTTAATGAATATCATTTACTGGCACACACTAGGCGCAAGCAACGAGTCAATCAAATGGTGGTGGGAGGAGTCACAACTGAGATCATGTTTTGATTGGATCGCTCCTCTCTTACATGTGAAAGTACATCTGTCTACACCCAGTGATGGCAACAAAATGTACATAGTGTATTTTAATGGCCAGTATGCAAGAAAGTTGTGTAATTTCAAATAAAATAAGGCCAAGTCAAACTATACTTTGCTGGCTTTGGCATTGTGATATCTGATTAGACTGCTAATCAATAGAATCACACCAAAGTAATCACAAACTTCACTGATGTGTCTTCCTGAGTTTAGATGAGTGGTACTCAACCTTTTCAAACTCAGGAGCCAAATTGCCAAAAAATATTTTTTACAAGACCCACAATACTGAAGAGGCCCCTTCCTACATCAAACCGGTTTGCATTTTAGACAGTTGGTGCGAGTTATATTTTATCAAGGAGTGAAAAGTGTAATGTATAGTGCAAAAACTGCAATTTATTATTTTTACAACTACAAATATCATTACTGGCAATGTTTTGAAAGTATCCAACTTATCTTAGCTGCTTTTCTTTTAATTGCAATTTAATTAAGTGCAGATAACGAAGTGCTTAACAGCAACACACAGCCAAACTACCATCAGTTCCATCTTTTTCATCAGTTTATGCGTGATTTTGTCCGATGCTTCGGTTGCCCTTTCAGCTGGAACTGGTGTGGAAGTCGTTTCTCTGAGTAGTGCGCTTCTCTTTGAGTCTTCTCAGCTTTTCGGCCCTCAGCCCTCCTCCTTTAGGGAAGTCGTCACTGAGTCTTGAGTGTTTTGTTTTGTGATGCTGCTGCAAATTGGACCTTTTGAATAGTGAAACGACATTATCTCAAAGTGGTAATGTCACATTTTCCGCACGGCTGGGTACAAAGAAAAACTGAAGTTCCCACTTCTCTTTAAAAGTTCGATATTCCCTCTCAATTTTGCCATTTTAGATTCACGCTAAGTTAGTTTTCCCCAGTGTCGCTGGATCTCATGAGAGAAACAAGCAGCCATGTCTATGGAAACTAACTCAAAAGAAGCGACTTCCCCCTCCAAAAAAAAAAAAAAAAAAAAAAAAAAAAAAACACAATGTGAGAGAGAGAGGGCATTTGTTCAATTTATATATGCAATCTGTGACTACCAATATTTGTAAATGACTTTACAGAAAAACAAACCCTAAGTCGCACGTAATAGGCAAACTTGGCAACAATGTTTTTCCCACTATGACCAGAAACAGAGACCTAATATGCTTTCATTTTGGTTGTTAAGAAGGTTGAGGGATGGAAGCGTCAAGGATTGACATGAGTTATGTGTTCAGCTCTGGCCAAATTTCCTGAAATACATTTAGATTTACATTTTTTTGGGGGAGGGGGTAAGATTCTTAAGAACCACAAGGAGTCATAAAAGATATGCAGCTCGTGAACCACGGGTTGAGTACCACCGGTCTAGATAATCCTGATTGTGCCGTTTTATCTTCAGTCCTCCAATTCTGCTGACAACCAGATGCTTAATTGAGTTTGCTGATTCTCTATCAGTCTTATCTGCACTGTCCCTGTCCCTCTGCCTCAGTGTGACCTTCTAGACCAGGGCCGCCCAACACGTTTGGCCTACAAAACGTAAATTTTGTGCACCTACAAAGTACATAATGCTGTTAAGCTTCCCTATTCAATTATGTAATCTTAGCAATGAAGAATTATGATATTAATATTCTCTCAAATATAATACATTTTTCTAATATAATTTCAAATAACATCAACATTTATTTTTGGCCCATGACCGTCCATCCTCCAGGAAATAATTTGGGCTCCTGTGTTTCAGACCCAGGCCTTATAAAAAGAGATAATTGGTCTCCGGTAGAGCTGGATGTCAAAAATAAATGTCAGTCCAAACAGAAAATGTTATGCTACAAGAGCAACTTTCATTTGTAACTTCTCCAGAGCGCAGACACGTCTTAAAAACTGACTTTTTGAGCCTAATACAAGTACAAATCTATGGTTACCAAACATCAAAACAATCTAACCACAGACTCTGCTCCCTGGGTAGAGAGGAAGCTGTGTTTCTCTGCTACATGTCATGAATTGGCAAAATCTATTTGGCACTGGGAAACATATTTTTTGTTAGAACATTTGAAACCACCTCTGTAAATGTCTTTACAAGCCCGGGGTAACAGAGCATGGCCGTTGTTGTTTTTTTTGTTTTGTTTTGTTTTGTTTTTTTCTTTTTCCTCAGAAGAACACATTTTAGAGAGAACAAAACACCTAAAAGGTTCAAGAAGGGTTCAGAAACATCCTAACAAACCATATTACAGTACTTCAGCAAGCTGAGGGAAAATGGCCGTATGCAATGGCTCTTCTTGGTTGAATGTCCAAAAGCTTGTGCATCCAAAAACACTCCATGTTTGGCTTTGCAGTAGCTCTCCTTGTTGTCCTTGAGTCAGTGCAGGCTGAGGTGTTGCATTGCTCAGCTAGGGTTATATGCACCCAGAAGAATTTTGAATGAATCATCAGCATACCAGTTAATTCGCACCAGTGCATTATATAATAGCTTGCTCAACTGATCCAGCAATCAAGACAATGCATTGTGAGACATTTATGGCCAGCAAGGAGGTTTACAACCAGAAAATCAAAAGGCATGGGGAACGAATTTAATCTACACTCACACTTGCAAATTCACACGCTTTAAAAGGCAATTCATATTTACCCTTACGTGTGAATACGTGGATGTAGCAGGCAAATTATCAGACTATATGAAGTGCTTTGAACTGCAAACTAACCTCTAGAGAACAAAAAAATGCTGCGCTTTATTATCCATCTATGCAGGTAGTGCTACACCAGCAGCTCAGAATTACACAACCTCTGGTTGACCTGTCCTCGGGGCACTCTAAATGATGAGATCTCATCTCTTCATTGTAAGATATAAGGGCGTCTCGTCTTGGGCCAAGTGCAGACAAAGGGGTTCAAGCTGCCAGTTAGCGTGATATGGGAGCCATTATGTTCACCGAGTCTGGAGAGTAAACTGGGTGAATGGAGTAAAAAAAAAAGAGGGGGGTGCTGCACTTAGGAAGTAGTATGGATCAGCTCTACCAGACAAGTGGGGTGAAGGATCCAGTAATGTAAAAAAATCATTTGCAGCCATATAGAATATTTTCTACAATATCTCCCTTGAATTAATATTGTTTTTTTTTTTTTTTGTTTGTTTCAGACTGATTATTTTGTGTTGTCTAATTTAACTTCATTTTGACAAAATTTGAAAAAATATTTAAATTCCTCGCACTGCAGCTAGTGGCGAGATAACACATGAGCAGATGCACCAACTAACAGTAATTCTGAGTACACAAATGACAATCCTGATGAATGTGCAATTCTTACTGTACCTCAAACACTGAATTTATAAAGTTTTAGAGCAAAATTTTAGACTTTTTTTCAAAGTTTGGTTGACTTTGGGGTCATGAGTGATGATAATAATGAATGTTGCAATACAGTATTAGCCCAGGCCTAATATACATACATACACATGACACCATCACCCTAACCCCACCCGTGCTTTTCCTCCATGTTCCCTCCATCGAACACACGCAAACTCTCATTACACCGATCTCAGGGTAACTGCACTTAACAGACACCGATCCAGGCCAGGGAGTGTGTGTGTGGGGAAATTCACACTTCCAGAAAGTACAGCAAGCACACACACACACACACACACACACACAGCTACTCTGGCCAACTACTTGTCGGTTACATAACTCCGCCACAGCCTACCCATCCACCAGCAGATTTGCACTGTCCTCAGCCACTGACGGAGATGCATCACCACAGCTCTTTTACTACAAACACACAACAATGCATTTGTACCCTCACTTCCTGATCCCTCTGCAGACACAGGGGGCTGACACTAAATGCCCCAAGTCTGTCCGTAGAGTGTAAGCTGAGATTTCAGTCAGATGGCCTTTTCCCAATGTGACATCTGACAATCCATCGGGGTGAGTGTGGCCAAAGGTTTTGTTTTCAAAGCTGTATACTAATCATCCCCAGCTCTCGCTCACCAGCACACTAAATGTTAGGCCCTATTTGCTATAATAAAAGCCCTATTGGCTATGAAGAGACCGCAAAAAGATTTATTTTGTTATGTAAACAGACAGAATGTGGCTTTGAATTAGCTTGTGCCTGGAGTAGAAGCCAAATTGTTGAGCCAAAGCTGGACACAGAGCCAGATTCAGACACTATAAAAGATACCTTTTTCTGCTAAAAGTCTCTTAAAATCCAAATATGCAAAAAGCCGCATTTTAGTGGTGGGAATATCCTTAGAGACCCTGCATAAACTTACTGATATTTCTCTCTCAATTTAAAACATACATGATTTCTGTGCAAGTACTTACAACTGGAAAAATAACACAGGACCTTGCAAGTACAAAGCAGCGCTGCTAACAAACCAATTTGCAGACCAAATAAATGTCTTATAAATGTCCTGCAAAATGGATACGAATGGTTGTTCGTGTCTTAATGCGGCAGCAGGGAGCATCTCCAGACACCAGTTGGTCCAATTTCACAACAGAGTGGGCCCAAGAGCACAGCAGGTCCCGAGATGTACGGTGTGGCAACACAAGTGTCATAATTCTTCCTTTGTAACCGTACAATATTTTATCTGAGTCCAGCAGTTCGTTCCAGTATGCGAACACAAAATCGAGGAGAGCTCATCTTCTGAGAGCAGTGTCAGGCTGCTGAACAGTGCACTTTTCGTGCCAGCCTCCACGATGAGGAGAATCTCATCATACAAACTGGTCCTGTTGAGAAACTGCATTGATACAGCCTTGAGCAAGCCTCTCAACGGCTTATTTCAAATGTGCACTGCAGCAGAATACCCATTCACACACAAGACGATATGGATACTCAGTTTCTAGAGTCTCATGTCAGAGATTCTGCATCAGCGAACATTTGAAAATCAGTAAAATAATAATAATAATAATAATAATAATAATTAAAACAAGGAACCAAATGCTACTTGACAAACACTGTAGCATTCTGGTGGCCCCATTTTTTTCCCCAAAATTTCCATTGTAACATTTCTCAAGACTGGCAGGCTATTAAGGATATCACTCTAACAAATGGCCTTTCCAATTTGTATTACATTTGCCTAGTGGTGTTTAGCTTTTCTCTCTTGTTTTGTCTTGGGATTTTCTCATCTTTAGATATTTTTGGCTGAACCCTGTGAAAAATGCGCTGTCTTTTAGCCAGAAGCTCTACTTGTTTAACACAGTGCACATCTCTTTATACTCCATTTTTCATGATGTATGCATCTGTCTACAAAATGCTGCAGCATTGAAGTCATTAGGCTCTCTCCCTCTCATGCATTAGATACACACACACACACACACGCACACACCCAATGGCCCTGTGCAACTGCTGTAATATGGAGGCTTAGTGTGTGATGATAAACTTAGACCTCACCACACATACGTAATTTATCATGGTTATGCTTTCTTCTTGCTCAAAGCCATTATATGCAGATAAGATGGAAAATGTAAAAGATGATGAAGAGTTTAATGTTGCAAAGTTTTGTAGCAAAGTCACAACAGCATGCTAAATACAATGTAGTTATCAGTTATCTTAAGGGCAAATACAGCGTAATATTATGCCTCATTAAACATTCAGCCTATGCACAGGTGATTTGTGTGGGGGTTTTGGCTGAGCAAGCGTCCATTCAAACTTAACTGCTCAACTTGGGGGTGAAAAGCAAATCCCAACAGAGAAACAAATACAATGTAGACTTGAAAGAGGTGATCCACATTCAGCCAAGAGTGACTGCTACAGGAAGTAAACAGAAACTCACAGCTTGGCGCCGATGCCCTGAGCAGGCCTGTGCTAACAGATGAATGGCCGTCCTGGAAACCCCTCAGATGTTGGGTCCAAAATGGCAATGTGAATGTGTTCCTGCAAGGGTTGTAGTACATGAGGTTCACATACTCCACCACATGACACAAGTCCTGGGTCATGGCCAGGGGGAGAGCAGCAGTGGAACAACTTTGGGTTATTCCAGTCAGGGAATGCAGGAAATGGGGGTATAAACAGTAATGGGGGTCACATTACACTTCCTCTCCAGCAATTCCCTGAGAATAAAACATCTCTTTACAACAAAACCCTCTGAGAACAGCTCTGATTCACACAACAAGTGACCAAAATATCCTGCTTTTATCTGGCCTGAAGAGCTGTTAAAGCTCAGAATCAAACTTTTGCATTTGTCAAACCAGCGGTCCACGGGGGCAAAAACCAATTCTTTGCGAAACACTGCAACTTTTGATACTTCTTTTCCTCGCAATCAACAAAAAAGACACCTGAAAAGGAAGCATCTGGCTCGCTGCCTGTGTGAGCCCTTGGAAGGCGGTGAACACAATGCCAGAGGACACGTTGAAAGACCATCAAAACAATGACATCTACAAATGGAATGTAGGACCTGGGTGATAATAGTCTACCGGCACATGTTAAACAAGCTGTACTGACAGTAGGATAACCTCAAAGACAAAAAATAGCTCTGAGTACACTCAAACTATTCTCAGTTCAAGGACAAGAAACTGAGTAATAGTAATAAGTGAGGATCTGATTCTATTTACAGACAAAATATTATAGTGCTGCATGTTATCAACACATCTTGCCGTAATCCAAACGCCAGCGAATGCACCTCAGGATTTTACCCTTGTTTGGTTTCAGCAGGGTAAAAGATTATGGAACTGAATTTATTCTGAAGAAACGATTTATTATTTATTGGCACAATAAGCCCCAATGTTTCCACAGTGACTTTTTAAAAAAGGCACAGCCCATCTTTTTTCAGGGATTCAGCATATTCAGGCGCACTGAAGTGGTAGTAGTGCTGTCAGAGAAGAAACAAGGCAGCTCTTCAACACTGAGCTCAGCAGAATCCATTCACATAATACAACAGCAACCTGAATTAATAACTCTACCAGCTACTTTCAGTCTTATGGCATGATAACAAACAAGCTCAGTTCATGTCCTTGAGGATTGATGGATGCAGGAAAAAAACTGTGACATGTCCCTGAGCTATAAGGAATTTGATTTAAATTCAACAGCCCTGAAACCTTTAAATAGAATGCATGTTCCCAATTAGCTCTCAAAGAGTGGGAGTAACTGACTCCTAACACCAAAGCAATAACCAGCACAGCGTATGCCATCATACTCCAATGCATTATGGCCTCACATATGCCACACTTCCTTTATCCAGCATGTTCCTCCTCAATAAAGAAAATGTGTTCCCTGAGGGTCAGAAGTATCTCAGTATGAATTTTCTCTTCAGAGAGACTGGACCATCCTCCTATTCATCAAGCTTCTTTAGAGCAGGAGTGCTGATTCAAGATCACAGGTCACATGTAAACTTGAAGCGCTGGTCTAAAATCATCATTTTGTTTTAGGGGTTCACCAGGTTGATTCTTTACCATGATCCTCCCTCCATTCCAAACCTGGATAAGGCCTAAATATCATCTTAGAGTTGAATTTTACATGGGCAAACCAGTCTTAGATCACTTTTTTTTCTATTCTAACGATAGTGATCCTCCATCCATCCCCAACCTGGATGAGGCATGAATCTTCCCACAGTTAGTCACGGGA
This sequence comes from Myripristis murdjan, assembly GCF_902150065.1. Taxonomy (NCBI): domain Eukaryota; kingdom Metazoa; phylum Chordata; class Actinopteri; order Holocentriformes; family Holocentridae; genus Myripristis; species Myripristis murdjan. Next base: position 22,028,043 of record NC_043996.1, on the reverse strand, counting down.
CTGCTGGCAGGCTGAGGGGACTTGGAGGCATATGCGCCTTTCCATCTGTTGCTCAGTCACTGCCTTCCAAAGCCCCTTCCTCTGTCAGCAGCCATCTGCTTCCAGCCCTACCCCACTGGCAGGAAACATGAGCACTTCCACGATAGGATACGGATGATGCACAAATTGAAAAAAAAAATTCCTAGGACAAATTAAATTGACCACCGCCTCAACCTTTCGAAAAGAAATGACCCACAAAAGGGAAACATCACAACACAATCTATCTTTATTCTGCAGGAAAATACGGTGTATAATATAGGCTAGTCAATGCACGTGTATTTTGCATGCTGTGTCTGATGTTGCCCAAAGTTCACGATCAATTGAAATTACCAACTGGAAACAGCACATCAACCCAGCTTTAACTAAATCAGCTTCAGACTCCCCATGCGGCAATGTACAATGTAAACCATGTAACCAAAGTATGTTCCCATATCCCCAAATAGTCCCACAGAGTGAAATCACAGATATATTTTGCATGTTTTCCAATGTATTCCTAAAGAAGCTGTTTGTTGCTGTGATGCCACAGGGGTGGGGCAAGCACTTATTTTACAGTGAAAATCCAGGGATACAAATTTAACTGCTCTCAGAAATGAGCTCACACATCAAATTCACTAGCACTCCCCCTTAATAAAAGAAAAAAAGAACACATCACAGATACTCCACGCTATCCATTAACAAAGGCCAGAATATGAAAACCTCTAAGTTTCTGCAAGGGAAAGATTAGGGCGAGTATATCACTCTACACGATCCTTTTCAAAAAACTGACCAGCTCACCCCCGCCCCTCCACATTCAGAACACAAGGAAAATTTTAGCTGTCCATCAATGGGAGAGAGAGCGCCTTTGTTCAGTGGAACAATGGAGGACATTCTGCTGTGGAGGATAGCGTCACATTCACTAAGCCAATGCTATGGTGCTGCAGCAGCAAGAGAGAGGACAGCAGGGCTGATGCAGAAGCGCCCTCTGACCCCGCAGACCTCCCAGGCCTCTCAGACCCATGCTCTGTTTGCAGCTCAGCAGCTCAGCTCATCCCTGCTGACCCGGGGGTCAAGAGTCAGGCCCGGTGTTAAACACATTTCAATGGGAGCGTAATGAGCGTTGTGAAGCCGGAGACGAGAAAACTGTAAAGACTAATGACAAAAACAAGGAGTCTTTTGAGAGCGAGGCATGTGCAAGCCCTGTTATCCGGCATGCATCTGTCAGGGGAAAGTCTGTTACTACTGCACTCCCGTGGATATAAACCTCACAGTGACGTAAATTTGCTGTGAAGTGTTTTTCAACACTCCTCTCAAGGATTAAACATGGCTGAAACTTGATACTGGCTGTGGCCAACACGGAGGCAGTTTAGTGCTGCAGAGGGTCTGACAAATCCTCCAAGTGAAAGTGAAATCATCACAAGCCTATGCTTTATTGACTGTCAATCCCCACTAGGGCAGCTGACATGGGAGGTTCGTGCACATTTCAGGTGCTCAGCTTAGTCCCTATTGCATCACAAAACAAGCCAAAACGAGAAATAAGACAGTGGTGCTGCAAACCTCTGCGACTTGATATGCAGTAAGGAAGCTCTTTGCAACCACAGATCTTGGATCAATCCCCTACCTGCAAAAGCACTGAGGTGAAATATCTGTAAGTAATCTGTGCTTTCCTTTTTACATTCAGAAACTTTTGCTCTTGGCAAACTGCTCTAAAAGTAAAGATGAATGCATCCAAAAAATAAAAAATTAATAATTTGTGCCTTTAAAGAAGCCAGCTTCTTAGTAAGTGCCCAGTCCAATCTGTGCTTTCTATCTCATTCAGAACATAAGAGAAACAGGCCAGGGTTGGGCCTATTCCATGCTTCACAGATGTATTTATGAGAGGATTTACTTAGGCACAAATCAACAACTAGTAAACGCTCACCGAGCCACTCTATAAACACCAGCATTCCACATTAACATCGCTCTAAATTCGAACACAAAACAAGACCCACAGGTGGCGGCGCTGACTGACACTACCGACTCTATCAAACTTTATCAAATAATTGCCTCTAATCCATATTCACAGATACTGCTTGGAAACATAATGAGCAGATTTCACTTCCCAGAAGTAGCAGCAGCATCTCTTTGACATAGATGGCTTTCAGCGATCACCATCTTTATTACACGCCCATCAGTGTTGATCAAATTAACACCCCTGGCACAAACACACACACCTTAACCTCAGTGCTGATGCAGCTCATTCAAGCCCAGCCTGTAGTTCCTCATGTTTTATCAGTGATTAGTGACTGTGACTGTTTTTACCACTGCCATTACCAAAGTTTAAAGGGGCATTATGAAAAACTGCCAAAGATCGATCAATGGGTTGGACAGGTTAGACTTAACTGGTTAATTCTACATAGTTCTCATTGTATGACTGAATCAATGATTATTCCACAAATTTTTTTTAGTTGAGTCTAAAGGCCTTCACCTCAATTGCCAATTTTGCAAAATGCACCTTTCAACTCCTTTCAAAAGCACTGGACATGCAAACAGGACTGCACGTTATCTATGCTATGGCTTTTGACTGCAGTCAATGAAAACAATGTTAATTAAGCCATTTCAGTGTATTTTCATCCCAGTAGTCACAAGTAATTAGTAAATCAGTCACAGCAATGGAAAATCTCACCATTCCCTTGCTTATAATGAGCTGATTAGCCCACTGCTAATGCTCGCCTTGGTAATTGACTATAGCAGAGATGCAGAGTGTACCAGGGAACTGCTTAGGTGCCACACGATGCCAACTGAGTGCTCCGAGGCTCCGGTCTGTGTGTTTTCTGTATCTCTCTGTGTCGTCTCTACTGGTGTTTGCGCACAGAATGTTTCATTGTGCTCAACTCAAACCCTGAAGTGAGTGCAGGCTCATCAGCCCCTGCTTGAAATCCTGAGCAACCTCCTTGAGCAGCAGTGGATTTGGGTGCCCTTGCTGTGACATTGGTCCGCTGGGTTGACATTCACACAGGAGGACGTGGCTGCTTTTGTAGTAGAGGGAAACATGGTCACTTTTCAAGAAAGCAGATAAAAATCACAGCAATGTCAACATCAGAAAACTTAACTTGAGGAATTCGGCCGTCAAAGTCACATAACATCACCTTGTCCTGAAATCACTGGTGCCATGATATCATCACAGGAAAGTGCAATGCCACCTTGAGGCTCAAATTGCAGGCAACACTTAAAATTAGACACTATCCATTACTAATCTAGAAAACTACAGTTAACCTTCCTGGGCCTTTGCTATGTTTAATATCTATATACATCAAGTTGGATACAGTATTTAATAATAAAGATGGTTTGCCTGTCCTTATCTCTGCGATTACTTACAGAACGCCCTTAGAAAACCAGAGAATATTACGTAAGTTTGATAAGAATATAAATTAGGGTAACAATCAGAACTCCCATCGCAAATGAAACTAGGGATCCAAAGAAAACTATTCCCAGGGCATAGTCTTGTTAATGGAACACTCCTCCACATTGAAATGACTAGCTAAAAATATAACCGAAATCATATTACAGATAGAATCTCAGCAGCTGTCTCTGTATCTCAATGATCTGGATTCTTCTTTTTTTTTTTATTTGCATGAAACCCAAGTGCTTTTATGTACAAGTAAATCCCTGATCAAATCCATTCTCCCAACTCTTGTGAGGGCACAAGATGTAAATAAACCAACTTCCTTTCTTATCAAACAATACAGTTTGGAGTCAAGAAATACAACCGATACAACAATGTACAGCTGATTACTTCTGAATGAAGGCACCAATCTGTTTTTCCAAACAATTAATTATGCAATAAGGTCATGGTATCCAATATCTTGCCAGACGAATGTTGAATATTCATTAGCTTACCTAGCTGTCTCGTTATATATCTATCAGGACTGTAATTCCTTACCTAAGAAGACATTAAATTTGATTCCTGGCCTTTCAGTTTCAGTGTGGCAGGTAAGGAACAAGGCTACTTTCTCTAGTCATCCTCAGGCCATATTGTCTCTAAATGCAACACTGATGATATTAAAATAATGCAAATACTGCAAATAATGTTAAAAGGTTAATAGATAGATATCCAGTGATAAATACATCAATAACAAAAGTGAGCACAAATTGATAAATAAGACATTAACAAGAAAGTTGATCTATATATTGTCTATTTTCACATTTATTTGTTCGCTGCTAACTGTATTTCTGTTTTTCCTCCCTGCTTTGATAACAAGGCTGTGTCATGCAAACATGTGGATGGTGTTCAACACACTACTTGTTGGTCACTGTCTTGGTGCATAGCCTGATTGGATTTCCCTTGCACGGCTGACAACAAAACAACTTTGTCTGCAAGAAACTTCAAGTCCAACTGCATCCTCAACATAGCTTCGCAATTAGTCTGTAAACCGGCCACTGCCAAGAAGACTGCCCAGACTCATTTGCTGTGAGTGTAATGATTAATGCTGCGATATCCAGAGAAATGAGATCTGGCCACCGCTGCAGAGGACAACAGTGTTTCCTGAGAGTACCTGTTTTTCTGTGGAAAGCCCCAATTTGAGTGCCTCCCACTAAATAATTGTTATTAGCATTTCATGGAGCTGCAAACACAAAAACAAATACATATATCCTCACATACAAATGAGTAGGGAAATAAGCGAATAAGGAAATTTATTATTTATTTGTTCTTGATTATATTGTTTTACTCTTACTTGTTGATTCATGTTCCTCTGTATATTATTTTATACATTTATCTACTTTGCGTGTACTGATACATTTATGTATAAATTCAGTCACTGATTTGTAGTCACAGAAGATTCTGTCCTCTATATAACAACATTATTTGTAAACATTTGCTGCTGTTGTTTCTAATGATTGTTCTGTATTCACAAAAGTGGTAAAAATGACAAAACAGAGAGGCGAGCCAGCACCTCTTCTTACATCCCTGTTATTTGTGATTGCAGTATAAATTGGTTTGCCAAAACAGCTAGTGCTCTGAATATCAAACACTGCGAGGGGAGAGATGTGAGGCAAAAAAAAAACAACAACCTAACAATCCCGTTGTGCCATGCAGCACAGCATCTCGTGTGGATACTTTAGCTAACAAAATACCTGTATGTCATGCAAATGTCATATTAATCAATAAAACAGGAGGAAAAACCTTAGTGGCAATGGGGATGTGTTTTGTAAGGGCTATGAGTCTATTCATTCTTTCTCCAGCATTCTCAACTAAAGGCATGAGCCACTGGTTCCTTAGCAACAGACTCTGCAATGATGCAAGATTGAAGAGGAACAGATCTGCAGTTCTACAGTGCAGGTGAATACAAGCAGACCAACGTCTCCTGTTGCCACTCTTCAAAGCCTCTCCAAGTTCAACTTATTAAGGCTATTGCATCTCATTTAACAATGTAAAGGGCACCAAAGTGTACATCAAAGCCAGTCCAATGATTTATGACAAGGTGAAGAAAATATGTTAAGCCATGTGACATCTGCCTACATACAAGGTCCAAAATATCACTCCACTACACTCTGTGCACTTGAAAAGGGAAAAATCCACCCTGAGACACTTTAACACTGTTAAAATGAAACAGTTGCTGGCGATGTGCCTTGCATTTCTGGGTCCATTTGATTGTTTTGCGGTGCACTTTTGGGACTGGATATAGGCACAGCACCATACACTGTGGTTTGACATATTGCCAGATACACATTTCGAAGTGTGCATACCTGGAGGCAGGGCCACAACGGCTCAGCCACCCCTGGGCACATGCAATCTTGTCCATATTACTGTGGATAAATGGATCAACATAGACAATGCAACATCATGGTGAGATATTTCCAGCTCTAAAACATAATTAGTTAACAATTATTAAGGTTTTGGTGTCAGTCCCTCAGAATCAAGGAGAAGGAGCTTCTTTCTGGCTTTATCATTTTGCAGCAACATCCAACAGTCAAACAGAGAGAAATCCAGCACAGTAAATGCAGAAATACCAGTTTCTCCATTGACTTCAATAGATCATAATGCAATGCAGCCACAAGACATGTTGTGTTTTGAGTAAGTAGCACAGCTGTAATCATAGACATGCCCCAGTATTCATGAACTAGTTGGCTAACTGGCTTTATTTACATGGCCACATGCCCGTCTTTGATTTTAAAGCACCGAGTTCACGCCTCTTCCCTGTGTTGTGCTGAGAGGCATTCTGGGAAGTTGAGGAAATCATAAAAGTCAGTCGAAGTAGGCGAGGCAGGTTGAAGGAAAGTGGGTACTCCAAAAATTACAATACCGAATCACAACAATAACTCCTGGAAAACACTAAACATGACAAATTATTTGAGAGCGAGCAGTGAATGAGAGTCCATGGGTGGGCTTTTCCTTTGAGTAAAGCATTTGCTCATCTTTTAGGAAGAACAAAAAAGATATTTGAGTCAAAAGTCATATCCGAATGAACCACACAACTCCTTTTCCCTAATAAAAGGTACTTCTAAAGATAACACATAAAAGGCACCAGTGTTGTCCTATCAAGATATTGCATAAAGATCTGCTTTCATTGATAACATTATGTAACAATTCTTGGGCATCAAAACAGAAAAAAAAATATGACTCCATTCCTCAAAGGCTAAACACAGACACCGAAGGCCCACCAGTTGATAGATTATTTTTACAAGAAGAGGACTTTTATTTTCATGCCACCATGTCCTGAACCTGGGTATTGTAGGTCACACTTCATAATAGCTGCTGCTGCCTCATACCTGCCTGTGAAATTAACACCATTCTAGTTGTGCTGCTCTGGTTAATGTAGGGTAAAGGAGATTTTGCTTACGTTTACAGGAACAAAACGGTTTCTAGGTTTATGAACTCCAAACATCAGACTAGATGTTGGATTTATGTGCGTTGTCTTGCTTTTTCTTACTTTTAATATCGACTGAGTTTAAGATTCTCACAGAAATGTAATAAATGCAACTGCTTAGCTCCACGTGGGCTAAGTCATCCCCATATCATGAGGTCCTCTCCTTAAGCTCTGTAGTGACTATTAAACAAATAGAGCTTAATATTGAACCTTATTGTTCTCGAGAATCAATGGCCGCACGATTATACAATATTGCGAAATTGCCTGCTGTTCAGCTGAGTGGCTCTTTGATGGAGACACTGAAAATCCTCAGAGATGATCATTGTTGATTGCTTCTACTTTCTTTACTCGGATGAAGAAAACATTCTGTACACTGTCAGTGACAATGTACCTAGGCTAGAAACATTGGTATTACTTACTTACAGTAGAAACATTCAAATGATCATTAAAAATCTTCATGTAAACAATATTTTATACATATAAAATAATGTCTAAACAATAACAGGTTTCATCAAAAATGTATGGGTGTGTTGACGCCACAGCAGCAGCTCACATGTCCGTGTTTCCCTTCATAAAAATAATATGATCCCCACTTTTGTAGCTCTGATATCCACACAGAGGTCAAAGGTCAGAAGCAGCCAACAGAGAGGCTCTCCTGGAGCTGGTAGGATTTCATTGTCTTGCTCAAGGGCATATCAGCTCAGTAAGTGCTAACCAACACAGTGCTTGAGCTCCAGCCCTCCACCTTAAGCCAACTTCCTCCCTGCCATGCCACCCTGCTGCTTCCTTGTTCACTGTTCTTCAAACAATTTCAGACCAGAATATCGTTGGGGCTACAGCACTGTTTGCTCTGCACTCTGTGATTGAATCTTAATCCAAATGCCCACCAATTACAAACCTACACCTTTATACATGGTACTCCTGAGATTAACCTACAAGAGATTAACCTACATTCATCACTGCCTGTGCTCCTCCACTGTAAAAATCTTTCCTTTTGCCAACATCAATCCAATCAACCTGGATTCGCTGATTGCACAATGTTCTGTCTCAACTGCAAGAAACATATGATGGCATACATAAATGATTAGTAATTAGCATCAGCTCTATTGGCAAGACCAACTGCAACTTGATTCCTTCAACTTGTGGCCAGGAAATGGACTCTAAATGCAGATAATCAGGAATGGAGCCACTGGTGGAAACGTACATTTCGAGACCTGCCATAACCCTCTTCAAAGACACATGCCAGCTGACTTTGATGGGCATCGCACGAACCACCATGAGTCACATGCACTGTTGGATGTAGCTGATGGGTGTGTGGCATCGCAGAAACACAGTGGGAGCCCCTATCATGATACAATTTAAGATGCCAGCATCTGATGTTGCGTCATATTGAGCTGATTTTGATTACCTGGCTGCGATAGCTTTCTACAAGAGGAGGTCTGGCTTACAATCTCCATGTTGCTCACTGCCACCCGTCCATAAATAAACCCAAACACAGCACGTATTAAAATAAACAACCACACACCCTGAAATACAGGGACAGGCAAAAACATCTGGACTGGGTATTCAACGTGACAAACATAATTTCCAATGACTAATGCTATCCATTATAGTAAACCACCATTTCTTTGGTCTTAATCCCTGTGTAATGACTCTGTGTGAAATTGTGTTCTATCATTGTTCAGGGCACTCATCGGTTTCATGCAATACATGATTTCACATCACACAGCCTCATGTCACTGCTTCACTAACATGGCTTCACAAAAAAATATATATATATCTCACAAGTGACACCTTCTGCAGCACACTGGTGGCTAAAGTTCTGATGCAAAAATCATGTTTTGGCAAAGGAGCAGAGCAATATTGGGGAGCTAATTTCCAAATGCATTAGCCCATTACCTCTTGTGATGGCAAATGAATATGTTATTGCTTACACTGCGTTGCATGAGGGCAATTAATACATTTAACAGAGAGGTATCACATCGCCTACGCCCCCTAGTGCCCCCACCCCTGCTAAAGGAAGTGTGACTGTTGACACTGTGTTGTGCGCCCATGACAACGTTACCAGTGTGCATAAAAGGAGATAACCCCCTCAACAAACACACACACGCACACGCACATGCACAAGCACAAGCACAAGCACATACACACACACACCACCACCACCAACACCACCACCCACCCCCTACCCTAAATGAATGAGCGGCACCCAGCTCCAGAGAAAGCCAGTATGGCTGTGGCTGATTCCCCCCTTAGAGCTACTCACCTTCAATAGAAATTACGTGCTCTCGGATCTGGTTCTGCAGAGCCAGGTCATCGATGCGCTCGATCAGGTCGTAGATTGCGTAAATGTTGGGGTGGACAGACTCGAACCGATGAATCTCAGCCCTGATGGCCGCTGAGTTGGACAAAACAAACTGGGAGCCTGCTGGGCCGGGTTGGGCAGCCTGGCCCGAAACAGTCCCCGACCCGAACTGACCGGCCCCTGAGCTCGCAGATGATCCGGATCCGAACTGGGACGGGATGGACTGGGGCACTGGGACGGGAACGGGCGCTGGGACCGTGCCCGGAGTGGGCATGGCTGGCTGAGACTGCTGCGAGATACCGGACACGGACACTGGGACGCTCGACTGGAAATTCATCTTGGTTTTTTGAGCGAGTAACTCTTTACAACGGCAACACAAATATGCAGACTAGGATTTGGGATTCAAACGAGGCGAACAAAAGAAGTCCGCGCGAACTGATGGTCTGGAAAACGATCGGTGCACAAGCATTAATAGTTGGTCGCCAATTGCAATAAAACGCGGCTCTTGTTCATATTATTAAAACTTGACTGTGATTCATTTTCCGTTATTGGCTAGATCTGTCCAGGGCCCTTTTTCTTGGCTTACAAACCCGCAATGCCTACCACTTAGACACTCCTTTAAGGGCTAAACCGCTGGTTTGGTCAAACCCGTTTTCCTTAGTTGCTCTGTTTGAAGGAGACAATGGGCTAGGCTTCAGCAAGGCGCCCTGGTCCACTGCCTTGAATGCGTTGTTTCTGCGCTGAAATGAAATAGCGTTTAGTCCTCTTTGGTCCAAGTGGTCCCTGCCCAGCGCCCTCCTCCGCATGCTGAAACGTCACCCATCACGTAATTGTACTTGAGATGGGGGAGGGTGTGATTGGATTGGGTGGAGGGGGAGAAAATCGCAACGTGCACATCATTATAATAACCTACCTGACTGTTATGCAACCACAAAAATTGGCTTTTGAAAGGGAAAAAACTACTTTAATTTTATACTTTAATTACATTAAGACTGTCATTTCTGGTTGGTGGTTTGTTGCCTAGATGAGTCCAAAGCGACCCCATCCCAAATGTATACATGAACAGCGCTTCCAAAATACATATGCAAACACAGAGATTGCAGTATAGAAGCTTGCATAGGCCTTCCCTGCATCACTATCAGACATGACAAATCTTGTTTTTGCCCTAAGCAGATATGTCTTCTTGTAACCCACAAAATGATGAATTTTTCCTCATCTCTGTATGAGAATTCATTAATTTACAACACATGATTCAGCTCAACAGTACAATATTTTAGAACTATTTATAGGGTGGATTTGTGTTAATATGTGGGGAAAGCCACAACTGACAAATGCAGTGTAGAGTTTTGTCTGTCTTGGTATTTCCAAGTTTCTGAGGTGCCATCTGTTGGAAATACACCACACATTTGCACCCTGTGCAGACAATAAAGAAAAGCCTCTCAGAGAAATAATATGCAGCAAATAAGCAATATTTTACTTTGGCCAAACAACAACAAAGGCAGTGGTGTGGCTAAGAGTACGCCCACACATCTATCAGTCCACTTACCACAGACACGTGCACTGCATGGGTGTCACACTATGAAGTAATGTGAAGTAATCTCATGAGAACTGATATGGATCATAGTAGATCTTTATGGAGGGCAGAGATAAAGAGGAGACAGAGCCATCTACTGGTGTGAATGCACATCAATACATCAGCTGCTACAGCAGCTGTTGTGGAGGACAGAGTTTCAGGTTGAGTTTCCACTGTGGGCTCAGCAGTATGGCATTGGGAGATGATGACTGATTACATATAGTCAGATGTCATTTTTCCAGCTTCACATGCAGCATCTCAACCAATGCAGTTTTCTTTTTTCTTTTCTTTTCTTTTTTTTTTTTTTTGTTGAAGGACTGGAAATGGTGCACACAATGAAACCAAAGAGAAACAGATTTACAGTTACACTGAACTCTTTTAATGTTATGCAATAAAAAAACATTACTCCTGAGCCTTAAGGTAGCCTGGAGCTCTGAAACTCTTTTCTCGCACATTAATAATGGAGGCGGTGCAATGACGCTTTTTCATCTTTGATTCCCGGTGTTACCCTTGGAAACACAAGAGGTGTAGAGATAGATTAATATTGCTTTTCCCAAAGAGTGAATTTCAAAAAGCACATAACAGTAGGCGATGTTAAATAAGAAAGAAATATTCTGGCAATCAAAGCATTTATTTGTCACATCTTTAGCAAACAAACAATATTCTTATTGCGACAAGGTGGTGCCAGAGACATATCCATTTGCCATCAAAAAAATCAAAACAATACAACACAAAAGCAATCTCAGGCACATTCAAATAGCTGTTTCTTTTCTGTTTATTTAGGAATAAAACTTCAATTTACCTGTAATATTTTGTCAAACAGAAACAATCACTCAGTGGTCATACCAGTTGGCAATGGCATTATGAAAGTTTACTTAAGTTGCTTCTTTTATTGCATGTTACAGCAGCTTGTAATATTTGAGCAGCTTCAAATTGAGTAGCAAAAAAGAAATGAAGGAGCTGCTATCATGAACAATATTTCCAGAATTTCTATGATTTCTATGATGAACAGTTTTTTTTCCTATTTGTTTCCTAACGAGGAAAACCTCTAATGTGAAAAACACTAATAGACACTGGTGTGAAATAATGAGTGTTAGTGCAGACTGAACAATTTCAGAATATACAGGCATACATCTTATGTAATTATGTCAGGACAAATGCATACCTCTGCACTTTTGATGTATTGCACTGTTTGCTTGGTGTTGTCTTGTCACAGGTTTTTAAGTTATGTCTAAACTACTTGCGGGACTTCCCTTCTTGGCCAGGTCTTTGTTGTAAAAAAAAAAAAAAAAAAAAGGTGAAATTAAAATAAATACCTCTCTATGCAGAGTGATGATAATGCTTGTGCAACATCACACTCCCAGAGCCAAACCATGTGTTATCCTCAGCCTTCTGCCACCATCTGTTGACCAAATTTGGAACTCCCCCCGACAAAAAACACATCACAGAAACTCATAATACATTCCATTTTCAGTTGTGGAAAAAACATTTTTAGCAATAGAGTTATTGCTTAATCTGACTGTTTTCATTATCCATAAAGAAATAAACCTTTGTATTGAATAACAGCTCTTCTTTTGATGGGGTTACAAGATAACTGAGATATGTGTTCCTCGATGCATTACACTCCATGTAATTAATGCAGTTAATTCTCTGGCTCATTTATCCATTAACAGATGACAATGGGCTGGCACTGCTGTTTGGGCCCATCATTTCATCCAGGCACTTTGTTTCATAATGAATATGACATATATGAGTTGTCTGCAGGGCTTTTCTTTTTGGCAAATGATGGCTGACAAAATTGGTTCTAATTAACTATACAACACACCATTCTGACATGCGATTATAAATTATAAATCCTGCTTGTCATAATCTGGTTTTGTATATACCATAGGATAATCCGGGTTTATAGCCCATCTATTGACGGGATTTGGATGAATATTTAATTATTTAAATATCAAGAGCAGGATATTTTATGTGGATGGCATCAACTTTTTAGTTTGCACAAGAGAATAACGGAGAGTATGAAGACCTTCTGTTTGATAAAGACAGAAGAGTCAGTTCTATTTTTGAGTAGTTATGTTCTTGGACACAGCTGTAGTGCAGGTTCAGAGTCTTGTCAGCCAACTGAGTGGACTAGCCTCTGGTACAAATGATCCAGGGAGCCTCAGAGCGCTGCCCAGGATGCTGGGAGCTGCCATGAATACTATGCAGATCAACAGCGGCTGTCCATTTGCACCCCCTGAGTCTGACGGGGCAATATGTAATGAAACCTGTCTGAATTATTGATCACCATTTCAACTTGCAGAGATGAAGACTCTTCAAGCTGACTTTCACCCTTCTTAACAAATTCTTTTGGCCAAAACTTCCATGTAAATCTTTAATATGCCCTCCTATAAAGCCAATTCAAATGAAGCATAACTTGCACTCATTAATTCTAGCAGCATCCATTGACCCCAGGGAGAGATTGCAGTGCTTTATTGAAGACAAGATGCAGTGAAAAAACAAGCTTTAACAATGTTTTCATTGCAATAAGCTTGTCTCACATCACTGAATATTCATTCATCCACCACAGAGGACTTCATAGAAATATCTGCTGGCAATGTACTGTACATACTGAGTAACATAATGTTATGTTGTTGCTAATTAGATTGTACACTTACAGTTGGTCATGTAGCACATAAGCAATGGAACAAATGGAACGGCGGCCCCCCACTATAAAATTAAGCGTTGCAAAGTAGAGCTCTTCTCACCCCCACTTCCCTTTTAAGCTGGATTGCCTTATTCACAATTAAAATTGTTCAGTTAAAACAGCAATTAAAAGGAAACTACAGAGTTTGATGAGTGTGGAGGTTCAAGAGTTCAGAGAAACCAGTGATGGTTTGCCAGCTGAATGTAGATAAAACACTGCTAAATGTGAAGACATTTTTTTGATGATGACAGACACTTTACTGACTTTACAGACAGGACCTAAAATCCAACCATAAAGCACAAAACAATCAACAAATCACATCACAAACCATATAAACATTGTTAGCGAGAGCATACAGAGAGCCGATAGCTTAATTAAATATAAAAAATAACTTGCTCATTAGGGCAAAATCAGAAGTTGTATTAATGCATGATAGGAAATATCATTTCATGTGTGAATTAAACAATCCAACTCCACCCCAGCATCAGATCCTACTGCCATCTAAGGAAGTAACCAGGGCAGTCAAGAGTGGCATTGGCCTCTCAAATGTTTCAGTCAGCTCTGCCTGGCTCATGCTGGTAACCTTAACACCCGTTTTCATGGAGCTCCTGGGTTATTACTGCTTAAGCTCAACTTGCCAAAGCAAATCAAATGCACTCAAAACTGCAACAAACATGATTATCATCGTACCACATACTTTTAAGGAGTTCATTTCTCTAAGAAAAACTAGCACTGCAATATCTTGCAACAGATTCCATCTGTGTTTGTCTCAAGGCATTGTTTGCTATTAACATTTCCAATATGCTTGGGTTATAATTGCTCACATCTCAGTTTCCTTGTGTTTGACTGCAGCGGGCTTGGGGAAAATGTTGTAGCACTCGAAGCTCTATTGCCATGTTGTTCGTTTTTAGAAGATTCAAGTCAAAACAGTGTCTCACATGTAAATACATAGTGAGACTCAATACACTCAGCATGTTTTAGCTCAGCTTGATAAAAGCCTAACCTAAAATAACGTTGTCTTTCAAACTCTTGAATGTTAACAATAATTTTAAAAATGATTAAAGTGATACTTCTGGGAATTCTCACTTGTCCCGCTTGCCACACAAGAGTCAGAGAGGATGAGCTACCAATCAGCACCCCTGGTACAGATGGGGATTCAGTGTAACGTCAAAGGACACCTCAGGTAGTAATTATTAGCTGGGGATTCTATATTGTCCTGTTACTGTATATAAAACAATGTAACTGAAATGTTAGGCATGTTTGCAAAGCTGACTGGAGTGAAACACAGCATGATGATGTGAGCAGTAATTAGAGCATAAAGAACATGGCAACACCCATTTGTTGCCATTTCGTTTCCTTGGACAAATTAACTTTGTGTGACCAAGTGACGTGAAGAATGCCTTTGGCCTCCTGAAACTCCAGACGCTAGGACAGTCAAACTATTCACAATGTTGTCCGCAAGAGTTTGGTCAGTTGTGTTCAAGAGAAGGAGGCCTATTGAAACCTCAAATTGCACTACAGTATGGCTTTCTTGTTTAGGTTAGGAGTTTAAGTGAAAGGTCAATGACTATTCAGGCAGTTGCAAAATTAAAAATTACATGCAAACTACAAAAAACAAAACTGAAAACATTCCTCTCTCAAGTAATGGTGTACAATTCCTGCACAGTGTTACATGGATTTCAAAAAGAGACAAACCTTTTTCCAGGATGGGACTTCCTGCCCTGCAACCTTCTCTCTTAATTTACAAAATAATCAGACACAAATGATCTGCCCTTACATAACATGGCACTCAGTGATGGCTAATTAAGAAACAGAATCAACATACAGTAATTAAAAAATTTAAAGTGTATTTTCTATCTGGTACATCAGCAAGAATGTCATTATGCCATTAAAAATAATAATGAGAGGAACACCACCACCCTGGCCTTTCCTGTATACTGATAAGCAGGCATTACCCAATTTACTGCAGAATGTGGACACGAGGATTGACTCCACCTGTTCCCGAATAATCCACAAAGCTGCGGTACATGATGATCACTTGGTTTTTTCACCGTATTGAATATGAATATGATTTTGCTGTTTCACCTACATCATTTGACTGAAAACCCCCGGGATTAAAGTTTCCATAATGTTCTAGACTGGTACAACATCTAGGTATCCCTCCTAAAGTCAAGCCAGACAAGCCAATACCACTGAGAACTAACAAATCAAATTTAACTGTATAATTTAATCATTTTTCTCTGTGCATGTGGTCTGATCTCTCTCTGTTGTTAATGCTTAATAATATTTCATACAAACACCCTGTCCTGTCGATAGCAGGTGAGTCATACATCAGAACTTAGAGTGCCCGGGTATGATGAAATCCAGCCCAAATTTTACTGTATCACGGTATTCATGAATTAGAGAGGCATTTATATTATTTTTCAGGTGGCAGATACCTAACATTAATTTAGGATTAATACAGGGTGCATCCCAAACCAATACACAACAAACAGGACGACTGTAGAGGTAACCTGGTGTTGACGGTCAGCTTTATTATGGAAATACCATATGTTTCAAGCACAGACTTTGCCTTTAGCCTAGACACCAAAGACAAAAAAGTGTACCAATCTTGACCTACACAAATGATCACATTTCAGTAGCCTACTTCCAGTGAATCAGTAGTCCCACACAAATAAGGTGATTAAGGTTTTAATTAAAAATAATTAATTTATGGCTGAGTGAGAGTACCCACCAAATTAACTACCCTGCTCCAAAGTAGGAATCACCTACACACTGCAGGCTGTATTAACCACACCCCTTCTCATGTTGCAGCAAAACACAGGACAGCGTTTTTTATTATTTTCCCAGAATACACCTAGGAAAAGTCCAGTGACGAAAGCTTTTTCTGATGGAAAATTCGACTGCACGGGAAGAGTAGACATTTTTGAACATGTTTATCAGACAATCGGTCTTTCAGTTAATTTGCTCACCTGATCTCCTGAAAAATAAAAAGGGGGGAAATATGATGGTGCAAAATTGTCTTTATAGATTCCCACGGGCGATATGGGAACAGAAAATAATGGAGACTGTGGTCAAAGGGAGAGGCAATAAAGTATGTGACAGTAATGACATCAAAAATGATTATAATACAAAGACACTAAATACAGAGAACATATTGTGACATGCTAAAAAAAACTTTTACTTCATGTTGAAAATGGTAGGCGTACTGTCATGAGCCATATGAGTAATTCATGATGTAAACATCGACTAATTCAGGTTATCTGGGTGTATATACTATTATCTGGAATAAAGTGAGCTCTAATTAGTCTGAAAAAATCAGAACTGAGAATAAAACCTTCATTGAGCAAATAGTAATTTCAGTTAGAGCAAGTTCAAGCGTGTGGACTTTGAGTCGGGTCGCTTCTTACCAGATCGTTTGTGGATCACACATCGCCAGACGACAACAACAAAACAGAGACAGCTCCTGAAAAGGGTGTTAGCGTATAGTTAGCTTGCAACTCGAGGTAAACAACTGGTGTTGTGGCTCGTGTATCACCCAGGCTCGACTAAAAAAATATTACTAGCTTTTTGGCATGATAAATTAAATATTCACTTTGGAGCAGTATGGTCCGACTGTAAGGAAACACAGCTGGCCACGGCTGTTCGCTACATTTTTAGGGCTAGTTTTAATCTAGCTAACGTTAGCAGGCTAGCTCGCCAGGCTAGCTCTATGTATGCCAAGCTGCGGCAGGTTAGCTAGCTAGTTGCTAGCTTGTTGGCTAGCTCAGTCGGCAAGGCAAGGTGGAGACCAACAACGTGGAGATGCGAATAAAGAAAGGTAAGAGCAACCGAATTATTTATTTTAAACATTGAAGACAGATACTCATTCATGGACCAACACAATTGTGACACGGACAGGTGATGTTAGGTCGTCATATCGCATCTGTCAAAATTATCGACGTTGCCAGTACATAGCGTTAGCTCGACAACTAATGTTAGCTAGCTAGCCTAATCAGTGGGCGCATTCAGCGAGTGTCATTGACTAGCTTGCTAACAGCTGCTGGTGGCCCTGCTTTGGCACTGTGGACAGAAAGCCCTTACTAACTGGAGGCCGAAGTTTAACAGCCAGCCGTAAATCAATTAAGCCAAACAAAGAGATTTGAGCACCTCGGTTAATGGTGCAGTGAAAGTTGCCCGGGCCGGAAAACAGCCGAAGTCTAAATGTAAACGTTATTGAAGGCGATACCGTTAATGTAGCTAACTGTTCGTTAACATTAGCTACTGTATAATGTCATTTTAGCAACTGTTAGCCGTTAGATAACGCGAACACTGTGTGCATTGAATCCTTGGTCATATCCTCAGTTAGCTGTCTAATTATCCTAGCTTTCTGCCTCGCCGCTCCTCAGATAAACATCAACAAATGTTTTGCTTTTTTCTGGCCTCATCGGCAGTGACAGCTCAGTGAAATTGGTAGCCACCGATCAGATGGATGCTACGTCTGCTGCTAGCTTGCTAAACAATACTTTTTCTCACGTTGAGGCAAGTTTTATGTACATAACAAAACTTGGTAGTGGCTAGTTACCATCCACATGGTGACTCAGCTGGATAGTTAATCATCCAGTACACAGGAGCAGCCTGCAGTGCCCTTCTGCTTAACTGTGGTGGATTTTTGAGTGAAAAACATTGACATAAGTCATCCAAGTAAACAGCTGGTAGCAATAGCAGGCTTCCTCTGCCATAATTGTCATATCAATCGGAGTCAAAACTCAAACAGCAAATAGCCCTACTTACCTTACTTTGCACTTAAATGGCAACTGGCAGCATCAAAGCTGGAATTATGCTCCTAATGCCATGCTTTTCTATTTTTTTCATTTTATTGTATTTATTTGTATTTCTGTCTATATCTTTGCAGGGTGGCCTTGAATGACTAAATGAGCAAGACAGGCAAGTGCGAAGATCTCTGGGAGATTCAACATGAAGTTGTATGTGTTCCAGGTCAACAATGGCAGCACGCTGACATTTGACACTGAGCTTGCTGTCCAAACGTAAGATATTGGCATTGGAATGTTTCATTATCAAGAAGAGTTGTTAACATCTTTGCCATTCTCTCTAATTAAATTCTGTTTTTATTTTGCCTCAGTGTGCTGGAGCTTAAACATGCCATCCAGGTCAAATATAAGATTGCAACTCAACATCAAGTCCTTGTTGTCAATGGAGGGGAGTGTATGGCTGCAGAGAGGCGAGTCTGCAGCTACAGTGCTGGCACTGTAAGTTTTGTGCCATTTGATGGGGTGCTGCTTATATTTTAGGCCTAACATTTCACTATGTATTTTAAGTCATTGCCTCTGTCTTTTTCCACATTAGTAAGTCAAGTAGGAACGTTATTATTTAACACAAGAAGCGTTTGTACAGTCCTGATTATTTGGGTCTTGTTGTTTTTGATGTCAAGGACACCAACCCCATATTCCTATTCAACAAAGAGATGATCTTGTGTGACCGGGATCCAACAATCCCCAAAACCACCTTCTCGATTGAGAGTGAGATTCAAGTGAAGGTGGAAGAGTCTCTTATGATGCCAGCTGTCTTTCACACCGTTGCCTCGCGAACACAACTTGCTGTGGTAATTATTTCATTTTTGGGAAAGATGTTTTTTTCTTCTGAGGTCTTTCCTCCAAGCTACTGCTTTGTAATAACTTGATAATACTCAGCGTTACCTTTGTTCAAATTAATATAGATGGCCTGAGTTCACACCATTCTTTTAAATTATACAAAAGTATTCTAAATGTGATGGTTCTGGTTTGTTTTAACATTATTTTTTGTCTTGCCAGGAAATGTTTGAAGTTGCCAAGAAACTTTGCTCTTTCTGTGAGCGTTTGGTTCATGATGAACACCTCCAACACCAAGGCTGGGCTGCTATCATGGCTAACCTGGATGACTGCACCTTGTCTTATCAGAAGTTGCTTTGGAAATTTGACACAGCATACACAAATTATCAGCAGGACTTGGAGGAAATTAAATTGAAACTCACAAAGTAAGTGTTGACCTCACAAAACATAGCATATTGCACATTTGGCCTTGAAGTTCAAATATCAAATATTGTATGCCTGCATATTGTGTTGCTTAACAATGTTACTACTAGTTTTAAGATTTTTTAATAATAGTCAGAAGATGCACATGAGGGTATATTTCTGACACATGTGCTTTATTAAATGAATTCTAAGAAATGAACCTGGACCTAAAGTCTTGGTGCATTGTATGTTATGTTTGCAGGTTAGGAACAGCAGTCTCTGTCATGGCCAAGATACCTCTGCTGGAATGTTTGACAAGGCATAGTTATAGAGAGAGCATCGAGAAGTCCAGCTCAACCCCCGAAAAAGATTCAGATGAGACAGAGGAAGAGAAATCCACCGACTCTGTACTCTGCACCACTGATGCACAGAGGACCTCAAAGTTACCCACATCTGTCCCTGCTCCGGGTACAACCATATCTGAACCGACTGAAGAACAGGAAATGAACGAAATGACTGACAGCGGTGGCCTGAGGGCTGCCTTACAGGAGGATGATACTCCAGAGCTGGCTAACCCTCCCTCTTTCAATGTCACACTACTGGACTGGATCAATGTACAAGACAGGCCCAATGATGTGGAATCAGTTGTGAGGAAGTGCTTTGACTCCATCAATAGGGTGAGTCACTGTTTTGTGAAAAGACCTATCAAAATGGGGTTCTGATATAGTTAGAAGCATATGTAGAAACTAATGAGAGTCTTTACTGAAATGTTTTGTCTTTCAGCTTGACCCACGCATTATTCAGCCCTTCCTGGCTGATTGTCGAGATACAATTGCCAAACTAGATAATCAAAACATGAAAGCCATCAAGGGGCTTGAGGACAGGTTGTATGCTCTTGACCAAATGATAGCAAGCTGTAAGAAGTTGGTGAATGAACAGAAAGAACTTGCTCAGGTACGCAAAACAAGAAGTCTGAATTGTCTAACAATCTTTTTGCCATCTTCCAGTTTTTCTGGTGGATAAATATTGTTTACATGGATCTCTTACATTTTACCAGGGATTTTTGGCCAATCAGAAGCGGGCTGAAAACCTGAAGGACACATCTGTTTTGCCTGACTTGTGTTTGAGTCACACTAATCAGCTGATGATCATGCTGAACAACCACAGGAAGCTGCTGGACATCAAAAAGAAGTGCACCACTGCCAAACAAGAACTTGCAAACAACCTTCAAGTCCGACTCAAGTAAAGCTTAAACCACAATATATCCTATTATCTATGCCCCGTTCTTTATTTTCAGTAACTTAGCACTTACATTGCCAGTTATACCCTTGAGCAGAATACATATCTCTGCTTATTGTACTAAATGTAGGCTAGCTGGTTAAAAAAAAAATGAAGTCCAGAGAAATACATCAATAAATTTACCAAATGTGATGTTTTTGCATTAGATGGTGCTGTTACGTAATGCTTCATGCAGACCAGGATGGGGAGAAGCTCCAAGCTCTACTCAGGCTACTGACAGAGCTAATGGAGAGAGTGAGGGTGGTGGAGGCCCTCAGTACTGTGCCCCAGATGTACTGCCTGGCAGTGGTGGAAGTCGTCAGGAGAAAGATGTTCATGCGCCACTACAGAGAGGTCAGTGCCAGATGTGCTTTGCGGTCAGTGTGAGTCAGAGTGAGAGTCGGAAAGTAGTACTGCATTGATTGTACTCCTAGTTTTTCTCACTTTAATTTTGCTCTGAGATAATACTGTGTGCAACAGAAAGCTATTGCTGTCAATTTTTTGTTTCCCTTGAATAGTTAGGTTAAAAAAAAAAAAAAAAAAGCAGTAAGCATCTGTCTTTTTATTATGGGGACAAGTAAGCAGTTGTTTTGCCAGGTGTAGGAATGACTAAAAATTAAAATTTGCCAACACTGACATTTTAAATCATAATATAAAATGTCCCAAAACCTTTTTGGTGACATTCAGGACTATCCTAGGGTGCCACACCAGTCCTGAAAATAGACATTGAAAGAGAAATTATGTTGCTGTAAAATATCTTTTTTTTTTTTTCTTTATCGCTTTATTAAAATTGCTTTAATATGTACTCTTTTCAGTGGGCCTGTGCACTTGTGAAGGATGGGAAACAACTTTATGAAGCTGAAAAGTTCAAAAGGGAAACATTTGGGAGACTCTTTAGTAAGTGTCTTTTTGGGAGCTTGTAGTGGGTGACATTTTTGTTGTCGCTGCTGAACAGAACTTACCTTTGAAATTGCACACCATTTCAAACTAGGAACTGAGCTTTGTAATGTGTTCTTTCTTTTCAGGAAAGTCTTTTCTCAGAAACCGCTTGTTTAGAGGTCTTGATTCATGGCCTCCCACATCATTTTGTGTAAGTTTAAATGTAACATCATTTTGAACAACTCTGAATTCTCATTTTTCCATTGTTTTAAAGAGTTTAATTTTCTCTCTCTCTTTCTGCCTTTTTCCATTATTTTTGATAGACACGAAAACCCAGAAGGTTTGATTATGAGCTTCCTGACATCTCACTTGAGGACCTGCAGTACCTTAAGTCTTGTTGTCCTGCAGAGGTGCAGCCTTTT
Source organism: Myripristis murdjan (assembly GCF_902150065.1). NCBI lineage: Eukaryota > Metazoa > Chordata > Actinopteri > Holocentriformes > Holocentridae > Myripristis > Myripristis murdjan. The sequence goes on along the minus strand of NC_043996.1, from coordinate 22,006,044 downwards.
CTCATGTAAGTCACTTTCTTCAGTCGCTAAAATAGTTTGAATAGTAATCATTCCAGTTAACCAGCAGTACTACAAGTGTCTTCTTGGATGTGAGCACTGAAAAACAGTTTAGGTGTAAACATGTTTTAGCAATTATTGTGCAATCATATTGGCATTCCTAAATCAGACATGCTGTCACAGGTCATAGAAAGGCATCAGAATAATATTATTGATAAATGAAATATGGCAAGAATAAAAAGATGGGATTGTTCTGACCTTAGATAGTAAACTTACAAAAAAGATAGAAGTGAGTTGCACACAAGTTGTCAATGCAAAAAAAAAAAAAAAAAATGTTTATTATACTTCTGCTTGATAAGGAAGATGTTCATATTAACAGAAAAATGTTTATTTCATATTTAGAATTTAAGTGTGCAATCTTTCTTTTTTAATAAATAAAATCTGAAAATTGATGTTAGTGTCTTGTGGTATAGAGAGATCTTAAAATAGGTGTAGAGCGTTCTGTCCTAGCTAACACTGACACACTTGTTTTTAGCTTTGCTTTGTATTGTTTTTTTCTTTCAGGGTTCCCACACTGTGTGATTTTGAACCCTTAAATCACCATGTAGAGATGCTTCATCAGCTGGTCCAAGCTGCACAGAGTGTGGATGAGATGTCTCAAACCATTACTGACCTACTAAGTGAACAAAGGGTAATGACAGTTTCAGTAACGGCAATACCTTTATTTGTATGACACATAATGCTTTACATTTAAAATAAAACTTAACACAGTAAGGTAGTTATTTTAGTGGGGGAAGTCTAGGACACCCTATGATTACTCCAAATTACTTTTTCCTTATTTATAACAGCCCTTTGTACAGGTCCAAAGGGGTATCTTAAACAAAGTCTGGTTGTGCTTGCCTTGTTTAATTCAAGCTCAAATTCAAATCTGTATGCTCTATTTTTGAGTGACCTAGTTGTATGTCCTCTCAGTCCCTTTTTCATGTGCTGTTCTTCTAGGCATCCTGTAGCCAGAGTGCTCAGAGATCAGCTGCGTTGACCTCACAGTCTGAAAGCATACCTGGGACCACAACCCCTGTCTCCTCCAAAACTCCCTCCTCTCTCAGCCTTCAGGGTCCCACCTGCCAGCCCCTTCATGTTCCCATCCCAGCACCTTTAGAGGACTTGTCCCCAGACAGCATTGATGCACAAACCTTTGACTTTGAAACCATCGGCCACCCGAACATGGACCCAGTCCTTCAGCAGGGCTCCCTTGATTTGGATTCTTTGGCAGAAAGCCCTGAGTCTGACTTCATGTCTGCTGTTAATGAGTTTGTGATTGAAGAGAACTTGACCTCCCCCAACCCCATCAGTGACCCTACTAGCCCTGAAATGATGGTGGAGTCACTTTATTCCTCTGTCATCAATGCTATAGACAATAAGCGAATGCAGGACACCACAATATTAGAGAGGGAAAACTCAAAGATAGCTGTTCTGAAGCAAGTTATTGACAAGTATCGATTTGCTGCAGAGGAATCTCAGTCCAACTTAAAAAGCGTCAAGGATGACCTCTACCACTTTAGAGGCCTGGTGCTGAAGGAACAGCGTGATTTTGGCTTTGCCCTCAAGACTATGACCATAGAGGTGCGCAGCATTGTGGACAACATCCGCCAGACCCATGAACTGGAGATGAAGGAGCAGCACCAAAGTCAGCTCCTCTGCCTTCGGCAAGAGCTTGAGGAGCAAATCCGAACACTAATGGAGGAAAACCAGGTCAACCAGAATATTGTCAAAGATGTTCAGCGTGCTATGCTGGAGCTGGAGGGGCTTCTGGAGCGTAAAGAGAAGGAACTCACTCAACTGGAGAGTGAGAGGGAACGATGGGTTGAAGCAGAGGCCAGCCAGACAGAGAGGATTAAAGACCTTGAGCAGAAGATCAATGATCAAGTTGAAGAGATAAAGACTCTCTCAACTTCCAGAGACACCCTGACCAACCAGCTTGAGAATTTGCACTTTGAGATTGAACGTGGACAGCAGAAGATTCGACAAGAGTTGGAGGGAGTTGAGCAGTCTCACCTTAAGGAGCTCGAAGAGAGGATGAGTCAGCAACACCAAGTCCAGCTGGATACCCTAACCAGAGAAAACCAGGAGGCTCTGGAGCTCCTCGCTGCAGAGCATAGGGCCAAGTTTACTGAGGCAGCTGATCACCACGCTGCTATCCTGAGAGAGAAAGATGCTAAAAGCAAGGATTTGGAGGCTCGCACTGTTGAATTGGCAGACCTGCGCTGTAAGCTAGAAGTGGAGCTTGCCCTCAAAGAGTCTGAGACTGAAGAGGTTAGGTTGTTACTTGAGGAGGCCAAGGTACAGCAGGCTGAGGCTGTGAAGGCCCAGGTAGAGGCTGAGACAAAAGTCCTAAGCCAAGAGCTGGCAGAACTCAAACGACAGCTTCAGGTGAAGAATGAGGAGTATGAAGTGGACCTAGCAGAGCTGAGGACTCTAATGCGGATTGAAAAGGACCATTGCATCTCTGAGCTGGTGGACAGGCATGAGGAGGAGACTGTCTTGTTGCGCAGTGAGCTCTCCTCTTTGCAGCAGCAGGCCCAAGATGCTGTGAGGAAACATGCTGAGCAACAGCAGAAACTCCAACAGGATTTAGACTTACAAGTTGCTGTTCTACATGAAGAAAAAGAAGAGCAGCAGAGGAGTTTCCAGGAGCAGGAGCGAGAGTTGAGGACTGTTATCTGCAGTTTGCAGGCAGAAAATGAGCTGCACGCTAAAAGATTAGAGCAGGACAGACGAGCAGTTCAGGAAAGTTTAGAGAAAGAAGAGGCCTTGAAGGTTGCATTACCAGATGCCTTTAAAGAGTTAGAGCAGCAAAAGGAAGAGATGGAGAAGAAACTTTTAGACAAAATTAGGCAACTTGAAAATGAGCTTCACGGGAGACAATCCTCAACAAGGTAACTGATTCAAATTATAACTACACATCATACACACAGGAAGCTCAAGATGCCATTGTATTATTACACTTGCATTTCTGCAGTTCTTTAGTCTGTATACTGTGCTTTATCAATGATTGCTTAAAGACTAGCTTTCCTAAAGAAAAGATCTGGTAATTAATGCTTAATTGTTGAGTTGTGTTGATTGAGAATTCACTATATTTATTACCACTTTTGCCCTGATTACCAACTTCTTCCATCAGTTTATTACCTTACTGTATGCCCTCCAGGGAGGAAGGGCTGTCCCTGCACAGTGAGGGGCGTGCAGAAGCCGGAGCACCTCTGTCCTTGGACTCAGCCTTACAGGAGCGGTTGCAGCAGGAGAGGGCCTCCCTGCAGACCCAGATGGAGCTCCTCGAGAAGAGGAAAAATGAGGAGATGCAGAACCTCAAGACATCGCTCATTGCAGAGCAGCAGGTTTGTGTTCTTTTAAAATAGCCTGGAAAATCACAATGCCTCATGAGGACTACATTTGTAGAATTCCTGTTGGAATCTTGGTCTTTTGCTCTCATTTCTTTGTCCTTTACAACTTACAGGGTGTATGTTTGTGTGTGTGTGTGTGTGTGTGTGTATGTGTGTGTGTGTGTGTGTATGTGTGTGTGTGTGTGTGTGTGTGTGTGTGTGTGTGTGTGTGTGTGTGTGTGTGTGTGTCATAATTATAGCACACAGAATGTTGTGATGACCTTGTACAAACAGGAAAGTACTCAGAACAGCAATCTGACACCAGCGTATGTGACCCTGCTTGAGGGGGAGACATTGTTAGTAAACATACTGCTCATCCACAAATGCAGGCATATTCTGTCTTCTCTGGGGGGGTGGAGGGGGAGACAGTACTCTGCAGACTCATTTTATATATGCCATATGTTTATTATCTGATGACATGAAAATTTTCTTGAGAACTCAGTTACAAAGGTTTGTGAATAATCATTTTTGTGTAATTGCAGACATTGAAGTTGTTAAATTAAAAGAACAAATTTTGAAAGTTATGAAGCACTTTGGTATTACCAAAAGAAGTGTAATATGAACACATAGGGGAGCAATATCCTGAACACAGTGCTGCACATCAAGAATTGGAGATGGAGAAGTATTCTCCTGCTGATGTTAAATGAAGCAGGCAGTCATTTTGCACAGGATGATTTCGCTCAAGATGAGGGTCATTGGAAATCATAGGTAATGTTGTAGACTTATGTAACTAGACAGCAGTGGTCTCATAAGAACTGAAAAGTCCTCCAGTTTATAACATAGCAAAAGTAATACCAGGTGACTGCAACATTTTGATAATATTTTTCCATTAGCTACTATATAATCTCTCTTAAAGGGAGCCAGTGGGTCTCACTAATATGTGCTAATATGTGCTTTCCAATACTGAAAGTTGCTTTTTCATACCAAGTATGTAATCAAGTGGCACACTGCTTGGAGAGCTTTTATGAATCCTGTATACAGCCTGCATATGCAGAGAGTCCTATTAATGTATTAATAATTTCTGCCGCAACAGCAACATGTTGCTAAATACATAGATAGATAGATGCATAGATAGATAGATAGATCGATAGATAGATAGATAGATAGAATTGATCTAAATAAATCTCTCTTGCTGTGCCAGATGCAGCACTTTACCTTCTCTGTGTATAAATAAGCTATATTGAAAGTAAGTTGGCCCTCCCCTGTGCCACGGCTGCCTATTTTGAAAGTTGCATTGTTTGCGCTGGCTTATGTAATATGTCAAGTCAAGTTTATTAACACAACACATTTTATACAACAGTCCTAGACTGAATGTGCTTCAGGATAAAAAAAAAAAGGCCAAGATAATACCTGACAAAAACAAGATTAAGAACATATAAGATAAGAAGGTATTACATATATAAAACATCAGATAAAAACAAGGTATTATGATAAAAAGGACCAAGATAAGAATGTATTATTAAAATGAGAATAATAACAATAATCCTGATTCTAATTTAAAAGGTTTACCTGTTAACCACATACTTTAAACATAACTAGAAGCTTGTGAAATATATATGTGTGTATATATATATATATATATATATACATATGTGTGTGTGTGTGTGTGTGTGTGTATATGTATATATGTATGTATGTGTGTGTGTATATATATATATATATATATATATATATATATATATATAGTTAATCCGCTTTTTAAAAAAGACACTGTTGTAGCAGCCCTTAGTTCATGTGGTAGAGAATTCCAGAGAGTGGGACTATAATGACTGAAGGCACCATAAGCCACCATGTGTCACCCCACGGTTATGGTGTGCTGGATGAATATGTCATGTAAACAAAACAGGGACTCTGTTTTCCTAGTGTGCCCTATAGCGCCACTAGTGGTAACAAACTACACTGGGTATCTTGAAAGAAAATCACGGATCTGACCACAGTGTGTTTTTTATTGCTTGAGAGGTGGAGGAAGCTTCTGTTTAAGCTCCAGTTGCATTCACAAATCACAAGTTCAGTGGGGGAAATGCTTTCCTGTGTTTATATAACCTAATATGGAAGAAAACACAGACAGCCACAGGCGTTGTGGTGAAGAACTGGAGCCTAAATTCTGTAATTTTGAAAATGATTAGGAAATGGCTGCTGGAAGTATGTGCCTTCTCCAGTTTTACAGCAAGTGGGCTTTTCTGAGCGAGCTGTTTGTCAGACTAAAACTGTAGCTGTCAGTGAAAATGGAAGAGTTAAAACGGTTTCTTCTTGTGAGCATGGAAAAGATACTATTAGGGCTAGCCCAAATGTCTTTTTGCAAACTTTAAATACTTAAAAAATAAATTTTTTTCAACAAATACCTATTCTTAATAATTGATCTGCTCATCAGAAAAGTTTTTAACTGGGCATTGTAACCTCAACAAGTGAAGCACAGGTTTATTATTGCAGTTCAAAGTACATCCTGTAAGTGGAGACTTTGTATTGCTAATGTATTCTAGCAGAGTTTTCTTTACCAACAGTTTGATTTTAGACTAAACTTGTTGTGCCCCTATGGTGTGTAAATACTCAGCACCACAGCTTCTTTTAATCATATTAGTTTAAAATGTTTCCACACGACTAATTTCTTTGGCATTGGCAGCTCTAGTTCCAGTGCCACTTGTTTGATGACTAAAGAAGCTTTACGGGCTAAGAACCTCTCTTAATTAACCAACCAGTCAAGAGAGAATACTCAAAGCCAACAAGTGCAAAATGAATCCAGCCAAATAGGGGAGTTAGACAAAAGATAAAAGGCGGTGGATCCTCCCACACATCTACAGGCTGTGTGCTTGCAGGTATTTTGTGGGGATGTAGTGTGTCAGTGATGATGGTGATGATGAAGTTTATGTATTTCTTCATTTTGCCAGTAAGTGCCCCATACTGAAGAACGATGTTTGCACTGCTGGTAAAATGTTGATAAACTGTACATGTTGCCATATCTGAACGTTAAGGGGGTCAACAGGAAAAACTAATACCTGAATTGTTGTATAGTTGGGGCCAACCCTAGACACTCTTGGATGCTGAAAACTGAGATTCACTGTCATTCTTGCACAGCTGCGTACATCTTCAACCTGCTTTGTGAGATTTTTCAGGTCTCCCATCAGCAAAGTAAATGTGAACTGTAGTAATCATTTATATTATACAGTGGGAATTGTCTAGTATTTTTTTGGGTGGGTGCCATTTGGCAAAAGTGTGTGAATAGCATCTTTTTCAGCATTTCTCTTCACTTGTTCACTTGTTCTGTTAATGGTGATTGCTGCAACTAAAAGCCAATAATAATTATAAGAGTTAGGGTATTATCTGAAATGGGTGTCAGTTTCTGTTACTTGATTTGGCCTACTAGTGATAACAGTTGTAACCGGTTTATGTGAATCATTCCTGTCTGTCATGCACAGTCTCTGTCACACACACTCACAGGTTAGTCCTGTCTGTAAACAGAGCATAGATATAGATCCTCCTGTTTTGAGCGACAGACCTTTTTAGAGATGAGTTGAAGAAGTGAATTACAGCCAATTTCAGCCTCGCAGCAAGAGATTTCTGATTCAGTTGCCATTTAAAGCAGCATTATGCAGTTCTCACATATTGGAGGCCCCAAATGGCAGCAGGAGGTAACTGTTTGAATTTTGAGGACTTGTAATACCTAAAAGCTGTAGTTTACTGATGTCTTGTTGTCATGATATCAGTAAATTGAGCACAGCACACATGTTGAGCAAAAGAGTTAAGTGGTATTTGTTGTGCTCATGTTGAACCATTTAATTAAAGTATGTTGCAGAAATGAATTCATTCATATTTATAGCTAAAGCTTTCAATTTTTTTGTCTTGAGGAGTATATTTTTAATCACACCCTCAACCCACTCAGTTTGTCAAGTTGTTGTCCAACACTTGTCACTCATCTCCTTTATCTTTCCACCCTTAAAAGGCATCTAGCCTAAGGCTGAGGTAACCAGTTTTCAAAAAACCCACAAACAAATTGAAGAAAGAGATGCTGAACATGGAATCAACAGCAAAAAAAAAAATGAACAGTGAACAAAAACAATGCAGATAATTGTGTATGTTTTAGTAGGCCTTGTCTGTAACACATTTAACCTTGCTGTTCTTTCTTTTTTAATGGTTTTGGTATGTGCTGTGACTTCTTTGCACTTGCTATTCACAACTAAGCTCGCTGCCAGTCGCACCCACAACAAATGGTTTACTCACAAAATGTCCCAAACATAATTTGAAAGCCAAACTGGGGTTGTGGTTATGTACATACTGTCCCACACACAAACACACCCAGGCTAAATAGCTGTAATATATTCTATTTACAGTAGTTAGTTTGATTTTAATGTGAAAAAGACACACATCCAGACATGAGTGTCAACTGGAAGACAGCCTCCTCCAAGGCTCACAGTACTGGCAGCACCATGAGCAAAAAAAGTCGCAAATAATGTCATTTGTCTTATGTTGAATAACATTATGTCTACTTGTAAAGCAAATTTTACTGCTGTGTAAAAATGCACATATGAGGCATAATTAGTTGCTAGCTTCTTCCTGATAGTGACTAAAGGCAGACTAGCCTGTTGGGGAGCCAACTAGCTTGTTGAAAAAAAGTGATCATTTATAACACTTCTTCTAAAACAAATTCAATGTTTTATCCCTCACTGTAGTGATTATTCATGTAAACACACTTAGGTGAAATTCAGCTGTTATTGTTAAATGTCTAAATATGAAGATACCAAGGCTAGGCTGCAATACGCAGGGTTTATCCAATAGTGGCTGTCTGCAAGGTATCAAGCTGATGTAGTGAATGTTATGTGCAGGCCACTACTACTAGCTAGGACACCATTTGCAACTCTTTAACCAAATAGGGCGAAGAAGGCTTGATCATTGGCTGAGGAGATGAGCCAGGCACTGTGCCACATGGCTTGTGGTTGGCTAAGTGAAGAGTGTTAACCCACTGTTGGCAGCCTAAGAGGAGGCAGCTGCCTTCCAGTCACCACTCGGGGAACAAAAGTCCCTTGTACTGGGAGATCTGTGTCAGGAAGCTGAATATGAATTAAGAAAACTGAATTTGAAATGGGAGAACCAAATTTGAAATTACTGTTAAATTCAACATTGATCATCTTTCATTTCAAATATTTGCATTCAGTTTCAAATTTGGTCTTACAAATAAATTTTTTTTAATACATTCATTAATCAAATCGAATTTTTGAATTCAGCAGTTTAACACAACCATGGAAAACTCAGTTAAATTAAATTTAAATATAATCTAATGTGATGTCATTAATCTGGTTCTTTACATGTTTGCCATGTGTAATGGCTTTAAACAGTTTAAGCGAGTTTTGCATTTTTTCTCTGTTTTCACTGGCCACTTCCTGTGTAGGATGATTTCCTGCCAGTGACCACATCATACCTGACTCCACAATAAGAAGCAAATCTGTCACATCTGAATGGGGATTGAGCATAAATCTCTCTTACTGCTCCAGTTTGCTGTTTAGATTGATAAATGGGTATATTTTAAATTTATTATTATTTTCACATGAAAAACTTGTATAATTTATCATTGTTTTGAAATAACAGCTGAGCCTACACAGTTCTGACTTAATTTTGTAGCATTGTAGTCCTAAGAACGGCAAAAAATAAGTTACAGAGCAGCAAATAATTATTATCAGGAGTTCCATCCTACTGACTGAATCTTTTATAGTCCATTTTAATCCGTGTGAGTTTCTGTTTTTACCAAGAATGGTCTCCCAGCTTGTTTCACATCTGAACAATTACAATTTTTTTTGTGCCTGCAGACTAATTTCAACACTGTTCTAACTCGGGAGAAGCTCAAGAAAGAGCAGATCATCAATGAGCTGACAGAAAAGTTGCGGAAAGTTACCCAGCAACAGGAGAAGGACAAAGGTGAATGCCGTACACGTTGAGTGATTTGAATGGATGATAATGGTGTCTCAAAGCACAGCACCAGTGTAATTTCAAGTTTGTGATCATCATTTAGGTTTTGTCTGTCATTTATATAGTAATAATCCACATATGGTCTTCTGTAGCTCTACATGTCAGACTTCATTTACCTACCTTCTGTTGAAGCCATTTGGTGCTGTCATTTTTGTCTGGTATGAAAAACATCTGTCACAGACTTGCCTGAAGTCTGTGAAAGATGTTTTTCTCAGTCAGGTAATCCATCACAGTAAACACCCTGCCTTAATTATTTTGTGAAAAACTCTTTTTGTTTTATTGTTATGTGAAAGAATCAGAGTGCCATCAGTGCCGTCTTACAAATGTTATTGTCACTTGTGTGATTTTTTTTTTGTTTTTTTTTTTTTTTCAAATAAACTGCAGAATTGTTAGTGGAGACAGCAGATAAATTCAAACTGGGTTTAGCATTGATGTGTTTGTTAATTTAAAATGACAAAACCTGAGGAAATATTAACATATTACACGTTGCACACGAAAATGATCAAATGCAATGCAAGCTACATACAGATTTTGGTCAGAACATCAAACATAGACTGGCATTGACCTTTAATATCTGATGAAAGAAGCCTTTGTTGCATATTTGTTGATTAAAATCATGATATGCTGTTCATGTTTAGAAATGTAGTGTCAAAAATGCATCACTCACCTTATTCTGAATGTCTTTTTTTTTTTTTTACTGTCTCATTTAAAAGGATGTAGTAAACATGCTGTGAGGTTTTAGCTTGCATTTTGTTTTCTTTTTGTTGCAGCTCTGATAGAGACTCTTTCGGAGGACCGTGCTAGCGTCATGAAGGAGAAGAAGCACCTGGAGGAGGAGCTGAACCGCCTGCGCAGCACCGCCCTGGTCTCCTCTGCCTTCTTCACCTCTGCTTCTGCAGCTCAGGAGGCCACAGAAGCTGGGGCAGCAGCTCGGGCCACGCCTGTCGCAGGGGCCTGTTCCTCTGAGCCTCTGGCTGCAGCAGACAGACTGGCCTCTGTGGCCGCCATTCGAGACGATGAACATGTCGACTCGGCAGTGGAGGCTAGCATGGTGACAGTCCAGTAAGCATCTAAATACAAAGTGTTTAGTTCTTGGTAATTATAGTGATACTGTGGTGAATTTAACCTCCCGTAAAATATTTTTAGAATACTATCAAAACAAATTGTCTAGGCATTCATTTTAAAATATCTTGCTACTTACCTCGGTGTTATCTCACGTAATTTGAAGGCAATGCCGCTGAATTGCAGCAATCTGTCTGTATTAACAATGTAGAATAATTTTTCTTGAATCCAGACAGGGAAGAGACTTCAAATTCCCTAATCTTTGGTGTCACTTTGATGTACGGCTTGAACAAAAATGAATGACTTCAGTTCTTGTGCCCATAATTTGTCTCATACATACCTGCAGTATGTGGAGCCGCAGTGAATTCTGACTTCTAAGCCAGCTGTTGGTTGAAACATTGAGCACTTGCTACTAACAAGCAATCCAAAAGGAGTATGTCAAAATAACCGTAAAAATAGCTATTTCTAGGCTTAGCGGGGAGTTGAGATTAAACAGAAAAGTTGCAAACCATGCACTGCACACAACCTGTCAGTTTCTCAGTTGGAGTGTTTATATCGAGGTGAAAAGCCACAGGTCCTTTCCCCTTTTTTATTTCAAGATTATTGTCCTGGTTCCCAAATGGTTTTGAAATAATAAAACATTAACAACAAAAGTTATACAAAAAGTTTTACAATATACAACCAAAACCCAATGCAAAGGATTTGCTCATTTGAATCAATATATAATATGTAGCCATAACTGTTTCTTTGTATATGAAGATGAAATTGGTTACCAGTTATTGACAGGAAGGTGAATTTATAAAACTGAAGGAGGATTTCAGAAGACCAAGTATAAGATAGCCAAAGGTGGATGGACAGAGAGAGGACATTTGACAGTGGAAGGCAGGCTAGGAGTGAAGAGTGTAAGTTTTTAATCCTCCTCCCCCATTATTATTCATTTAACTTTTGCAGGCTAACTAGCATTTCACTACAGCAGTTAAAAGCCCAACTATACTTGTTCTCAATTTTTTTGTCACTCAGTATTAGAATCCAAGTCCTCTTTCATAATAATCACGATATTTGTCATTGTTTTAAATTAATACTGTTTTGTTGATATTTCTTTCTAATCTGATACATTTTCTTTTTCCAGTGATAACGTCTTGATGTCAGAGGAGAAACAGCGGATACTCTTACTTGAGAGGGTAAATAGACATAGGGTGCATCCACAGCTTTAATAGTCATGCAGCTAATGACTTCATTTGTGTCTTTGTTGTTTCTGTCTGTCTAATGTGTTTTAACTTTCTTGCAGACTTTACACATGAAGGAAGAAGAAAACAAGCGCCTCAGTCAAAGACTGGTATGTTGGTCATTATGACTGCTTTTATTAAGGGTCAGTGTAACTTGAGCTCCACTAGGTGGCAGTAGCATCAAAGAGTAAAATCCTGACCCAGGAGGCCAAAGAGCTCACTGTGGATAAATGGATTTTGAGGAAGAGTGTCATTACAGTGTGCTATGTGAGGCATTTTAGTGAAATTGCATACTTGAAGCATAAAAATGAGTGCTACAGAAGTGTTGCAAAAATATCTTTCTTATTCTAAATTGATCAGTTGTTTGAATAGTTTTCATACAGCATAAATCAAACAAAAAGGATTCAAATGAAATGTAATAGATTAGATAGACGTCTAGTGATAATAATAGGGTAACACTAATACAAACTGAAGAGCAAAGTTATGTTTAGCAGATGCTAAATTGGACAGATATTAAGACAAGGCCTCCAGCAAGTAATTCACAATCAGTACTGTCAAGCCCTCTCTGTAATAAATGTAACATTCCCCTAATCCTTTTCTTTACAGATGTCTCAAAGCATGTCGTCTGTGTCATCACGCCATTCAGAGAAAATCGCCATCAGAGAGTAAGTAATTTTTTTTTTCTTTAAAAAATACCGCAATTACTTAACTTTGTGTTGCTGGTGTGTTCTTTGGCTGTTTTTGTGTTTAGTTAGTAACTCTATCAGTAAACACAGCACAAATATGAACATTATTCTATAATTGCCTTAATGTGTTTTTTCCTGTCTTTTTTGTAAGCAGGCTTCAGAATTTGATATTTCATCCTTCTTTTTCATTTTCATTTCAGTTTCCAAGTAGGCGATTTGGTCCTCATCATCCTCGATGAAAGGCATGACAACTATGTTCTGTTCACAGTCGGTCCCACCCTCTACTTCCTCCACTCAGAGTCTCTCACTGCACTGGACCTCAAACCAGGTCAGTTTTGCCAAAACTTGTGGTCGTGGTAATGAGAAACATTCTCATCAGTTGTTCCATGAATTATTAAGAAATAGGTATGATTGTATGTAACCAAAATGGATTGTAACATGCTTGTAGGTTTATATGGTATAAATGGAATGCATTTTCTATCATAGATGTACACCCAGCGGTCACTTTATTAGGTATATCTGTACAATTTGATAAAATCCTTTTACTTTTATTATGTCCATAATTTTCTTTTTTCTTTTTTTTTTTTTAACACTTTCAGAGAGTTGTTAATACAATTATCTGTTTAGCATTGAGGTCATGGTTAGTAGTGGTGTTGTTCTGGACTGTATTGTATTGAGAGGTGTTTCTAATATTCTGCCCGTCATTTATATAAATAGGGAGGACAAAAATAGAAACACCTCTAAATATACTGTAGTCCACTGCAAGAGCTCTGCAAACTATAACCTCAATAATAAACATAGAATTGAATTTACACATTCTCCACAATGCCAAAAACTGATGATAAACTTTGTAAAGCATGAATTTATTGCAGAGCTGTTTCATTGAACTGCATTAGATTGCACAGGTGGAGCTAATAAAGTGTCAAGTATTCTCAAATGCAGGGCAATTTATCTTTTACTGTGGCTACAGTTTTTGTTTTAATAAGCTCAACATTTTATTTTTATTTATTTATTCATAGCATCAGGGACCTCCAGACGGCCATGGGTTCTCGGGAAGGTGATGGAGAAGGAATATTGCCAGGCAAAAAAGGTATTACACAGGCCCAACATCCAAGGAAGTTTCTAACATATTTAAGAACCAAGCCAGTACACTGAAATTGACTAAGTGCAGCATTAGAGATGTTTTTATGGGTGTACTTTTTTCATGTCAGTGACAGTCTTGTTTCTGAATTGACATGCTTTTGACCTGCTTTTTGTCTCACTGAGCTCGCTCTCTCCTTGTCTCTTTTCCAGGCACAGAACAGGTTCAAAGTTCCTTTGGGAACAAAGTTCTACAGAGTGAAAGCTGTTCCATGGAACAGGAAAGTATAATAGCCAAGTAATGAGCTACAGTGTATATTTATATCGCTTAAAATTTTTGAACAGAATCTTCACACCATAATTCATAACTTGAAAAATGAAAGACCCGAAAAATCGAAAGAATGAAGATCATCATCATGCTACTTTGGCTTTTAGTTCAAGATCCCACCTACTACCACATTTTTTTTCTTTCTTTTTTTTTTTCCTTTTTTTTCTTTTAATCCCAGATTTGTTATTGTGGACCAAATGCTATTACCTTATTAGGGCAATGCCCTATACACTGTGGCATAAAGCCATTTGACCTGTGTGTAAATTGAACAAAAAGTATTTGGATGTTAAATATTAGTTCTCATTATCAGCATTTGTCCTTTTGTGGAAAATACTGTGTCATTATCAACATAATTCAAATGAAAATATACATTTATTATAAATGTTTATGGAGGAATGTTCATGGCATGCATATTGATATATTTTCTTTGATTTTACTTATCCAGATAAATGTTGTAGTTGGAAATGTAGTTAATGCCGTTTGTTACTCACAAAGCAGTATGGCCCTCTGTCAATACTGAAATGTATATTATGGCTGACTGATGGAAACAGTCGTCATTGCAATCCTTGAAATGCACTTTCAAAAACAATGCTTTTTTTTGTTGATTTGAAAAGGGAAGTAATTGAGCTGTCGAAACTAAGTATAAAAAAAAAGATAACAGCACAAACTTCTCGCTATCATAGAATATTGACATGTAGAAAGGAATTCTTTGTGACTGTGTTTCATTATTGGAAGACATTGTACATTACCCATCAAATCACACATGTAACAATAAATGACTGTATTGTAAAAGATATTAGAGTTTTGAAACAATAAAGGATTGATCCCAAACATATTCTGCTGTTTTGTGCCTTGACGGCCATTCTGTTGATTTCTTACTGAGGATTATAGCTGATGCTTAGAAATGTAAATGATACTATTGCATTTAACCTTGGGGTGCCCCAGGGTTGGAAAGGGGCTCCATGGACAAAAATCTATTTGTTACACCAGTGACCTACTGCGAATTTAACTTGCATTTTGTAAATAAAGGTTTGCGTATATTACTTGTAAAACATCATGTTATTATGACATGGGACTGATGAACATAAAACTACACATCATTAGTGTCTTTCAGGGCCTTTATAGTAAATAGTTTGTAATGATTGTTTTAAAATTTTCTAGGGGATGCAGAAATCAGCCTGGAATAGCACAAATTAGAAAAAGTATATTCATTTGATTTAGAATTTTTGCTTTAGTGGAAACATTGGTTAATGTTGGCACACTGTTGCAGGAAACAGACTTCAAAAAGGCTTCAAATCAGGGCCCAAGAACGGTGCGGCCCTCATGGAGAAGGAAGCCCACCAACATCACTTTCCCAGTTCACAGCGGGGAGCATAGCAGCTCTCCGCCGAGCACTCTCTACCATGTGGGTCTAGGGGTGTTTTAACAATGTTTAGCTCTATTTTCTCCATTTAGCATAAGCCTGTTGTCACATTTGGATGGCTCCTTCATAAATTGATGGTGTGATTCCTACAATTTCGGGACAGGCCTGAATGACAAAATATGCAACACAACATTCGATACCGAGGTGGCTGGCAAGCACCAACCATGTGCACTGGACAGGCTCTTAGTGTAAATGTTTACAACCCCCCACTGAGCTCAGTGCTGCTGGGAGTCACTGTCATCAGGCTGAATGGGATTTAACATTGCCATGTGTATTCTCTTGCTAGTTCCACCACTAAAATTGCCTTTTACTTGCTGTCAAAACTTCTTTTCCCACTATAACACTTAAGGGCTAATCTTCAGTGCTGTATCATTACATTTGCTGTCGATAAACAGTATACATAATATGCAGCAACTTGCAAAGTGCTGTGCATTTTATTTCTGTTTTTGTTGTGCAAGATTGATTGCACCTTGTAATTCTCAGATTTTGAGGGCAGTGCAATGGACAACTGATAGGAGATTTGATTAAATTTCATGTTTGTTTTCGAGAAATGTTGATTACCTATGATTCAAGTGCTTCTACTGTTTGTTGAACCCTCGCAGGGAAGACGCTATGTAGAAAATCCCCAAATAAAATTCAACACTGTACCACGCAGACGATATCAACGCTAAATGCATAATGCAGCAGCTGAACAGTGGTCTCTTTTATCATCCTCATCATGCAACAAGTTCAATGGTAACTTGAACTTTTTTTTACTTTTTTACCCATGAAAGAATAGATTCATCATCAAATATACTCCATCAACTGTAAAAGGACAGGGATATTACTGAAGCTTTCAAATGGGCTCAGTTAAAATTCAAAGAGGCATTATAATGGCTTTTCTTTGCATGTCAACATATGCTGGAGGCACTAAATTAAGGTTTAGATGAGTAAATGTGAAATATCAAAACGATGTCAAAGAGACGACTCACAAAGAATGCCATATAGTCTCAGATCTTGCCCTTTGTTACTGATA
Source organism: Myripristis murdjan (assembly GCF_902150065.1). Classification (NCBI taxonomy): domain Eukaryota; kingdom Metazoa; phylum Chordata; class Actinopteri; order Holocentriformes; family Holocentridae; genus Myripristis; species Myripristis murdjan. The sequence goes on along the minus strand of NC_043996.1, from coordinate 21,989,835 downwards.
TCTTCTGTATTTCAAGATAATGCACAAGTTGTATTTGATTTTCCAATATCTTTGACACTATACTAGATGGGGCTGCAAATAAACAAGCATTATTTGTAGAGTAAATATATGCATGAACTTCAAATGATGGATAAATGAAAATAAATAGGAAAGCCTTAACATAACATTTATATTTTCAAAATCTAAATGGAATGAGTGTGTTGAAGAAGAGCCAAGAGGCATTAAGGCTGAAACTGCAAACCAAGGAGTAAATCGACTTAATGCCATCACATTTCCACCCTATTCATGCCTAAGAAAAGGGTTAGGGAAAGAGATTAGGTTATATATCTGCTGTCAGGGACTGAAGAGACCAAGTAGAGAACTTCACCTAAACAGAATGATGATCAAACAGACATGCTTTAACAGACATGCTTCATAATCTCATCCGTTATTGTCCCCTCTCTGCCTTGAGTACAGGTTCAGTAGAAAACCTTAGACAGGGGCAGATTAAATGTGTGATGAAATGTCTGAGAAATATGTGAGAATGCGCAATATAAGGATGGTTGATTTTCTACCCACATGACGCACATAATCACTATTAGTAACACATATCCACATAAATATGATAATTCAAAATTTAAACACATTTATTGGGTTCATATTGGAAATCATCACCATCTGATGGCATAGTTTTATGGATAATTACCGCCATAGAGATAATGCAGCATATGAAAGAGAAGCTTTGAGGCTTCTCCACTCACTGGGAGGAGAGTGCGTAGGTTTAGTTGTGTAGCTGAGCTGTACCCAAAAGGCAAATATGTGGAAAGTTTGGTGACAAGCATCCAAGCGTGTGGTTAACAAGATTGCATCTGGTGAGCAGAAAGTGTAGGATATAGCTTCACTATGTATTTAAAGGGCAAATAATTTTCACATTAAGTTCAGAGCCATCAGTAATCCCTCCAAATATAGATAGAACTATTTCATTTTCAGTAGAAAATAATTATTCAAATACCCTATACTGCAAATCCCATTGATTTAGTGCATGACACCATTTTTGATTTCCTACCAGAAAACAAAACAGCAAAGAATCCAGTAAACATTAAAATCTGTTGTTTTATTTTGGTAATCTGGCTGCTTACTGACAAGTAAATAATCAATACAAATAGTTCTGAAGTGTCTGAAAATAGACAGGCGATTTAAACTGTAACTAACAGCCATGCATTTTCCAGCTGCAGTGCAGTGTTGAGGAAATGACACCAGCTTTGATGGGTTGTATAGCTTTTGAGATGAGCCTCTTTATGCCGCTTGCAGTTCCATTATGGCTTTGTTCGAAAGCTTGTTTACCTGCTGATAACATACACTGGTGGATTCAGGAGCACCGATCCAAAATCTGCTGCCAAAGTCACTCAAGTCTCATTGTACTGCAGGAGGGGAAGAATGAAATGTTTATGCGGAGGGGAATGCAAATGCTAAATGTGAAATCAAACTATGGGACCAATAAGGGATCAGAATAACTTTGCCAGGTTTTATTTTTAGCCCAGTTGCAATGCTAGCTTTGTGGAACACTCTTCATTTTAGCCTCTGTGCATCTGTGTGCTTAGGTTTGCTCAGTGGAGAAATATGTTTCCCATTTTACAAAAATGGTCAAAATGTAGATCCGTTTTTCAAATGTGATAAAAATACAATCTAATTCAATCATGCCACACATTACCTTAAAAAACTGAAATGGCATTTGGTTATACAAATGCAAGTCTATTGCACTGTGTGTCTGTCATAATATTCTATCAATAACCGGCAGAGCAGAAATGAATAGTAAAAACTCAGAAATTGTACATCCCTTGAACATTTTTGGCTTTCACTGTTAGAAAAGCTATGGTTTCAGGTCAAAGGCATAGCCCTTTGGTTTGCATATTAAAGTGGATTTGCTAGACCTCTGTTAGCCATGCATCCCCATGCAGGCAGGTCTCCAGGGGGCCAGCAGGGCCCCACAGACGGGCAACTAGGGGGCCAGGTGACCCTGTCTCTGAGGTTAGCAGGAAACACTAAAGAGGGATGGGCAGGGAGCTGAGGAGCCACTGAGTGCGAGTGTGCAAGGCTGGTGATGGCAGCTGTCAATGGTTTGGAAGGAGAAGCAGACAGATTGTGCGTTCTGTTGGTGCAGCCAGTTCGCCACCTGGCAGGCTTTTCCTTGTTAGAACTTCTTGCTGTTTCTGTTCTTGTCAGAGAAATGTTTTTCCTCTCATCGTCTGCGTTCAAGGGAAGTTGGATTTGTCAAAATGTTTAAGCACGTTTATTGAAATGCAATTATGAGAGTATGCTCTGTGTATTGTAGTGATTTTTTTTTTCTTTCCAATTATACTGTGATCCAGAGCAGCAGAAAACTGAAACCTATGATCGTAACCCCTGCTTTGAATAGTCAGCTACACGGCTGTAAAATGCATTAGGCATTTTACTAGGTTGTGGTTGTAATTAATTAAACACAGTATGAAAAAAATGAAATTATGTAAAAATTGACCTTTTAAGCTGTATTTTTTTATATGGATGTCCGCATGTAAAGGGGTTGGACTTACTGGTAAAAAAAAAATAATAATAATCTGCAACTTTCAAATCTCAGCATAAATCTAAATACTGATCCATAGTTGTTCAAATGTTCAATTAAGAAAAAAGCAAAAACAAACCATATACGGCTTCAAAGTACATTTAAAAATCAGATTTGGCTGCCAGTCCTCCTTTCAACAGAATGAAAAAAGTCTGTCATTTAATTAAATAAAAATATGCAAGAGAGTAGTGTGGTGATCTTGGTGCCAGAGGTGGCGCTTCACTCTGGATATCCTGGCTTGGGCCTTTAAGGGACATAAATTAACATGAATTAACACATGCATGCAATAAGAAAATAATTAATTCAAGTTATCAGTCACCTCTTCCATTCCAGGAATCTGATTGACAAGATAAAGTAATGTGCAAACTGCTTTTCAAAGCTAACAGCCTGGAGCACCCCTCCTATTAGTTAGTCATTCCCTCAGTATCACACCCGGAATCTGTCATTTCACAATTTTCTCCTATAATGCATATGTGCCGCTCTCACCACTCCACTACAGCAACTGCCATCTAACAAGTTGACACAGAGAATGATACAATTCACGTCCAGTATTCAGTTCCATATACAGCAAGCATCTGAGGCAGACGGGTCAAGAATATGGTACATTCTGTTCTCTCTCAAAATCGCTTTTCCAGGACTCCAAAGAAGCTAGATTAAGCTCCTATGGTATCCTCCGATCACCTAGGATGAGGTTTTGGGATTCACAAGGCATAAAAAAATAAATTAATTAATTTTGAAATTAAAAAAAAAAAAATCTCAACAGAATTATGCAATTTGTCCCATACCTGACCCGTTAATATTATTACTCTTGATATTTGTATAACTAATGCAGCTCCACACTGTGCCATAGTCAAACAAATACTACCGTGCTATTCGCTAAATATTAAAGAGAGACCCTAATGTGGCATGTTTTTAAATTAACATAATGACATTCTCGAAAATTATTAACGTGAAGGATCTTGCCAGTTGAATTTACACTTGCACATCTTTTGCCAAATAGACCAAATAATGTTCAGGGTTTGCTAGCTAGCATAACTTGATCCAAAAGCTACTGTATCTTAGCAAGTTGCGATGATACCTATCATATTAATCTTTTATAATATTGGTGAGGATTTCCTTCAACAATTCAGTACACTCTCCGTAAGTTGATTTTAAGAAAGCTAATAGCTAAATCCAAGCCAAAAAGTCGAAGTGTCGAATATTTGGTTCAGTGTTGGGTTATTTAGTTTCAAACAATTTCGTTTTTTCAGAGCGACTTCAAAATATAGAAAAGCGATTAAGTGATTTATTTGCATTCATTGGATGTAACAGGCTCACATAGCTATAATATTATAAGTAACTGTCCAATGAGAGGTGTTAGGTTTGCAATAAGAAGTGCTTCTGTCAGTCAAGCTTATCACAAATGAATAAATATTTATGGAATACCACCAAAGGGCTGAGGTAACCAGCAGAGCAAGCTGCAAACCAAAAAGCACACTTGTCCAAGTTGGGTCAAAAGGAAAAAAAGGAGAAAAAACTGCTCAAGAGGAGAATAGTGTGCACAAAAGTTGTTCTGTTGCCTGTGAGAGTGGTGTCAGCCAGTCCCAGTCCCTGTGGCCCTCACCGTACACTGTGCAGGCCTGATGGGAAACTGACTGCAGCTCAGGACATGGCCTCGTTTGTTCCCAGTCCCCCCTCTCTGAAAAGAGTTATGCTGTCTGTTTTGAATGGACAGCGTTTTTCTTTGTGTGCTCGATCAAAACAGAGGGCAAAGTTAGTCAGCAAGTTGCATAGCTTCTGCATTCTAATTCTTCAAGCCTCTTTTGTATGAAGTTTGACACAATGTTTTACACTGTGTTTGACCTGAATGGGATGCTGGAGGTAGGAACATTTTTCCCCGACTACAAAATAGAAAGAGGTAGAATCTCATTTATTGTCAGATATTTCTCATACTATTAGCGAGCAAATGTATCTACTGTAGAACTACACAAGTAAAACGATCACAGGGGCTAAAAACTCTAGCTATAGTACACACAATGACACAGTGCAGTGTTGCTAAAATATTTATATGCTTTTATCTGATCTATTTCCTAACCACAAGGTATTTGCCTGTGAATCCCTGGCACTTTTGATATTACCTGAAGGCAAGTGGTATAGATTTATACAAGTTATTTACAACAACAGCCAAGCCATTCCTCTGGAAACTAGGCTGCAGATCAAAGGATTGTTTTGATCTCTACTTAGCATATTTGTTTAACCTAGCCAGTGATTCTGAAAAGTGCACAAGCTTTTCGGTGATATGCAGAGCACCCTTTATCCGTCTTTTTCTTCTGTTAGCTCTGGATTTAAGTACTTTCTGTATTTAGGAGACAACTGGATTTGCCAGCTTTTGAAATTTAGTTGCCCACTGCTAGCAGTCTTGGCACTCAGAAATAGATAACTAGGTATGTTCCACTGCTAATCCTGATCGGCCTTGTAATAGTATTTGCGGACTGTACAGCACTCAATTAGGGCATAATGTGCTATTTTTATTTCCTTTAAGTTGGATTAAATGTGAAAACATGTTTGTTTTTTCAGTTTCCATCTACTGTTTACTGTGTGGGTACTTTGCAAAGTATTGTTTTATACTGTTTCAATCAGTACCATTCTCTCCACACAGGATTGCAAAATGTCAGGAGAAAAACAATGTCCAAGCACTCTCTAAAAAAGATGCCAGGGCAATCAGGAAATTTTCTGGAATGCTTAAGAGAATGCATATGCACACAATGCCCTAATTCTCTCTTACTTTGGGTTTGGGAAAGATGAGCCCAGGTTTATTGAGAGCCAAAAAAGGGGGCAGATGGCTCACAAGAGGGATAAACCTGGGAAGTCATGCTGTAAATGTGTTTTACAGAAAACAATGAAAGGAGCGGACAAAGCGATTGTGGCAAAGTCCTTTGGAAAATGGAAAAGCAGCTCTCTAAGGTCCAGGACCATGGAGAAGCCGGATGAGCCGTCCGAGGAGAGTAAGGAGGAGAGCCTTTCCAACTGCACCTGTGAAGCCCCACAACAAGGCAAGAAACCAGTTTGTAAAAGTACCCCATTTTCTTATTTCAGGTCCATGCATATAGTCTTATGTCTCTCAGCTTATTTTTCTTGTGGCAATTTTAATTATTACTGTGGTGACTTGTTTTTCGATTTGACTCTCTGGCCTGCCATATCCGGTGAACAAACAAACCACATTGTTGGGCAGGAGAATTCCTTTTGAGGGAAAGTGTGTCTCCAATGATACAGTGTTGCCAGAAAAAGACAAAGCAAAAAATAGCAAACACAAAAACAGTCACAGGTGCATGGGAAAAAGAGAGAACCGAGTGAATGGTCACTGCGGTCCCCAGGAGGTCTTTCAGTGTAAGCCAGTGCGGTGGGTGGACTTCTGACAAGGACATTGGTTAGCAGCCAGGTGGAGTGTGTAACTGAGAATGCTCCTGTTTATTCTTTTCACATGCTAATGTGGCTCCTATGTGACTTTAATGCGGCAAAACTTTTTCTTGGAGTTAACATTTTTGTTGTTTCAATACCTGCGCCTATCTCAATGCTGTGCTGACTCAAAGGCTCCGTGCTCTTTTATCTGAGGTATGTAATGTGCCTGAGACAGAGATATATTCAGCATATTGTACTTAAAGTAAATGTTTGCTGTGGTAGAATATTTTGTCTGTTTTTGACGTGTATGTCATTGTGAGTTCAGTAACATCCAATTTCTGACATCAGACTTTAAATATCAGTAAATGGATACAGGTTAATTTTCCTGTTAATATTTAGAGCAATGGACACAAAAACAACCAAGATTCACACTGTGGTGGTCATTAAATAAAGTTTATTATTATCAGTACTGTTATTCTTACATATAGTATGTGTCAGAGATATTACTTTGAGACTCAAAATCAAAGCGAATGAATGACATCAGTATAAATACCTTGTGGAGCCCGTTTTAGTGACCGACTGTTCATGAATACATAAGGAAGTATGCATAATACAGTGAAAATGTTCTGCCATAGAGACATACAGCTATCAACTTATTATTTGTGATCACACAAATAATTGGGCCTTTTCCTTTTTTAAAATAATCGCAGCCTTCTTTATTAAATGCACTGCATAATGTGGACAAATGACAGGTGTTTGTCTTTCCAATGCACTGAATCTGGTTTCCAACACCCTGAAATGAAAAGACACATTATGGCCCAAGTTCGGAACAAATGCACCCCTATGTGGACAAAGTAAGAACAGTGGGGTTTTTGGATGAAGCAAACAGGCCATGCAGTCCTTACTGGGCCATTGTCTCTGTTTTATACTATTGCACTAGTTTATAAGATGGGTCGTCAACATTATAGTAAATATACATTAAAATTTATGCTCGGTTTTCATCACAAGTTCACATGCATGTCTAATGTCAAATTCAGTTCCACAAAAGAACAATGTGGCCCCACACTATGGATCTTTCCATACCTTGTAGTGTAAAATCTGTAAATAGCATCAAAGGCATTGCATCTGCCATCTGCACTTCTAGGATCTCTTCTGCATAACCATTAAAACAAGCTGTCTCAAAGGACATCATTCGTATTTCAGCCTCAACCCTGAATTACTGTGTGTTCATTATAATTATAAGGGAGGAGTGTTGCCAGGCTAGTCTGCAGAATGCCAGGTGCACACTTCCATAGTCTACCATTTTAAACAACTCAGAGCATTAACAACAGTATCTACATGCTATTCAGCCATCAGTTCACTTTTCCTATTATTCTGAAATTCAAATCAGTCATCCAAGCATTTTGTATGGTGTAACAGACATACAGGAAGAAAGTGCAGTACTTTGTAGTGTTCCATTTTCCTAAGCCTGCTTAGGTTATGTGACTGAGCCATGCTGCTGTGTGAAATTTTATCCCGATACTGGCACTGTATCCTTGTGAGGGAGTCTTGTAAAATAGGTTTACTTAGCGCCTTTGCTGGCATTTTCCGAAGATAGCAAATGCACAAACACTGCCCATGATCGGATTAACTGTTCAACAAAATGATGTAACTCTTTGTCTTTCTTGTGTGGCATAGGTTTCTCTGCTTAAGTTTAGTGGTCATCCAGAGGAGAATAGAAGCATCACAAAGCCAAAAGTCAGATCATGATAATCCATATATTATTCCTATACCAGATGACAGCATATCAGCCTTGGTTAATTATCCTTGTCAAAGAATAAACAGACCCAGCTCAGAATGAAACACTCACCCAGTAGTTTCCCGGTATCACTACAATCTACACGCACAGTCCCCAACTGCATCTGGCTATTACAATATTTAATATGTTTGACATTTAATTTTGAACTTTACCTGGTGATTCTCTCCTGTGTTAAAGATGAGATTTAAATTACATGTGATAGGTGTGAGGGATTTTTGAGCACTAAAATATAAAGTACATTATGCCAAGTACACAGAGAAACAGGAATTTACACCTGAGGACATGCAGCCATACATCCAAAATCAAGGTGTATCAATACAAAATGTTAATTGCACAATTTATGAGAGAAATCAGTTGAAATATCTCCATGGATCTTACTTATTTACATTTTAATTACTACTATTACTTATTCTTATTTTTTGGATGTGGCCATAGCAAGCCCAATTCCTCCCCTACACTAGAAAGAAGCAAAATGACTGTTTTTTTCCACTGGAGGTTTAGATGCTTGTTTATCACTTTTAAATACCATCATCTTTGCTGAAATCCCCTCTCAAAAGAACCTTTCACTTGCTGGAATAAATTCAAATTAAAATTTAAATCCCTCTTTGCATTTCTTCAGCCTCTTTTAAAATAGCTGCCTCCTTTTAGAAAGCTGTTTATGTAGTGATCTGTTCATAATCCAGTTTGTTTCTCAACAGCGAAAAACACAGAAATCGTATTATCACTATCTTGGAGAGATGATGCGAGAAATCAGGAAGTATAAATGTCTGGATCTGTGGAAGTTTTCAAAGTTGTAAAGCTGGAGAATATGGCAAAAGCCTTTCAATAAAGTAGTCTGAACATTGCGATTTGACTTGCAAATATGTATAGAAATATAAAGTACACTGTACTGTGATAACTCCAAATAATTTTAACAACCTTTACTAAGACTTTGAGAAAATAGACAATATGTGCTCCTTGAAGAAATACCTAACATTTTGCCGTGCGTTCCCAGATAATAAATATATAGCCTGTAGATAGTATGTTTCATATGGATAGATGGCTAATCAGAAATGTTCTTGTGTGTGACGTGCAGCTTTCAAAGTGTGCAGCTGAATATTAACCCTTGGCACCAAGGCTGACAAGTCATGCGGATCTCTGTAAACAGCCCTTTCCAATCTCATGAGGTGCTCACCTTCTAATATTTTCAGAAAAACAATATCTAATCAGAAATTTAATAAATATAAACAGAAACAGCAGACATTTGCATGCAATGCCTTTTGATAACAATCCATTTCAAATGTAAAATGACTCAGAAGAGGCCATAGGGAAATTTAATTTGCTCAAGCTAGATTGGATTTATTGTTAGGAAACAAATTATAATTGTGTCTCCAGAAAGTTAACCAAGATCTAAACAAAAGGAAATCAATGACCCACCCCCATTAATCACTCAAAGCCAGCTACTTGTGCTGAAGAAACTTACTTCATAATCAATTTCTTTGTTTTGCTCAAAGGGCATTTGCATTTTGGTTCATGTCAGCAAGCTTCCTGTATCTGGTGCAATCAAAAAAATTGCAAGCCATCCACGTTAATGGAGGGTTTTTTTCTTTTCTTTTTCTTTTTTTTTCCCTTTCTTTTTTTTTTTTTTTTTTTTTTTTTTAACTTCAAGTGCATATCTCTGAATACTCAAAATGATTTTGGCTTGTCATGCAAACCGCCCAAGAAATATATAGACGAAAGCACACATTCCTGATGGCAGATCCAACTTTTTCTAGTGCTTCAACTAAAAAAAAGTGCCTGTTTGCCAGTTTCCTTTACATAATTTTTTAATGACTAATATAAACCAGACAATATTTTCTGCTGAAGATGAAATCAGAGTTTTCAGGCCAGACCAGATAACTCCTGTTATTTGTGTCTAGGCATACTACTGCAGTCACCAAGGTCATTATCAAAGCCATTATACACACCTGTTACCATTGTTGAGGTGTTTGTTTTTGGCCGCCCATCCAAGCTCCTATCTGGCCATATGTAGACGTGTCTGGTTCATTGTGTGCCTGCCTGACAAGAAAACAGACCCCCAGATCTAGACTTAGCCTGCCAGTGACACAACACCACGAGCTCAAGGCCTGTGAACTACAAAAGCTAAACCTTGACTTGCCAGCCAAGCACTGATTTCTTAAGTGTAAGCAACTGGATCCTCACATTAGAGGGCAGAACCTGCAGTGACCACTAATCCTTAATGAATATGGGTTTCTACTGATAAGCTGATTAATAGATTTTTTTTTCTTTCACGTGGTTAACTTTTATATAGATGATTGCCTGTTTAGACAGCTTATTTAACAACATATAAATGCATTAACAAATTAAACCGTGCTAATCAGCCCTTTATACCTGGATGTAAGAGGTCTGACCACATCTTAGGAACCACTGGTGACCGTAAACATACCAAACACCCTTGATTGTGATTTTCCCACCACAAAAATGAAAATAATTTGCAATGTCACATCCTGGAAAATTTAGGTCGTTATACTTATCCGGTCGGTCATTTTGCCTGTTTGTTGTTTTAGCAGTTTATGAGGACAGCCTGAATGTTTCATAACCGCATGTATAGAGGATTTAGTGACTTTGGACATTGCAGAATAACCCAGGCCCTAGATTGAAAGATGCAATTCAAAGCAGAGGTTGGAAACATTCTATATTTGCCCATACAACACTGAAATATTATTGAAGTGTCTTCAAAGGACACTGAATAAACATATTGTAAGGTTGCCCACGGTCACACACAAATCACACCAAAGGGGATTGTTGGGAAGTAATCTAATCATTTCTTTTAACTGAGACACAGTGACATGCAGTGTAGATAATGATCCCCATGAAAAATGCACTGTATTTTCAAAGGAATATTCCCTGTCTGTTGACATCAACATAAAGATAGTTCTACATCCTGGAGCCATATCAACAACATGTACTTATGTTTGGTTACTCGTATTTGCATATGCAAATAGATTTTAAAAATTTAATTCGGTCCTTTTATGTGACTTTCTGTGATGAACAAGGCATCAAGTGGTTGCACAATGGCAGTGGGGATAGGGCTGCACTACCACCAAGAAAAGGCATTTGTGTCATTTTTGACCAATCTTAAAGCATTTTAGCTGAAATTAACCACAGTTTAATATAGATTACTACACTTCTATTATCGTCAGTGGCGTGGTGTGAATATGCATTATTGTTTGGGTGCGTTGGCTGCCATGTGAAATTAGTTGTGTTGCTTTGTTGAAATTGTGGGGTTGGGTGTGAGCGAGGGAGGGGTTTGTTGAAGTTATGCCGGTGACATTTTGATCTTACAGTGCATTAGAAGAACTGAGTTAAACGTATTTGTGTAGGTTTTGCAGGAGGAAGGTATAGCGTTCAAAACAAAGGGGTGCTGTGACATTTCACTTTGCTTACATAATTTGCAGCAGAATGCAAAAAGCTTTTAGACACGCAGATGTGACCCATTGTAATACCTTTCTAAATGCAATCAAACACTTTCTACAAATATGAGCAGGACTTTTTAAATGTGAACCCTTGTTTGACATGTAATTTTATCCAACCCACTCCTCTTTCATTTCTCCATCAGCTCTCTCCAGTTATGCCCACATTTTCTGTTGATGAAATAGCTTGACAAAACACTAGTTTATGTACTATGTTGGTAGTCAATGAGACTTTTTTTTTTTTTTTTTTTTTAGAAAGATTTCCACAGATGTGAGGGCCAAAAGAAAACGTTACACATTTGTAACAGCAGTGTAAGGGAAAAGACAGTCCATGTTACTTGATGTTCAATATATTGCTCCGTCACAATTTGTCAAGATTGCTTTGAACGAGTTGATTTTTTTTATGGATCTGTTTTCTGCAGTGAGCTCCTCCCGTATACTGGTGTCTAGTTCAGGACATGAAATAATCAGCCCAGGAACAATCCCCGTCGCTGTGTCTTTACACTAAGATTGTCTGCATCAGCAAAGAAAGAACATGTTTTCGTTATTTGATAACATGCTTAGATAGATGGGTCTTTATTTTCACATTTTTAGACTATTATCAAGCACAAATGGTGAAAAGAGGGGCAAATAGAGCAGGTCTACTCTCTTTGTATGTCTCTTTCACAGTGTACCATGAATTGGCTCTTGAAGACAGTTACAAATTAGACTTTCAAATGAGGCATTAAACAAGGTGATGATCAACTGCCAAACCTTAAGTAATGATATTCTCCATTCTCAAGTCCCCAGCCTTGCATAACCAAATGCACAAATCACAAGAAAAGCACTGAAAATACATTATTACACATTGTGTTCACACGTCAGTCCCTGGAGACTGGGGGACATAACCGAGAGATAAGCATGTTTGGGTGGCCCCTACCATCAGCTGGGGAAGAGCTGCGCTTGGATCTTGGGGGGGGCCCCTTATGGGTATCACTTATTTTAAATCCTGAGCCACACCACCCCCCACCCCCTTGCACCCCCTCGCCCCAGGCTCCACCCAGAAGTGTGGCTGCCTTTGTCATTGTAATCTGGCCCTGTTTGCTAAACGCTTCCACTGTTTACTCTCTGCTATGGGGGCTTGTATGAACAGGAGTCAGCAGGACGCAGGGTGACATCACTTTGGCTGGGGCTTTTGAAAGCTGCATTTGTGATGTCTCGGGGCCCCTTTCTTCTTTTATTCTTCTCTCTCTCTATCCAGGCCTGTCGAACGCATGAGCTAACTCAGGAGGCTAACATGGCCTACAGGGAGGAATTACACCTAATTACTTGAATAACTGCTAGGCAGCAGCCTTCCTTAGTCACCAAAAATCATTTCCAGGTCTCTGCCTTTTACTGATAGCCAGACTTCTTGTGACAGAAAATCTTGGACAAAAGCTTTTACATTCAAATGGCTCATGAGAAATGAAACAGACTGACAGGTACTAACATTCAAAAGGGGGAAAAACGAATTAACGGACAAGGATTTCATATCATCTATTTTTGTTGTTGTTGCCGTAGCGATAAAGTCGCAGACATTGAAACTGGTCTGTTGAGCCATTGTTATCATCCCTGGCCATCTGCTGCTGAGGAGTGACATTCCCTCTCATTTGCATGATGAGTGATGTATGAGGAGCTTGGGAGGGCATATGCCCTAGTCTTATGACAAAGCAAGGGAAAGTTTTTTAAATGCAGAGAATAATGTCTGATAAAGGAATAAGGCTTGATATAGGACTTTAAAAAGAGAGATAAATCACCTGTGTGTGTGTGTGTATGTGTGTGTGTGTGTGTGTGTGTGTGTGTGTGTGTGTGTGTGTGTGTGTCTATGTGTTATTATGTTTTAGTGTATGTGTGTAAATCTGTGCCTGTGTGTGATTGAGCGTAAGCGCGCACGAATCTGTGGTGTCTGTGTCCGTCTGTGCATGTGTCTGCGCAAGTGTACGCGCGCATGAGTAGAAGCTAGTTCATACATCTGCCTTCTTGTGTGCCTGTTTGTGTGTTTTGCGGATGTGGGAGTAGAACGAGGAGGGGGTTGGTGGCTGTTGATGTGCAAATGTGCATCATGTTGAAGGGCTGTGAATGGGGAGGTGTGACGTAAAAAGGGACCCGAACGCAGGTGCTTATCTCGAGGCTGTCAAAGGCACAGTATGTCATATTCCTGGGGACTACCTTTCAAAGCCACAGCACCAGCTCAGCTATCAAGAGACTGGGGGAAAATCAAACTTTTTGGATCACAGAACTAGGTTTGTGTCAAAGTTCTTTTATTTAATATATTGTCATTTTGGTGAGCTTTTATTCTCACTGATACTAGGACGGGATATGTGAAAGGCAAGCCTTTTAGCTCATGCTGCCTGATGCTGCCATATGAAATCCAAAACAAGAGCTGAAATGCTCAAGTGTCGCAAAGTTAATGTGCTTGTTCACCACTTTGATTTACTCAGCTACTGAGTTTAACATATTTGAATTTTTGCATGACCATGGTTATGTGAAATAAAATAACACTGGCAATTGCTTTTTGTTCTGTGTCAGACTATGTGAGTATACATCTTTTACCGGTGAACACTGTTTGCATGATACATATCTGTGTTCTTAAAAAAAAAAAAAAAAAAGAATAGAATAGAAAAAAAACATTGCTGGGAAACAAATGCAGATTCTGTCCAGATTTCAGACAGTTTGAGAGGAGATTAAATGGCTCAAACTGTTTTTTGAGAGGCATGACCTATTTTTGATCATCCAGATAGTATGAGATACTGTCCACCTAGATTAAATTCACAGTATTTGTGTAGAGTATAAGCTTGTCTAAGAAGAACACATGCTTGTATTGTGTGCAGAGACAAAGCATTGTCAGGTTGTGGGTGGTTTTGACAGTGACAGCTGTACATACCGGACTACTGAGCCTAATGCACTTAAACTTTGACTCGGTATTTCACTAACATATTTGAAGTATTTTATTTCATCCTAGTCTGGCTTTCTCTTCTTCGCATGGTGACTGTGGTAAAGTTTGAAAACTAAATGCAAACGCTGAATGTGGTATGATCGTAAAGCAGCCCAGAAGAGCTTTGGGGTTATACATAAGCAAATTTTACCTTTTACACAAATTGTGAGGGAGGCAAAGCACTTGACAGTTTCCAGAGCAGCTATTGATATAGTTGAAAGGGTGCTGGTTAAAAAAGTTCATCATTTCCTAGTAACTTGCGGCACACTCGTTGCTAAGAATTTGCTCGGATCAATCAATTTTAAGTTGATTTGCTAGTAAGCAAAAGTAGAAATGCTCTGATTTTAAATTTTAAATGAGAGAAGTGCATGAATACATTTGATTACTGCTCGGTTGGGGGGGACTTACTGTTATGCATAGTTCATTATATTACAACAGGGAGTATAATAACTTTAACACCTTTGGAGATTTAAGTTTTTGCTGTTCTTTTTTGGTGCTTTTAGGTGTTTAACAAGTGTGAATCTAGCGTAATTTTTTTTTTCTAAACAACCATGAGCTGTCATACATTTATTGCCATTCATATCTGTCGCCATGCCTTTCAGAGATATTACACTCTGTGATCAGCGAGGTTTCAGCATTTTTAAAGATTTTCAGACATTACCACTGTCCAGTCATTTAATAAAAAAGAAAGCCAGTTCACACTCTGCTTTTTAGCCTCCATGTAATCATAAATCCATCAGCTTATTTCTGTCAGCTCTCATCTCTCAACAAATGAGACATCTGTGGGAATAAAAAAAAAAAGAGTATAATAAAACACATAGGAAAACACCATCATGCAACAGTGCCGCTCGATGATAATCCTTTGAAAAGTTCGATATGCTATTTGAGAGATGCTGTGACATGAAAAGCAGAACGTGTAATGTTTAAAGTTGCACCGTTAGGCTTTGTTTTAATTACAAAAGCGACACTAGCTGTGACAGGGATGTATGGTTAAGCAGTGATAAGTAAGGGGCATTATTCCTGCTCACTTAGATCCCCCCCCTCCCGCCTCACCCCACCCCACCCTACCCCACCCCACCCCCCCGCCCCCCGCTTTTGCTAGCACAGGGATGTTAGTTGCTACACAACACACTAATGTTACCTCTGTTTGCCTCCACGCCAGGCTGCCAACAGGAACTGTCCATGGTACCTGCTGCCCACTAAGTTAGATAGTGCTGTTGTGAACAAAACTGATATCACACACTCAGTCACAGAGCTGCAGTTCGCACTAAACTTGTTGGATAGACAATGTAATTTCCATCCTTTTCCCATTTATCCAGAAAACACGCAAAAATAAAGTTGTTTCACGCCGTTGAGACCTTTTACTTTGCATTTTTTCCAGTTTAATTACAAATCAAATATGGATGAAAGTTGCCGTCGGGTGCACCACAAATCGCATGAAAAAGCTCAGCATACATGTCTGTCTAATACACATTGTGTTACCTGTTTTTCCCCTACTCAAACTTCACTTAGTTAATCCAGGAAAATGAATTATGTGGATTTAATTCAACAAGGTTTCAGAAATGATCCATCTGCTGTTGAGCAGCTGGTGAAAGGATAAATGTAATTAATTACTTAACTTTTGAACAGTATTTCAGAAAAACAGAGCTGTTTGTGTGTGAATGGAAATGAGGTGTCCTACTGTAAATGTACAGCAGCAGCGTAAACAATGACTTTCAACTTTTTAAATGTATTTTATTTTTTATAACGTGAATTTATGTTCAGTCTCAATTATATAATTCTGATTTTTTTTAATTTGTCTTTCCACATTGTACACAATACTGTTAAAAATGAGGTCTTTGTATAATCCATATGGATATGGCGTCAGGCATTAGTTACAATGGCAGTTTATCACCTTTATAATTATATTTGAATTGGAAACCAATAAAAATATAATACATGCAAGATGATAATGTATAATAACGTGTTAAGTATTTTGTGTAATAATAACAGTAATCCTTAAAATATAAAATATTTAAGCTTACATCCTAATTGTAATCAGTATCTCTGATTGGTATATTGTGAGTTTCCACACTCTCTGACCCATATCAATAGTAATAAACTGGACACTTAGTGATGCATGTAGATTTTTTTTTTTTTTTTTTTTTAAATGTAAAACAATGTTAGGGCTATGTCTTATGTCTGACAAATTTTCCAACTTAACACTAAGCCAAATAATCTAAAAATATGAACAGGGATTAATCAGGTGGGATTTCTCTAAAAAGATAATAAATTACAACAGAAAATCCCTTTTAGTGAATAGTTACATTTGCTTGACAGGGCAGGACTATGAAATGTTCCCAATTAATATTACATGGGATTTTTTCCCGCTTCTAATTTTTTTTTTTTTTTTTTTTTTTTTTTGGTAAATATATTTCAGAATTTACCTTGATTGTAATGTACCTCATTGGCTGTGGTTTTGTTTGTTGGCCTAACTATAAAGGATCTGCTTGTACCCTTGTGGGTTGGGAAGAATTAGGATTTATGAATTTATTTCCTCTGTTGTATTGTTTAAACAGCTTTGGTTTAGTTTTGATCCCTTCCTCTTGCCTTTGAGGCTGTTCCACGGTGTCAGCTGTTGACTGATAGTAAGAGAACTGCCTCACAGTGTGAATGAAAGAAAACTAGCGGTTGGTAAACACTGATAAGGGATAAATAGAAAGCGGTCAGGCAGAGATAGTTCTGTGGGAGCCCAGATTGTGTGCGGTCTGTTAAAATGAGATTCTGAGCCTGTCCTTTTTATTCTTCCTCCCCTCCCCTCCCCTCCCCTGTGCTGCGTTTGTCTGGAAAATCTCCAGTGACCTGGCTCGGCAGTCCCAAGCTGCAGCATTCTCTTTTTGTATTTGTTTTGTTTTCTAACAAGGGTCAAGTTGGCCAATAGACATGTCCCTGATGCTTATAGACAGCTGTCATGACTTCAAGTACTTACAATAATTCATTTTACATGGAATCATAGATTTGCACTAGAAGCACAACATTAGGGATATAGTTAATTTTTAAAAAAATTTGTACATCATTTCCAAACACCTAGGCTTTTATGTCTGTCGATTGCCTATTGACGCATAATTTCTGTTCATATTCCCTTAGAAATTTTAGAAATCGCTGAGTATGAGCATGTCTGACCTGAGCATCAATCCATCATCCATCCATCCATCCATCCATCATCCATCCATCCATCCATCATCCATCTATACATCCATCCACATCTTACCCATTTATCTACATATTAGTCACTGACATACATTAATATGTTTCATATCAAGGTGTCATAATTGTAAGTCACACCATGTTATTCATTTCACCAAAACACATTAACACTTTCTTCACAGTACATCCAAAGAAATATCCACCTCAGTTCTGAGCTGAATATAATCTGAGAGACTGTTTTATTCGTTTCATTTTAAGGGCCAGTCTGCTTTCTCCTTTAATCATAGATGTTTTGGGGGGAGAATCCATCTTTTATGTGATTAAAAAGACCTTCAGAGGTCTTACCTTGAGGATCACCATGTGGTGTATTTACACAGAAAATAATTCAGCCCATTGTAGCCCAGCAGCTAATGAGATTGGTTGTTAAGTGAATGACACAAAGGCTACAAAAAAAGCTTAGCGGTTCGGGTGAATATCACAGTGTCCCTGCACACACACTCCAGCAGCAGCGAGACTCTGGACTACCCCAGACCCCACCTCGATATCCTTCTACTCCGTCTCCTCCCTGATGTCACTATGAAATGCAAAACAAAGGCTAAAAGGGGCATGGTAAGTCAAGCTAAAAAAATTCTGCCCTGTCGGAGATGTTAACACGGGTGCGTTTAGATGTAGGGAGACAGTGAGCAGGAGAGTCTGTGTCTGTTTGAGGATGTGCTGTTCTGTAAGCCTCACAGTAAATTGCTCTTTAACAGATTAGTAGATTCATGAAGGGGCTGGTGTCTTAGCAGGCTGACACTGACAGAGATGCTGTCTAATGTGACAGAGGATAACGCTGCCACTTAGTTTAATTTTTATTTTTAAATGTTGAACTGTAACTTCTAACTTGCTGCTAAAACTCTTTTCTAAATTTCTTTCCCAAATCCACTTTCTTCCCTTTGAACTTTATGTTAGCTGTTGTGGAAGAGCTGTCACTTGGTTCTTGATTTTTTCTTTTTTTTTTTTTTTTTTTTTTTTTACATTTATTTATTTGTGTGTGTGTGTGTGTGTGTGTGTGTACATGTGTGTGTGTGTGTGTGTGTGTGTGTGTGTGTTACTGTAATTGTTAACATTGCACATTATTGAGAAGTACTTTATTGTTGTTGCTCCTTGAGCCAAACTTTGGTGCTGTTCTGTGACTTTTCCAAAATATTTTGAAAATTAGAACAAAGTGAAACCTGACAAAGGAAGAGAGGTTCTTGTTGAACACCCAGAGTAGTACAGCATGTATGACATTTATGATATTTGTGAGACTCAGTTTCCACAATTATTTCACAATTTAGCTGCTTAATCACATGCGAATGCATTTTGTTACCACACAGACATGCATGGATTATTTCTATCTTATATCTGACAGGATATCTGATACCTTTCCTATGATTCTGCCTGTTTTTGAACACTCAAACATGCCAGTGCTGCAACATACTGAACATCAGCAGTGATCGCTGTAATACATAATTTTAAGTGCATTAGCTTATCATACTCTCCTGTCAGGCTGGAAAGTGGGTTAAAGTCCATCGTGTATATTAAACCCTGGACTTAAGTCAAATTTACATTTTGTTAAAGATTACTCCTTTTATTGATGCATATAATCATATTCATGGACCATCTGCTGATTTGGCAAGCATGGATCAAACTCACAAAACAGCCCTGCTAACCTTTTAAGTACAAAATAGTCTGGCTTAACTCTGCTATCCCAGAAGTGTGTGTTTGCATCTGTGTGTGTGCGTGTGTATATACATGTGTATGTGGGAGATTGTATGGATATTGGATAATACTTAATTTAGATCCTCCAGGCTGCTCGTGCCATTTTTTATTTTATCATGATCGCTTTAGTATCAGACCAGGGCATGTGTTTGAACAACTGAGCAAATAATGTTTGTCTGACAATACACAAAGCAAAATCTTGCCATTGTAAGGAATCTGATTGCACTCTTGACCACAGCATACAGCTCTGAGTTTATACCCATCGCCATGGTTACGTGGGTTTTGCAGAGCAGGATTTGCACACTTCCACCTGGCTGTTAACGGGAACGGTGCTGTGCTTTACCTCTGTGGCGTTGCAGACCACTGCTTAAGGCCAGTCAGGTTATGCTGACAACTGACTTACAACACTTCTGAACTATTTTGCAGTGTATATTTCACCAAAATAGGAATTCACCATTGGGCATCTTTACCGCATGAAATACTTATGTTCGACTCATTCCAAACAAAGCTTACGCAGATTGAGAATTCATATGCCAGAGGTAAATCCGAGTTAACACGGATTTATACTGGCATGAGTTAAAGGACTAGAGTTTGTAATCCAGGTGGCCAAGGGATTTTACCACACAGTGGCAAAAATCACTTAAAACTCCCCCAACATCCTGAGCCACTGAGCTCAGTAAGCAGACAGATTTTTTAGAATTGATGACAGCACAACTATATCAGAGCTGAACTCTGTGTGTATATGTGCGCGTTTGTGTGTGTGTGGGTGTGAATGTGTGTATGTGTGTATACGTGTGTTTGTGTGTATACGTGTATATGTGTGTGTGTGTGTTTGTGCACCTGTGAACATGTGAGCGTATGTTTATTTGGATCATTTGCTTCCTATATATCCTCAATTAGTAAGAAAGGGGCTCGCTAGAATAAGACCTTGACAGATTGGTATTATTTTCCTTCAACAGGGTAGGGGAGTAGTGCTTGGATTACTGCCTCCCATCTGCATAAACATAAATCGATGTTTGTAGCATAAAGAAAAGGACAGTGACCTCTGTTTCAACAGCCATTGACTGCTCTTCATCATCAGTAAAATGCTGTGCTATCCTAATTATTTACGTTTTACTGGTCTTTAGTTTTGTGAGCAGACCTATTACATTTTTAAATATGTGCAGAAACAAGCGACGTTGTTTGTGTGTGCATGCGTGCACATGTGTGAGGAAGGACAGAGGAGCAGAGATAGAGTGGAGTTGTTTAATGACAGGAACAGCTGACTCATTTAGAGAGAGCAGTGAAAGGTAATTAACCCTGGGAAAACTACAGCTGCCATGCGAGCTGTTCACTTCAGCGCAACCTGATTAGGAATCACTGCTAGAGTCCCTGACTCCTTTCAGACACTGTGTGTTCGAGGTAAACTTTTCCCTTTGCCCCGGAGAGCCCCAGAGCACTGGAGACCTGCCTTTTGTGATGGGGGATTAGCTTGAACGGTTACTACGTTTCTCCAAATTGCCGACCACCTGGTAGCATTCATGCAACCTCCTCCATGAAAGGGCCTCCTTGGGCAGGAACAATGGGCAGGATTACTCTGTAGAGATGACAGACACCAGGGCTGGAACTTCTTTCTCCCCAAACACCTGTCCCCAAATTAGTCAGGTTTGAAAAACCATGTTCATGACAAAATTCAAAGATTCAAACTAACATGAGAGTGGTTTGGCAGACTGGAGACAAGCCAATGGATGAATTGTCTGCTGTTCCATTTATTATCCTATTGATGCATAGAGTAGTGCAAGAAGATACTAATTTTATTTGTCTCAATATTTTGGTGTTCTTAATTGGATTGAAATTCGGAAATAAAATAGCATATCATCTAGTTCCCTTTCATTCGATAAGGGAACTAAAAGCACCAGAAATTTGGTCAAAAACAGAAATTGGCTCTTTGATGTCAGAAGAAACAATCTGGACTTGGTGCCTCTGTGTGGTCCGGCTCCAGATGAACTCAATTTAGAGGGAGGGCTTTGGGATGACTTTGGAAAGCGATTACAAGATTCATAAATCACCTCGGCAAAGGTGTCACCATCTGACTCTTTTATGGGAGCCTTGCTAAGTCCGTCCAACAACAAGTTTCCCCTGTAGTTATGCCATCACAACAAATCATTGAAGCGATAGTGGCTAGCCAGGCTCCTAATTGTCTGTTAAGAATTCTGTGAGCTGTGTTCTTTTATTGAAGCATCTCTGTCTTGGAGAAGTGATAAGATGCCAATACGCTCCTCTATAAAAGTACTCTTTGGCAAAAGGCACAAACACTTTGCTTGGCCGTCAGGGTAGCTGTGAGGCTGTTATATCTGAAATCGCAGTTGACTTCAAGATTTTGACTGTGGCTCTATGAATTCAGAAGCTCTATAAGAGGGTTTAATGCTCACAAATAGCTGGAAAAATTAATTTTCTCTCTCGTATATTTATTTTCCCTCTGATACCATAACAAATACTTTACATGTAAAGGACAATTTTAGTTCATATGATCTTGCTGTTTTTAGTGTGATCTTGTATTTAATGATATTAAATAAAACCAGGATATTAAAGCATTCCAGGATAGTAAATTTATCCAGGATTGTTCAGTGTCTTCAATATGCAGTCCTCTCATATAGGTTCATACAGCCAATAATCACTCATCGTAAAATTAAAATAAATAATTACCTCAACATTTCAGGCCAAGCTTTGATATGAATTGGAAATCACAGAGCCCTTCTCTTTCCCCTCCCCCCCTAAAACGTATCTTCGCTATTATTCTAATGTCCAGCTGCTAGCTTTTTAGGCAGAGGGCGTCTGATGGCTCCCTCATCACCTCACAAATAGAAGAAAAAATTTTTTGGGGAAAAGTTGTTTACCTAAATTCTCTCTGAGCAGAAGTTGATTTTAATCTCTGAGCAGTTTAATTTACTCACCATGAATGCATTTGCATCTCAATGAAAAGTGGCGAAAGCAGTTCTGTGCTCTTTCTGTATAGAATTTCACCGCGTTTCCACAGACTAGGTGTGAGCACTTTCCAAGCAAAAAACAAACAAATAAATAAATAATGGGGGGAAAAAAAACCCATCACTGCACGTATAGCTTTTGTCTCAGTTGGACAGACTTTACGTTGTGCTGATTCTAAGCACAGCGGATGATAAGAAACCTCACACCTCTCCTAGGTTACATATAAATCGTGATCAGTTCGCCACATCCTTAGACATTCATTACAAGGAAATATGAAAGTAAATTGTGCTATCTCTTTCCGTTTGCTCTTTATTATGCATAAACAGAAAACACTTAGCATGTAAAATTAATGTGAAAATTATTCCCGGGGTAAACTATAAACACAGAAGTTACCCCGCACATTTACCCTTTTTTTTCTCCTTCCCCTAGATCAGAGTGTAATTGCCAGTAATCAGGTCTGTTTGCTGCTGATAAAACCACTCTGAATGCGAGGAACCCTCTTTGTGTGATGACTCAATTATGCCAGAAGTGGCTCATCAAACCTGGCCCATCAGCTGCTTTAATAAATAAGGAGGAAAACTTGCTGCAGGCGCATTATAATTCCATTCATTCCATAATTAAATCCATTCCAGTTTTAACCCTTCACTCAGTATGCCTCTGGAAGAGGAAACAAAAACAAGGAGGGGGGAGTGAATACACACCAGACAGTGACCTTGCACAGAGCACCCATCCGTTCCCCATAATTCAAAATGATACTGCTGAAGAAAGGTTAAGAGAAAAAGGCTCGTGGAGAAAAGGATGGGAATCAGTTAAGACACAGCTCCTGTTTTTATGTATGCATTGTTTCCATACACAGCCTTAGACAGTAATTATATTAAACAAGTAATCTAATCATAACAGTTGGTTGGGTGAGTGTGCGGGGTACTGACATTTTGAAATCTTATTTTGTGTAATCTCATTTGCCTCTATCATCTTGCCTGTACCCCTATCTAAAGGAAATGTAAATAATGTGATTAATTTTATGGTCTCCAGAATCTTACTTTGCTGCACTGGCCTGCTTTATTGGTTTCAAGATGAAGTATCAGTATAGTACCATTGAGTTTTACTCTGTCACAATAATGTCTGTGTTAATTACATGAGAGTGTCCCAAGTGCATGGATAAGCTGGGAACAAGGGGGCACAAAGACTCAAGGTCAATGATGGATATCCACAGCAGCTGCGCAGTATTACAAAGGCACTGCAAAAAATAATAATAATGATGATGATAATAGAATCAATTGCAACTAAATGTGCAAGTAGCGGTCGTGGGGTAATAGTAATAGCCGAAGCATCTTAGGAGTATATCACAAATGTTTCAGTATCCTCTCCACCATCTCAACTTGGATCCAGCCTTCTGATAATGGTGTGAGGCAATGGTTATTCATGATTGTTGGACTGGGAAGGTCTCTCCCTCTCTCTCTCTCTCTGTCTCTGTCTCTCTCTCTCCCTCTCTCTCTCTCTCTCTTCCCCCAGTCACAGCCTATTCTCTCCTCTGTGGTGGGAACGCTAGCAGATGGGGTTAGGGGGAATGGGCTGGGCTCAAGGACAGCTAGCAGCCAGATTAACACATAGAAAATCACATAGACCCTTAGCATCAGGCTGCCTCCTTTCCCCCCTGAGAAATCTGCCCTATACACAGGAAAACAGTCCTCTGAGATGCATTATTCGTGTTGGGCTGGGGTGGGTGGGGGGTGCATAAATATGATTCAGCAGATGACGAACCAGCTCAAATAGTAGTGAGTCTTTTTTCTTATGCTAATGACATTGAACCCCCTCTAACCCCCTCCTACCCCACCCCATCCCACTACCTCCCCAACCGCCCCCCCCTCTCCACTCCCTCCCATAGTTTTGTTTTCCGGGGAAATGCTCTGTGAGCTATAATTAAGAAGATGTTATGTGTGTCTGTGTGTGTGTGTGAGAGTGAGTGTGTGTGTGTTTTCTTGTTCTTTCTT
This sequence comes from Myripristis murdjan, assembly GCF_902150065.1. Taxonomy (NCBI): domain Eukaryota; kingdom Metazoa; phylum Chordata; class Actinopteri; order Holocentriformes; family Holocentridae; genus Myripristis; species Myripristis murdjan. The sequence continues at coordinate 21,965,792 of NC_043996.1, read as the reverse complement.
TTTTTTTTCTTTCAAAGCTAACAGAAATAAATAATTCCGTAATAAGATCTGTGAAGTGAAGAGGCTTAATGTACTCATTGTGTTCATCCTTGTTTTCCCTCTTGGATGTTTTGTATTAATTAGAAGCAAGCAATTTGATCTCTGTCAAGCAATCAATTTGCATCGTGTTCCTTATTCCATGTGAGGTATTAATATGTTCTTTCCATCTTTTTTTTTTTCTGACAATATGTGCACATCCATGTCTCTAACGATAAAAATAAATGCTAAATAAATAAATAAAATCCTTTTGGGAGAGTTACAATCGATTTGCCACAACCTGACATGTATTATTGTTTGTGAGCAAAAAGTAAACTGCGAGACACAGATTACAAGACGCAGTTTTATTTACGCCAAAGCAGTGATTTATGAGTATGTGTGTCTGATGTGATTTTATTACAGAGAATGAATTACATGATCACTTCCTGAGAGCTGAGAATTGTGAACGCATCAACCAAGGTGGACAGTGTGAATCTGGCAGCTTATCCTACAGACTGCACAGAAAACTACAATCAAAGGTAAATATTCTCATTTGAAAAAAGGGGGACGTAAAGACGCTTTCCAAATATTAAGCATTAATATCGTTCCATTCCTCCATTCCCCTGAACCAAAATAACATTGTTAAAAAAAAAAAAATACTGTCTAGGTGAAGAGATAAATAATTGTGTAACAGTGTTTTGGATAAGTAGCATGTTTAGTGGCGGAGTGTCACTGCTCTTTTGACCGTAGTGATCACAAACTGAGATTGCTTTTACTTATGCAGAGCTGTGGGTGGCTGCTGGATAATACAGTTTGTAAATGATGTTGCTGAGTCTGCTCTTTCTAAACTGATGATTGCCTTTAGTTGTCAGGAAGTCCTCTCTATGCTTTTTTTTTTTTTTTTTTTTTAAATCTCCCAGAAGTTAGTTTCTACTTGTGAGGCCTTGAAACCCAAATAAAAAGTTTAGATGGGTAGTTACCGCATGCAATTTGACTTTAACAATAGACTCTACAGGGGGCCTTATTCCAGTGTGTTAACCTTTTTTTTAATGAATCTGGGTGAAAGTGATGTTCCAGCATCCCCTATTGTTTCCTTACTAATAGTTTTAGGCAACAAGTTGGCAACTACACAAAATTTTAATACGGTGGGAATGTGCCAAGATAGCTCAGGGAACTAAATTGTAAGGAGACACAATATAATTTCAGTAAACAGCAGAAAACCTTACATCAATAAACAACACTTAAGATGATGGAGTTCTTTTGTCCGTAGTTATTTTATTATTTCATGTTTTGAGTGCCTTGTACTTTTCTTGCTGCACCCTTGTAAGCACACTGTTTATTAAGGAGATTTTCTGCTAAAAGAGAATTGCTGTGCACTTAATGCACTGGAATAAAGCCATCGTAAAGTAAAATGTTGCTTAATTTTCATTCTCACTACTTTTTATGTCAGTGAGTTGTGTTTTACTAATACGCACCATATATAGCGCTCTGCGAGATAAATGTATGATTCATCAATCCATGTGTTATTTAGTGTCAAGGAAAAAGGTAAAATTTTCAACCAGACTGTGGAGCGAATATCAAATCAAAGCCCCAATTTGACCCAGGATGTCTCTATTTGTTCTGCTTTGGTAAACACTCAGCGTCATACAGTCTTTCCATGTTGCCATGTCAAGAGTGCCTTTTATTACACCACAAACATCCACTGAGGCTTTTCTTGCTGTGTGATTTTCCTCTGAGTCCCTGTTTTAAGAATTAGATGTAGCCTTTGGTTTGTCAAGAGCCATCAGGAGCTTTTGTCATCATGATGTCAAAAGTGCACGTACAACGCCCCTTAAAAAGCAGAAATACACTGTTTACATAAGAAGGGTTTTATTTTGCTTGTCAGAGTCGAGCTCAAACGATATGTGAAATCGGATATACAGCAGCTCCGGGTCAAAATATCAATGAACATTTAGTTAAACATGCACCCTAACCACCTTCAAAACTATAAAAATTCTGGATTATGATATCTGTTTCATTGGTTGGACAGGCATAGGACAGACTGTAAATGGATGATTTGCATCCGTTACACATTTTAAAGGTGATATTGATTCCTAAAGCATTAGGGTTTATTTTTTAAAGGCAAATTTTAGCGTCGTGTTATCATTAAAAACACATTAATTAATCCAGAGTAATAAGTAAAAACAAAATCACAGTTTATGAAAAGTTTAATGATAAAATACTTGACAGGATTTAATTTAAATAAGTGAATGGGCAACATCTTTTTTTTTTTTTTTTTTTTTTTTTTAATTTCCATTTTGTAATCTCAGGTTTAAGCACATCAGAGCAACATTTTGCATTTTTTTTGGAACAACAAATTTGTACGAAATCCATGCAAAATGTTGAAGCTTGTCTGTGTGGAAAAGTGTTACGAACTAATGAGGTACATTAGTTTTTACAGAATGTAATCTATAGTGTTTGGGAGTTGTTTGTCTCAATAGGCTCTAGTAATCAAAAGTAATGAACCTATTATGAGCAGGACCTCTGAGGGCCCGGCGTGGCATTAAGAGTGTGGCACATAAAAGGTTTATTAAAGGAAATTAAGGTCCATCACTGCCACACCTGCTCCCCTATTATAAATGTATGACAGGTCAGTGCCTTCAATCACAACAGCAAACGAGAGAGAGGAGTCATGTTTCCCATTACCAGGGAAAAGTAACAGCATATCCTATGACTCACAGATTTCACTGGCCTGTGACCACTATACACCACCATCAGCCTGGAATAATTATGTTTAATAGGTTTTATTTGAGATCCACAAGCAACAGCCAGGGAGAGTGGATGGATTTTAGCAACTATTTTTGTCTAAACACATACTGCGAGCTGCTGTCTGCACTTTAACGTTATTATTTTGTGTCAGTGCCTTTTCTCCCCCCCCCCTCACCTATGGAAGTTTTGTTTTGTTGTTTTTGGTGTTTGGTTGTTATTATTGTTTTAGCATTGTACTGTGTACGTTTGCATATAAGATTTTGGCTGCGCTTGTGATTTTGCACACACGGCGACATGACGTCCACCGTCTTTTGGCGGCTCTAAATATTTGACAAAGTCACCAATAATCCGGCATGTGTTTAGACCTTTTTTTTTCTTTTTTCTTTTTTTTTTTTACACAGTCCAAGTAATTAAAATGAAAAGAAATAAATGAAATCCATAAATCAATTATTCAGTGACGACATGTGTGCGCTGCATGTTTTATTTACAGATGGATTCTGAGGGTGAGGAGCAAACTCTGCAAACATGTAACAGTAGCACAGGTGAGTACAGTAGCTTTCAGTTTTTAGCTTGCTTTTTTAACTGCGCACACACACACTCTCTCACACACACACACACACACAAACACACACGCACACATGTTCCACTTATCACTATGGGTTAGGGGTATCGGTTCAACAATCCAACTTTATAACTGTCAGTTTTATATATTATCTTACCAGTTTGAAGAGCACTGCACTGCCATTTCATTATTCAGAGGGGAATAACTTCATTAAATTGGAACATTGGCTCAAATTAGTTAAGGAGTGTGTACATATTGTGTGATTGAAAACCTCTAGACTGGATATGTCATTATGCAAGTGTTCAGGGCCTCTGAGGCCTGCCTGCTTACGCTGGAGCTATTACTATGTCTGGGAAATTCATGGAAGTGTTATTATTGGTCGTGCTTCATGGGAGTAGGGTGGAACTTGTGAATGAGATTTGCATGGGTCTCTGGGAAAATTGATTTAGCCTTTTGGATCGTGTTGTCATCGCTGTCAAAGGATGAGCTACTGTTGGTCTCCCAGAGAATAAGCAGATTGAATGAAAAGCTTTTCAGATCAATGAAGAGACCACTTCTCCATCCTTGGACTGATTATATCTGATGGTTCTGTAAAAGAGAGTAAAATCTACAGCAAAAACAATTTTAGCAGAGGAGATCAAATCCTCCCTAAATCATTTATGTTCAATGTTATCTGCAAGGAAAACATTTAAAAAAACATTGTGTAATGTCATGAGTGATTGTCCAAAAGTAGTAGCTTGGACCTTTGATCAAGAGTGTGTCTGTGTTGACTTGCAGTGCCTGAGTCATTCACAGCAGTGGAAATGTAAACATGACTATTTACCTGTCTTTTCTTGCACTTTATTTGCAGTGCCGGCTGACTGCATCGCTGACACTCCAAGGTAAAAGTTCATGTCTTCGTAAAAATCAAACATTTACGCATCACTTTAAATTTCCCCAGCTTTAGAAAATACTCAGTATCTCCTTCTCAGAGTATAAATACATTGAGGGTTTTATATTCATAATGCAAATAAGTGGATGGATCTGTGCATATTTTCTAGGAATCTTTTTTTCCCTCCAGTTTTAATAATCACTATTTTCTTTTTTTTCCACCAAGACCCGAATTTTGATAGTAGGAACTTTCAATTGAGCCAACTGCGAGCCAGACCAACCACTGAGGCCCCTGTTGACCTCATTGCGCTTTTTGTCCTTTCTCCTCTTCTCTCCAGCCCATATGGGTCCATGGCTAGGAAGAGGAGTGCCCAGGAAGGGGTGCAGGGTGCCCCCGTCAACAAGAGAAAGTCCCTGCTGATGAAGCCCCGCCACTACAGCCCCAGCGAGCCATGTGAAGAGGAGAGCGAGGACCTGGCACCGCCACAGGACAAAGAAGAGCTGAGGAACATTGACACTCCAGCAGGTAAACAGATGTCCTGTTGTTTTGTCTGTTTTGATGAACAATTGACGCTGAATTTTAAAATCCCATCTGTTGCATTCATATTTCCCTCCCTCTGCCATCAGCCAGCAGCCGCAGTCATTGTGCACTGGAAGTGAAAGACTACACTGCTGGGTCCACATTAGTTGTGTCTCATGTCCGCAAATTGAAGTTTTGACAGCTGATCTGCCATGATATTTTTGGCATGGCTTTACCGCCTTTTGATGAGGCCAGATTTCAAACCCCTCATCTGTCTTTTTTGAATAGCCATTCCAAATCCATTGAATCCATAGAATGAAAAACTGAATGGGTGAGTGCACCGGTTCACTCCAATTTAAATTAAAGTTGTTCCATTTTCTTAAATAGATTTTTATTGAGGTTGTACATTGTGAGCTGCAAATGAGTTGCGGGTGAGGAAGACATTGCCTTTGAGGGCAGGCTGATGTTCCACTGTTTTCCTGCTAGTAGCGTTTTACTCAGCCACATCACCATTTCATCAACAACAGCTGAAAATTGTTTATTTTCACTTAAACTACGGTCTTTTTCACGGGCAAACATGTTTTTTTTTTTTTTTTTTTTTTTTTTTTTTCTTCTAATGAATTGAATTTTGTGCATTTTGGCAACAATACCCGTGGTTTACATGTGCATTCTCACCCACTATAATCTGCACTGATTTGGTATATTTTTAACGATGTAACTAAGCAACAAACGTAATTGTCCCTTTCAAAAGCTTTTGTTAGGCCCTCTAACACAGTCTAATACATAATTAGGCATAATGTCTACAGCTCATTATAGTACACATGTGTGTAGTTAAATGGACCAGGAGAGTAGCTTACTGAATTGTGTGGATTCATTGGAAATGGAATTTATTTGTTTCCTGGGTTCATATTACATTACAATTATCCTAGTAATTCACTGTGCATCATCAGCTTTTCTTTTGTTGTTGTTTTTTTTACATATACTTTTTCTTTTGCTTTTATCAACCAACATTTGTTGTCTATAGCTTTATTTGATCCACATATTCAATTACGTAGCTTTAACACAAAATACGATCAAAAAAAAAAAATTCCATGTATTTACAGTGTTAAATTATACTGCCCTATAGTGTCAAATGAACACATGGATATTTATAAAACACTGTCAGAATACATTTTGCCATTTATGTCAGATATGGGGGCTATTTTCCGTAGAAATACGATGATGGGAAAAGTGGATTGGAGGCAGTAAGAATTTTGCAGTGGGAGGCTGGTCGTATCTGCATTTTAACAAAAAGAGAGAAAAATAAGCCTCTCGTTTGGTCGAGCCACACTGCGTTCAACTCCAGCCAACTCCAGCCCTGCTGCAGAGTGCCGGTAATGGCTATTCTGGAGTACAAACTGTTCACCTGTTCCAACACACAAACCACCGGAGAGATCCAAGTTTTTTTGTTTTTTTTCGGCCATCTTTTTCCTTTTTTCACTGCACTTCTGTGTGTGTGTGTGTGTGTGTGTGTGTGTGTGTGTGTGTGTGTCTCTGTCTGTGCATGTGTGTGTACGCGTCTTTGTGTGCTTGCACTTGCATGTGTATGTCTGTGACTGCATGTGCCTGTGTCAGGCCTAAGAATCCATCTGGATGAAAAACAAGTCCTTGCGCCTGCCTGATAAATGTAACTGACTTTAATTTTTCATCGAACAGGGGTCTGTTTTTAGACACCTAAAAAATTTTTGCCCAGCAGGGAATTGACACTAACACATTTCAGCTTGTTAATAAGAAATTCCTCTTGAATGTTATTATTTTGTCGAATAAAAAATGCACATGAAGCAGATATAAAATGCCACTGCTCACAATAGGCTACAAAGCCATATATTTCCAAAGACAGTATGCTATTTTAGCAGTGCCACACAATTTATGCCCTAGAATTTAAAGCTCTTTTGGTGTGGATTAAATTTTGTACTGTGCCCATTAATAACTAGCTATCTGATAATGTCTACATCTGCATCCCAGCTATGATCTGATTGCCAAAAAAATAAAAAAAATAAAAATATCTCTATCCATCTCCTCAACCTATTGAATCCTACTTTTGGTTTTTGTCTATGACATCCAGCCACTTAAGAGGATAGACCTACAGCCTGCTAAAGCCAAAATCCTTACTGCTGAAAGAGCCTTAATATATCATAAGTTTGAATGATTTTGAGGATTAAGAGAGATTTTGTTGAATCAATCCCAATGATAGGTTTCCAATGTTATCATTGACTGAGACTTACTATAATCAGCTGTGTTCAAAAAGTGTAGTTTCAGATGCATTTTGAGGGATAAAACTCCCTCTTTGTCCGTTTGAATTATCAGACTATCCGTGCATGGTGCTGTACACAATCTTGCGGCTCATAGGATTTCTGGATTTCCACTGAAAAGTGGGAGACCAGAGGTCAGTGCAAATTAAATTATTGAGAGCACTCTGCAAAATAAGTTGGAATAAAAAGAGATTATACCAAATGAGTGTAAAAATGACAGTGAGACGATTTCTTTTAGGAGTTTTGAATAATACAGAACATGCATCATATAAGCTTTACTTACAAGATTGTTAACACCCTCAGTAGAGGTGTACCAAAAGGCATTTAAAAAGCAGTAATAAGCAATAAATGTATTTTAATCAGAAGTAATCACTTTTGATGAAAAAACATACTTTTAATTGTGGCAAAGAGCTTTTATTCTTAAAAAAAAAAAAAAGAAAGAAAGAAAGAAAGAAAAGATATATAAGAATATAACAGCATTATTGGAGTTTTCAAATCCCTCTAACTTTCAAATTTGGCAACAATTTCACTGAAATTCAATATACATGTATTAACTGTGACCTATATAGATAAAGAATATATTCCTGTGACATCATCTGTCAAGCCTCTCCCGTAGGATCTGGTATTCATGTGATCCTTCATCGATTTAAAAGCAAAAAATAATAGTAATTTACGATGAAATAATAGATGATTGTCTGTGGTATTGAAGCTGAATGAGCAAAACCCACATGAACTACTACTTTGCAGATACTATGATATTCTTACTTGTATGCCCCAATTTCTGAGGTTAAAAGGAAAAAAAGACACAGTGATTTTATATTGTTAACCTTTTGATTGTTACTATGAAAAGCACCTTTATATGCACATTGGAACAACAGTTATTGTTTCAGGCAAATTTGCTCCTGCTGATCTTAGTGCCTTGACATTTCAGTAGCCAGTCATTAGAACATAGAACATAGTAATTGATAAGAGCATAGTAATTGATAACCAAACCGGGTTAATACCCTAGAAAACAGTGAGTCACAGAGGCTGTCAGTGTCACAGTGAGTATCACGATGTTAAAACAGTAATCAGCAAATCTAGTATGTAGAAAATAAATCTTATCCACTGTAAACTGAACAGAAAACTTTGACTCTTTGGTTTTCAGTTTAGTTTAAAAAATTAATAAAGTAAAGATTGTGACAACCTTTCTTTTTTATAAGCTAAACTAATCATAAAAAAGGAAATCATTTCTAGAGAATTACCCGTAAGGTAAAGAATATAATTTTTTCTCTCATCTTTACCAGCACAGCCAATCATTTTAAAGGACACTATTCATTTTTCTCACAAACTTATCTTCACATTTGCTGCGATCAACTTCAAGTTCTCAAAGGTCTGCAAAACAAAATATAAAACGTTCATTATGTCAGATCGACGGTTTTACAGAGCCATAGCACAATCCTACGGAGATTCCTCTGCTATTTTCATTTCTCGCTTTCTCCATCTGTTTTATCAGAAATCCTCTCTACTTTTCTTGTTCTTATCCCTAGAAACAAATTTTGTGTTTTTAAATGAGTTATTTGTGCGGACAACTACATGTTGCTTCTGGGCTTATACTTACAATACCCATAACTAATTAAAAACTGATGTTCGCTGTCTGCATCTGTATAAATCCGTCCATAATCTTGTCCTAAATATATATTTGGTGGTTGTTCTGATTGGAGACATTGAAGGAAAGAAGAAAACAATTGTGTTTCTCATCTCCACTTCTCATGTTCAATGTGAAAAAATAAGGGTCAAATATAAAACGTAAAATATACTTGAGGAATTGCTTGGAAATCTTGCAACTGCTGACCCTATGATTGCCACATCCATTGCAACATGTGTTCTTACAAATCCTCTTGTTGGTTCTTAACAAACATGTTTTTTTTTTCTTTCAAGATAATATTCATGAAAAAGTGACACAAAATCTAAAACCTTAAATGGATTTGCAAAAGATTACCAAGGACGTACAATTCTCATCCTGTAAATGACGCGGGGGGGGGTTGGGTCACAGAAGAACATGTCTGTCTCTGCTAAGGCTTCAAAGCACGTACAATAATGAGTGTTTTCTTCTTGATTTAGATGGGAACTTGAATGCAGTCAATGGAGTGGCCAGCAGGAATGGTTGCCACGATGCGGCTGCAAAGTCCCACGATTCCCTCGGATGGTCTGAAGTTGCATCAGATGTCTCTCCACGGTGCGAGGCGGAGACGTCTGAACCTCTGATGGACGGGGATGAAGAGGAAGAGCTCATGAATGAAGAGGAAGACCAAAGTCAAGACAGGATGAGTGTTGCATGTACTTCGCCGCCACAAAGCCCATACGGAGACATGCGGGAGGAGTGGGAGCCTCTGTCTCTTTCTGCCAAGGTGAACGGCTCCAATAGCAGCCCCTCTCGAGCCTCGGAAGACCTATCGGGCAGGAACGGCCACCTGAGAGAAGACCATGACTCAGAACTAGTCGGTCCGATGGGTCGAACAAGCATTTTCCAAGCTGAGGTGCTGAGGTGTAGGCCACTCCTGACAGAGGAGGACAGCGAGGGGGAAGTGGAGGCAGACAGGCCGTCCCGGCTGGAGGGCTGGGCTCTGGGCCTACAGGAGCGGGGCCTTGATTTGGGCCGGGGACGAGTGAACCTGAGTCTTTTGGAACAGGCTATCGCCCTGCAGTCGGAGCAGAGGCAGGTTCTGCACCACGCCTACAGGGAGATGGACCGGTTCCTCATGGAGCAGATGACCAACGAGAGAAGACACCACCGAATGATGGACATGGACGGCAGACTGAACTATCATGGAGGAAAAGGTAGACTGAAGTGTTATGTGGTTTGACATGCTGATAGCTTTTGTCCCATGACAGCTGAAGTGAAGTTGAGGCGCTCTTACAGTTAAGTTACACAGATCACCACAAGAATGAACAGTTATCAGTGTTTTAATTCAGGAATGTACCTTGCGTGTGTTTATCCGGTATAAATCAGACAGACCACTTGTGATTTGGATGATTGGGTGCTCAAAAACATTAAAGGAATAAAAGAACCATGCTCAGGGGAAAATCAGAGGGAGGAAATCCTCTTAAGTACTAAAAACATTTTGGCAACAAGTGAAGTAATAAATAACCGGACTAAAATAAAAAAAGAACAAAATTTTCTGATGGAATTGCTACTACTCAGAATATTGGATTTTGATAGGAATCAACTGGATATTTAACCATGACCATAAGTCTTAAATCCTCCTAAAGTACCTCTCATGTTTTCCTCTGATTCTTCAAATGACTGCAGCTAAATGTGTAATCCTAGATGTAATCTTTCGATGGATGGGCATTAAGAAGTGAATGCTCTGTGTTGAACTGCAGCCTTAACTAAAATGACAGATTAATAGACGCATTTTGTTAAAAAAAAAAAAAAAAAAAAAAGTCTGGCTTTGCATGATATTGCAATCTGTAAGGACTTATGTACAATATGTTACATACTGTAATGTATACAGCAAAGTACAAGTGCATTTAGATGTTTCACTTAACTTTCCACCACAGATTTCTGCATTTCTTGACAGAGTGCAAGTCCACCAGTACAGTCACATCTCACTATAAAACATATGAAAAGGTTGTTTCATTCAGTGGCATATCCTTTTTATTTTGTCCACAGATTCCCCTCGGACAGATAAGAAAGATATAAGGTGCCCGACTCCCGGCTGTGATGGCACTGGACATGTGACCGGCCTGTATCCACACCACAGGAGTTTGTCTGGGTGTCCACACAAAGTCAGAGTCCCCCCTGAGAGTAAGTAATACAAACAGCTCTGTGCATGTATATTATGAGAAATATGTACTTATGTTGAAAAACTGCCACCATTTCAGGATTTACAATCAACCATAGTTATTTGGAATCCTCTTAGCATGGGCGCAAATAGAAAAAAAAAAGCTTTGCTTATACTCAATTCAGCGATGTGTAAGAAACTTCACAAATAAACTTAAAGGATTTTTTTTCTCTCCCTCATAATGTAATGTGTGAATATTGAATTTTTTTCATATTGGCGATTGTTAAGTCATTTCAATATAACTCAACAAACATTCAACATTAAACAGTAATGTTACAAAAGGAACAGAAAAAGTAATTAACTTTTTCAAAAAAGCGCATGCTCTTAGACTGGAGGCAGTATTTGCAAATCAAAGGGCTAGCTAACGCAGTATTCAAAAATAAATAGACAACTCCAACAAACTAATTGGAGAATATGCACAGAAGAGAAGTTTCTAAGGATACAGAGCGGACCTTTAACAACGTGGATGTTTTGAAGAATATAATCAGCTGTCTTGTTATATTCCTCTTTGCAGTAAGCTATTTACATTTCAGGCCACCATACAGCATTCTCACACAATGAACCTTTTGCTTTCTTCCTCCAGTTTCTGTCTCTGTATGATCTGTGCTTTGTCGGACTGTAATGCACTAAGTAGTTATATAAAATCATCATTAAATTCAAGGATGGGTTGTGTGTATTTTTTCATAATGATGCCTGTTTACTGCTCTCTATAGATATTTGTTTTAACCATCTTTTAGTGTTTTAAACTTGATTATGCTCGACTCATTCTGCACATGTCACCCTGCTTCTCCTTCTGAGCCCGCTGTCTTATCTCCACAGTCCTGGCCATGCATGAGAATGTCCTCAAGTGCCCTACACCTGGGTGCACAGGAAGAGGCCATGTCAACAGCAACCGTAGCACCCACCGGAGGTACATCCACATGACCAAAGCCATTAGAAACCTGCAGCCTGTTCATAGATGAGTTACAGTCTGAGGCTAATGTGTTTGATTTCCTCCCAACCCAGTCTCTCAGGCTGCCCCATTGCTGCTGCAGTCAAAGTCTCCAAACCTCAGGATGAGAGTTCAAAATGCAGACAAACACCTGACCGCTCACCGAGGTACGGCGCCAGACAACATTAGAGACTTTTGTTGAAGCACAACATTGCTATCAATACGGTCACACGTGGTGAAAAATAATTACAGTGAGCATGAACAAACCATAAGTGACACCGTAATGAACTGAAGTCCTAAATACATAATTAAGGTTATGCAAGAAAGCGGCAACCGCTATTATTGTCAAAGAGACTATATGGTATTTTTTATTCACTGATCCCAACAGAGCGCACAGTCTATTTCAAGCTTTCCAAGCAGGACTTCGCCGTGCTCACTTAGGCAATGGTGGCTGGTCCTGTGAGCTCCTTTCTATTAGAAATGATAAAAGAGCAGAACTCTTTGTTCCCTGTGGATATATCATGGGCAGGATGCCCACTCCTACTATATTAATTAGTCTGGCATCCTGGCTGTGGATCTACAACACACATCAGATCCCAGACTCTATGTGGACAAAGACACTGGCATCCCTAAGTGATTCGAAAACAATGCCTATTACTTTTCTAGCCTCTCATATTTAACTTGTTGGACACCTCATTTCACCACTGTTTTGAACTGTTTTTTACACAATGAAACAAAATCTTACTTTTTTTTTTTTTTTTTTTTTTTTGTTAATTTTCCTCCTCCTAGAGCCATCGGCTTGATAAAAAAATTTGAGATGAACCAGTTAAACTACAGGCTATCCCATCCAGTAGCGGCCTTGCAGACGAACCTTTCCAAGGATATGGACAAGTACAGCAAAATCCGCTTCGATTACGCTAGTTTTGATGCGCAGGTCTTCGGCAAACAGTCTCTGATGGGATCCAACCAGGACCAGGATATCTCTTCTCATTTCCCTGACTGTGAGTGTTAAAATTTTATTCACCTCAAAATCAATAGTCCTGTTGTGCTGTAATAATAAAGATTTGTGGCACAGTCACAATGTATGAAATCTTAAGTATGAGGCATGGTGTACATTTTCAGCTGCAACACTATCAGTCCACAACAAACAAGAGGCCCATATGTATAGGTCAGGCTTATCACACATGAAGATAGCATCAGCTGACAGGCAAAATGTCAGAATATTTTTTTTTTTCATCAGTGGTTGATCCTGAAATTTTAAATATCACCGTGCTGCTTGCTTGCTATGTGTCGCTAAATAGGGATTAATTCAGGGTAAAACATCTGCTTTCTCAGTAACCAAATTGTTTGGTAATTATTTGTGTTTTAGCTCCTCAGCAGTATCCTGGCTTCCTTGGTACTCCAGGTGGCCGCCTGCCCACCTCTGGTCAGCACAGCCCACCAAGTCAATTCAAAAAAGGAGACGGTCTCCAAGCCACAGCAGCGACTGCCGCCATCCTTAATCTGTCCACCCGTTACCGGAAGAGCATGGAGGCTGTCACTGGCCGGCCCTTGGCAACCTCCACAAAGGTAATCAAATTAGACCACTTGGAAAGGTATTTAATGTGGTCATTTTAAAGGAACTCTGATTTGTGTATAAAAAGGAAAAACATCAAAAGACAAAATTTGGCAAAGGGAGCTTGTCTCTCTGGTGGCAGAAAAACAAGGAGGTTTCCACTCCATAAAGCTTTAATGTACACAAAAGAAAATTTGTGTAATCACATCAAAAGAAGGAATATAATCAGCCTTCTTTCCCAATTACAACTACTCATCTTTTTTGTAAAACATGTGGTATTGTATTTTGTTTCTACATCGGCTGGCATGTACAAAATCCTGAACTGTTGTCTGAAACTGCATCTTGCCTGCTGCAGATGGTGGAGGATATTTTGCTTAGTTATATGATCCAGCATAGGCTGTGTGTCTACACCAGATAGTCTTTAAAAGCCTTTTAATGGATTAAACCAATCAGCTAAAGGAGTTATTATCTGAAATCTTTAATTCACTCAAAATCCAAACTCTTCCTAATGTTTGAGATGTGTGCACAGCTTTAAAACCATAAAACCTCCAGATCCAAAGTAACTTCTGCTAACATAATCTCCAACATGGTATTGTATAGTTTGGGTTAGTGTTGTTAGGGTTGCACTTTTTTTTCCCTCAACTCGCATCACATGGTTATTCTCGCCTGTTCACTAGTGCGTAATATTGATCACTTTCTGTGGGTTATATACATGCACACTGTACTGTAGATGATTCAAGGGTTCCACACCTACACAGCACAGATCCTTGTCTCCCAGCTTGTTGAGCTGAGAATATGGCCCTGTACCAGGTACCAGCCCACTGAATGAATAAAACAGTGTTAGCAAGTTAATCATCTGTTCTCATTTACAGCTTAGTTGTCTTGGAGAGATGTACAAAATAAAGAACAGCTTTCAAGTCTGCAAAAAAGACCATATTTAGAGTGTTAGCTGTAGTTGGATGGTTTAACTTCCCTGCATATGTATGTTGCACTTTGAAATATGACACACAAACACGCACAAAAAGTCATCAGATACACGCAAAAAGCTGGCTTTCTTTGAACTTGAATAAAAGGTGACGTCACTTCATCAAGAGCGCGAGGTGGAAATTAGGTCATTATTTGATCTGTAATAGCAAAAAAAAAAAAAAAAAAAAAAGCGTAAGTTGTTATGTGTAATAAAGGTTTTTGGTTGCAGCTTTGGATGTTAAGTAGTTAACAAATCACAAAATGCGAAAATCAGTCTCGTGCGCCCTGTAGTTTTACACTGGTGTTATTTTGATTAGGTACACACATCATCAAATGGCTGGATAATTAAAGTGGACAGCCACATGCGATGTTCATGAAAATTATCCCCTTTAATTAATTTAAAAGGCTCCCTTTCGTTACAAAAATAATGATGTATAGGGTTTAATGAGACATATGTGTTGAATAATTGGTTTCGTTTATAGAAAGGATTTCGACATTTAATGAGGTAAAACTTTTAATACCATAAAACAGCCATAAGTCGTCATTCTATTGCATTTCAGCACAAAACGAGTAACACATCTGTCAGTGAGGAAACTTATGCCACATTAAGCTTTTTAATTTTTTGTTATAATAATGATGACCTAAAACCAGCAACCCCCCAGCTGCCATCTTGGTTGTGTGTCCTAGAAAACAGATGACACAGCTGTCACTGAAAAACTACACACCAGTGATTATTTTTTTGTGTTCAGCAGAATTAACGCTGGCTTAGTTTGGTACTTTGTCCTGTGTTAGATAATCACTGTATGCATTATTTAAATACATTGTTGGTTCACTGTGCATTTCAATTTGTCTTTCATGGTAACTGAGACAAGTTGCCCGGTCCAAGTTTATCATAGCAATGTGACTGTGTTAATGAGACATCTGTGTTGTTGTATTTACATGTTTTCTTCATATAGAACATGCTCTATTGTTATTCTCTGACTTTGCAGCAGGGTTTACACAGTAGCAATAGCTGGAATCATGTGTAAACTGTATTGCGTGCACTCTTCTGCAACTTGTTATAACTCAGAGGATTACACCGCTTTGCCTTTAGGACATGCTCATAGAGGTGGACGAAAACGGCACCCTGGACCTGAGTATGAAGAAATGCAAGGAAAATGCGAAAGCCCAGATGACTAAGGTGCCTTCGGAAGACCCGCAGTCTCCTCCTGAGTCCGCTGTGGTGAAGGGCGGGGGCGTGCTCCTCAACCCGGCCTTTTACCAGCCACTGTGTGACAGAGACAGCTGGGACACTCCCATCCCTATCAACTTCAGTAAAGCATCCATCCTGCACGACCAAGAGGTAAAACCATCAGAATGTCATCAGAATAATCTAAAAGTTCGAGCTATGCAATATGCATCGTGCACATAAGAAATGTAAATGACATAATAAGAAGAATTTGAGGAATAAAAGGTGCTGGAGTCTTCTCATAAAAAATAAATTTCAGTTGAAACAATTGCAAAAAAAAAAAAAAAAAAAAAAAAAAAAGTGGTAAGAGTGAGTTAATTGCCCAGTAATGAAAAAGTCCAAAGGGCAAGAAGAAGAATATTTCATGAGAGGTAAGCATGGCTAGTTGTAGCTGACATGGTGCCCTTTTTTGCTGAATAAAAATTATTTTGTAAAACAGTGTTACTGCACTTTTCTGAAATAAGCGACCCTGTGAATGCTTGGTATGAATATTTCATCAGTTTGGAATTGGCATTCAGCAATATACAAGACATATCTGACCTTTCTGTACCAGGATTCTTCGTTTAAAACTGAGTGAGAGCAGTAGTGTCCCCTCTCACAACCTGTAAATCTATAAAATCTGTTAAATATATTTACACCAGGAACTAGGGCTAATCTGGTCTCACCAGAATGATCTTGCCCCGGGGCCCAATGAAATCTTAATCTGGCCTTGGTGGTTGTTTTTTTTTTCTCTCTTTTTCTTTTCTTTCTTTTTTTCCTTTTTTCTCAGGTGGTATTCTTTTGCAGTTGATATCAAGGAGCCTCACATTTGACCTGCTTCTCTTTCACACACAACATCTGGTGGTCACAGTTTCTTGTCTCTTGAAAGAGGAAATCTAAATGTCACAGCCATACATCATAAATACTACGTGGATTAAGTATGACTTTAAATGGATGTATGGTTTACTACAGTATAAGTATCCTTAAGCGTAATCGCTTTGCCTTGCACTCTAACCCTAGGGCTTGTGTTTTAAGAGTATTATGTGGGGGCTTTTGATTGATTATTCACTTTTAGGTCACTCTAGACCATGTTCAGGTCTGATTTTTTTTTTTTAAATAGGATGTGTATGTGTAACAGTTAAGGAGATGTATTCCCTTGTTTCCCAGCAGGAGGATTTTGACGAGGTCTCCCTGGAGGACCAACACTATCAAGGAGACGCCAGCATGATAAGCCCCAAAACCAAGCTGCTATTACGAGATTCAAAGAAAGAGCTAATGAGGTACATTGCGTTAAACACTGGGCTTGTTTTAAAGGGGAGGAGAGCACATCTTGAGGCATCTTTATTCAGTCATCTGTGCATAATGTGAGTCCCCCTTTAAAAAGGTCAGTGGACAGATGGTCAGTATTAATAACAAAAGTGTAATTCCAGACCAGACCTTTGCTTAAATAGGACAGTATAACACAAGTGAGTCAAATCACACTGAAACTCACTGTATATTTTCTATCCTATTATTAGCCTTTCTATTATCCCATGACACATCACATATCATTGTGGCTGGTATGTCTGCAGGTTCATGTGGAGAAGAAATATATCTATTTGAAAGTGAGTTTTTTTCCCCCCCGTATGTCCTGTGCAAGCTTAAATTTCTTCACTCTTGTAGTTTAGAGTGCATGCTCTGCTGGGTATCCTTTAGTTTCCACAGCACAGCATACCTCAGATTCAGAGACATTACCCGACTGAATGTTGTGCATTATAGTCATTTTCTACTAAAATTTCCCGCCGTACTAACTCTTTACTTCAATGTCCATGTAAAGGTTTGAGTGTAACAAAAAAAAAAAAAAAAAAAAAAAGATTCAGTGCAAGCTTGGCGAGTGTGTGAGGGGTAATCTGTGTATTAAATGCTTGTGTTCTCCGCAGCTGTCCAACCCCGGGCTGTGATGGCAGTGGCCATGTGACGGGAAATTATGCATCACATCGAAGGTACTGTAATTAATTACATTCTCATTAGCACCAGCTAGCAGATATATGAACGGGGGAAATGGTGTTGATTGTTCATTTCTAACAATTATTACAGTTTAAAAATGTACGATATGGTTTGTTATATGAGATATTATATCCTCTGTTATTTTGTTTGTATTTGTTGACATGGAGTTGTTTTTTTAAATGAAAACTAAGGGGAATCATGTTTCAAAATAATCTGTTTAAATATATTTTGAGACATTGTTGCATTGTATTAGGATCACCCCCACTTTTGAATTCAGCTGTGATCAAAGAGTGCATTGAAATGACTGTTAGCTCTTTATCCTCTCCAGTGTGTCTGGATGTCCCCTAGCTGACAAGACACTCAAATCACTGATGGCAGCCAACTCTCAGGAACTAAAGTATGTGTTTTTGCATTAAACTCCTGTGATTGTTAAGGGATTGTTCACATTAAAGTAGGCGGCTTGTTTGTGTTTCATCTTAAGTCGACGCTGTCCTTTGCGCAGCAGCAGACATTATGCATGATCTCCCTCTGCTGAACTTGTTAGCTATTTGTATTGCTTTTCTCCATATTAGCATGGAGCCGATGCCCCAGTCTTTTGCTGTAAAAAGCACCTGGTCTCTGTGTCTCTCAACATGCAGGTGCCCAACACCTGGTTGTGATGGATCTGGACATGTGACTGGGAACTACGCTTCACACAGAAGGTAGCCTGTCTGACCAGAGACGCAGAGAAAAAGCATCAGAACTGAGTCATGATTTACATTTGTCAGGAAACCGATAGATATTTTGTTACATTAAGCGATGCAAACAGATGCAGCCATGGTACAAGGCCCACTGCACACTGCAACCATGCTGCCCTGTAGATTTCTTGATAATGATTATCTATCTGTCTATCTATCTTTCTATCTATGTACTTACTGTCTTTCATTCTAACGTATATTCACTTTTCAGCCATGAGAAACAGTCCAGTGTGTTTGTTGTATTATTTTACCCATCAGTAAGTCTTTTTAGTACAATTTCACAACAGAAAGGACAGGTTGCAGCAGTAATGGGGGGGAAGATAAATGATAAGAATAAATTCTGTGATGATTAACGCTGTCGTCAGCAGTCACAGAGCATTAAGGAGTTTTTTAGATTTGCATAAAATGTGGCATAAAAACTCCATACCTGACTGTGAGGTGTATTTTGAACTAAGTGGTATTTATAAACGTTAATCCATATTGTCTGCCTTCATTTTTAGTTTGTCAGGATGTCCACGTGCCAGAAAAGGAGGTTTGAAGCTTACGCCAAACAAGGACGAAAAAGACGAGCAAGAAATGAAGTAAGATGTTCCTCTCGTTGCATGCTGTCATGTTTTGTTGATTCAAAAACAAAGCAGAAAATATCATGAAACTATGTCATGGTGTTGATGTAGAGGGCATTATACCTGGAAGCCATTAAGTTAACCAAAGAAAATAATATTTCTCTTGTCATAACATTAGTGAATTATTTTGTAAGGATTAGCAACATGTTTGTGGGGGATGTTTCAGGCTTTGGTATTTTTTCCTATTGTTTGAATGGAATATCTGGCTTATCACTCTTCACTGAGTGCTTTCTTCATAATTATACTATATTAAGAAAATGCTGAATTGCTGCTGTTCCGTTGCGCTCAGTTGAAGCTTAATCACCACAGACACAGTTGTGTCTAAAAGTGTTATTGGAAAAAAAAAAAAATAATAATGTGATTGATTTGCTGCTTAAATCCAAAGTCAGATATATGAGCCTTTGTTTACTTATACATCTGGACACTGATTTTTTCTTTTTAATTACTAATGCAAGGGCATGAGCTTAGGAATTAGACTGGAATAGATCTCATACACATTAAGAGAGAAAGGGAGAGAAAGGGGGAGGGTAGCAAATGTCCCTAGATTATTGTAAATAGTGGGCCATATGGCATGCCTCCATTGTCCTGGTGCCTTGCATCAAGCTACCTACCTGTGGTAGATGTAAGTAATGGGACTGGTGTTGTTTTGTCCTCTAAGTGCTGCTGCTCTGTCGAGTAACAAAATGCTGAAACAGGCTTTTTGCAGCAGCACTCTACAGTATGGGCACCATTTGTATCATCTCATGTGACCTTTCACCTTTATCAATAAGGGAAAGGGTTTGCAACCTCCAAATTACATTCTTCCACACGACGGGAAACATGACAATTATCTGTAATTCATGTCACTCCATTACTGACCCGCAGAAAACAGATCTGGAAATGCAACTGACAAACTCTTAATGATATTCAACAAGAGTTGCGCTTCTGTTTTCAAGCACAAACATCGGTAACCTCGAAATGTATGCACTCAGCGGACCATTTGTTCTATCGAAAAGTTTTAGTGGATTAATAAACTTGTAACTAATACGATTATTTGAGTCCATTTCTAGTTTTGGTGACTTCATTTTTAATCAGCATTTGTCAGGATTTATCAGCGTAATGGTTAAACAAATCTTCCGGTCTAGTTATTGAGTGATTTTTTTTTTTTTTTTATGATCTCAGAAAATGATTTGGCTCCAGCATTTTTTTTTTATAAATATTCTTTGAGGTTTTAAGTCTTAAATAATCATCATTTTATGTGCTGCTAAATTTCTTTTGCTTGGTCTGCTCAGCATTGAAAAGGTGCATTTTTTTCAGCGTTATTTAAATGCAGGTTGCTTTGATATGCAAGTTAGTGACAAGAAGATTTTCCCTCTATGAATCAAGTGTCAAGTCACTTCACATCATCTAGTGTGAAGCAGCCTAACCACACTTACCCTGTGTAATTATGCAAGTGCACAACAAAATGTACGAAACAGGACTCTTTGTTTGTCACTCTGGTAGGTGTCCAGTTATTGGATGTGACGGACAGGGCCATATATCGGGAAAATACACATCCCACCGCAGCGCAGGCAGTTGCCCACTTGCTGCCAAGAGACAGAAGGAGTCGTCCGTCAATGGGCTGCCCTTTGCCTGGAAGGCCAATAAACAGGAGCTGCCCCACTGTCCCTTGCCTGGCTGCAATGGCCTCGGACATGCCAATAATGTGTTTGTCACTCACAGAAGGTGAGGCTGCTTGTCCTCCATTTTATCTCTAAACAATACTGCCGGTCGACATGTTGCATTCTCTCAATAGCACCTTAATTCCCGTTCGCTACCTCTAGCGATCCTCAAGTTTGTCAGTTTGTCACATTCTCCATTTATTGCCTTTTCAACTAGCTTGTCTGGTTGCCCACTGAACGCACAGAGTATAAAGAAAAAGCACTCAGGAGAGGAGATGATGACTATCAAATTGAAAGCCAGCAGTGGTAAGCTATTTTGAAAAGCTGTGTGGTATTAAAGTATGAAAGTGTTCTATAGTATATGGCAGTTCATTTCACTAATACGTCTATCTTGGCATAAAAAAAAAAAAATGGATTTCAGCTGTTGATTCTTAGAGGCAAGATGTTTAGTTTGAGTCCGTCTTTCCAACTCAGGTGTCGAAAACAAAGAGGACGTTCAACATTTGGATCACGAAATAAAGGAACTGAACGAATCCAACCTGAAAATTGAGGCGGACATGATGCAACTCCAAACACAGGTAAGTATCAATGCTGAGAAGTTGCTTTTTTTTGAAAAACACAGCGGTTTTCAGATTTGGGGAGCCACTCAATTTGACGAGTTCCCTTTCCTACCCCGAAAGCAGATTTCGTCTATGGAATGTAACCTGAAGACAATTGAAGAGGAAAACAAGATGATTGAACAGCACAATGACAGCCTTCTGAAGGAGCTGGCGCGCCTCAGCCAAGCTCTCATTAACAGTCTAACAGACATTCAGCTGCCTCAAATGGTACAGTAAGCCTCGACCATGGTCCCCCACTTCAACTCATTATCTCTAACCTTTGCATTATATCTAACCTTTCTTGAAAGAAATCTAATTTTCTATAAACTGTCATTTTTTGCCTGTGCTTGTTTACTAATAGTCAAACATGTTTTGTTGCAGGGACCCATCAGTGAGCATAATTTCGAGGCCTATGTGAACACATTAACTGATATGTACAACAACTCGGAGCATGAATACTCTCCAGAGTGCAAGGCCCTCTTGGATAATATCAAACAGGCTATTAAGGGCATCCATGTTTAAGCTGTAGAGCTACCAAGAGGTTTCTTTGACTTGGGATAATGGCACTAGATAGCTCTATTTTACTGAAGAGTGCTGGCTTGGCTGCGTGTATAAGACAAGGCTTTTGGAAATGTGTTCATCATTTCCCCGTAAATACACTGCACTGAGAAAATTACCAGCCGGATTTGTAATGCTTTTACCGTTTCTGCATTCACTTGATATGTTTATCCTGGTGAGATTTTTACCCCCCTTGCACTTAATTATTTTGTATGGTTTGCTTGATTTGAATCTGTATGTGTTCATGTCATTCTTATATTATTCGCTATTTATTATATTTGTTCATCAGTGTATTTATTTCCTCGATTTTTATTTATTTCTCTGATTGTAAATGCGTACTATTGATGAATCTGTTGACTTTCTGCACATTGTAAATTACATAGAAGCACATTCCAATTTCATGGCATACTTCCGCCATCTAGTGTTGAAAAATTTATATCAGACCACCGAGTAGGATCTCCCTTTCAAAGTGAAAAGCTACCAAAAACTACCGAGCATCGATATTTTTTAAGCATTGCTTTCGCTTTCTATTCTTTATTGGAAACTGAATGTATGGTAAAGACAAAGTGAACATTGAGATCCAAAAAAAAACAAAACAAAAACAAAACAAAACAAAAAAAAATGCAATGCACCTGTACTGTACATTTTTTTTTTCTTAACCAATTCTGTTAAAGGCTGAATGCAACCAGGAAGTGGCGGCAGAGTCACTGAGCAACCTGCAACACCAGTCATTGATCCTTTCTTTCAATGACCTGAATGTCAGATCCTGCTTTGCATAACGTGTCACTATAAAAGTGCAACTGACCACACTAAGAAAATTAAAATCCACTTTGTCAAGATGTCTTTCTTTTTCTTGAAATATATAGATATTAAACTGCCTTCTGTGCACACACCTGAGAGTGTGCATATAGTATGTGCCTAATGTATATGAATCCATAAAAATATACGAGTACTATGTTTTGTGGTAGGACAGTATTATGTGGATGGTGTCTAATTTATTATACAGTACAATTATTTTCATAGGAGGAAACGTTCCTGATGACTGTTTAAATTCCATTGTCTCAGTAGCTGTAATCTAAAAGTCAGGTTTTGAAATGCCACAATTGAGACCGAAAAGTCTGGTGTTTATTTGACTTTGTTAGCATGGAGAAAAAAAATAATAATAATAAAAAAACAAGCAAGGAGTGAATTTCAAGAAAAGTAACGCCACCTTACAAACATCGATTCATATATCTTTCATCACTGATGTTTTACTCCTGTTAACTGCTTACAAGCCTTTACATTTCAGCAAGTCTTACACTCTGAACATCCTAGTAATTCTTGGGGTAGATTTGAACAGTAGCTATTTCAAAACCGAGCTGATTACCACTAGCAACTTGGAAATCAGTAACAATCATTTAACTGCAAGGAAAAAAAATTTAAAAAAAGAAGAAAAGAAAAAAACATAGACAAGTGATATTTGTTGGCTGATCAGTTGTTTGTTGCATCAATTGCACTTTTGTATTACAATTATTTTGTATTTTAGTTCACCATATTGCCCTTGACTTCAACAAAAAAGAGAGGAAATGGGACATTGTAGTCATATCACTGTACTTTACATGTCTCAATTTCACGAGGTAAACTCCAAGAGGAAAAAAAAAGATACAGTAATTCATTCGAGCAATATATTTCTCATTTCTGCAAAGGAATCAAAGACATGTAGCCTACCTTACATTTAGAGGGGAAAAAAATGTAACAGCAAAAGAGCCAAATTACAGAAAATGTAAGACCCTGTATTTATCCAAATACTCAATATGATTTAAAGACTTTTAATCTTTTAAAATTGAATCAAACATTCTTTAAACCTAATAATCCTTTATTTATAATTTCTTATATTTAATTCCTATACCACACATTGTTTGCTCAGGAAGTTTGTGAATAATATTTATTTTTTCCCTGTTAGTATTTGATGTTTGTAATGTGAAATGGTTTTTTTGTGGAACGATATTAGTATGATATGAAATTGTATTGTATTTTTCTTTTCTTTTACATTAAAATGTAATGCTTTTTCAGTTCGAGTAGTTTGTAAATTGAAACTTCCTATTACTTTTACTATTTCATAATAAGCAGATATGCGCTGTGTTGTACAGTTTGTGTATGGTAGAAATAAACTTTTCAAATGGTCGTGTGGTTCCTCAAGCCTCAGTGTAAAGGTGACTTGCCATATAAAGCCACCCAACCTCATTATAGCAACACGGAAGCTACAGGCGTCAGCTTTCCTTTGGCATTAGCACCATCTAATGGTGGATGCGGGAATTGCGCCTAGGACCCAGGGCGAGCTCAAGAGCTGTTTGGTAAGTGGAGTCAAAAATTCAAATTATATATTCTATATATATTATAAGCTCTGTAGACATTTATATTAATTAATGTTACACTAATGACACAGAAGTAAATAAAAAAGGTGGTAAACTGTGATCTCTAGTCCATCAACAGGCAAACAACTGCTCATATAAAGAAAGGTCAACTGTATTTTCATGGATTTTCCCCCTTAAAAGACTTGTTTTATCTTCATATAACCTTATGCTACGTTAATCATCAACTGTGGAAGTATTTGCGATGATGCATGTAAATGTGTGTCATTAAGATTGATGTCAACATACAGGGACAGAAAACACAAATCTAGGTGGGTTTGCAGTCGAGTGTGGACGCTACATGGTTCAAAGATGACAGTGTTATGTGAAGGCAGTACAGTGTTTCTGTACATGTATATAACGTGTGGGTGAATTTAATTTTTTTTTTTTTTTTTTTTTTTGTGTAGCAAACCAAAGTCCAATTTGTGGGGGAATAAGGACACGGCATTTCAAATCTCTTGATTTCACTTTGTCAAAATGCAAAACTGTTGGCTGACACTCAATCTAGCTCTTGGTATTTGCTGTCACGTCCACACAGAGCCCGATCTACATTAAACTTGTGGTGTGTGTGTGGTGAAGGGGGTGGGGGGCTCAGATATATAAAGTGCTTGGGACTTAACCTCAGCTAACCCAGCGTTCTCTCCCTGCAGCTAGTAAAACAGCATGCCAGTGGTTTGTGTAGTATCAGGGTCAACAGAGGCCAGATCGAGGATCCTGCTTTTGTGTGAATGTGCAAGTTGAACAGTCCTCATGTATTTCATATGCTATACTTGGAGTAGAAATGCTCATCTCCTTGATTTATATTAAACCCTAACACAGTGAGGAGCAGTGTGGAGGAGCAGTCACTGATCAGTGAGTACTGTTGCTACGCCTATTCGCAGAAACTTGCATGATCCCAAATCAACAGTGTGTGTTCTTGTTTATTCTGTACATATTAAAAAAAAAAAAAAAAAAGTCTGTGATCAGGCTGTTGATGAAAAATCTCTTAAAGAACATCAGGCCAAATGTCCTTTGGGGGCTCAACACCTCATTGTTATATTATTAAGCTGCCTATCAAGAAGGAACAAAGTAAACAATGATTTGTCCAAGAAAAAGACAAAACCCAGGAGAATAGTAGATTTCACTGAAAGGGAACATATAGAGTATAACAAGTGTGTGTTAAATCATCACATGCCACAGCATCAAAGCTTTGGGCTGCTGCTTGCCACTTTGGGGTTGCCGCTTGTAATCTTGCCTCCTTGTCAAGCCCCCCTTCTGATCTAACAAGCAATTGTCTGCTGAGAAGTGACTCTTTCATTCTGGACTCCATCATGCGTAAAGGTCCTGCGGATGAAAATGTTAGTTTACTGCTCCTGCTATGAGTATGCAGGAGCACATGTCCAATTTGGCCTATGATTGCTTTTCTAATGCACCTTCATTAAGGGATGGTTGCTAAATTGTACCTCCTCTCGGGTTAATTCTCCTCTCACCTCAGACTGACTCCGGGATAACGCTGGCTGCTTTGAAAGCGCATCGGTTTCTTGAACTGACAGCACATTTTGCATACAAAACATGTTCACGTCGTCTTAGTGGTGTAGACAGATTAGATGGGGCAAGACCCCTCCTTGTCAAATGATGTTCCCTTAAAACTGCACAACAAAAACACATCGCCTAGTTACTGGAAAACATCCTATACCTGTTTACATCTGCTGCCTGACACTGCATGGGATCCTTTCCTGGGATCCCACACTTTCTGTAGGGAACCAGCTGGGGCTAAATTTAGGATGTGCCTATAGGGAAGAGCATATGCACTTGTAAGAGGAGATAAGTTTTGCAGCTTTCCAGTGCTATTGGTGCAAAGCATGCTCTGATAATGGACATGTTTTGCAGCATATCATTCCTAAACTGGGAGAGGATGGAGATTACTACCTCTGCACACTGCTCTTGGTCATTAGACAGACAGACAGACAGACACACAGACAGACAGGTCCTGTGCTTGCAGTATGGGCAACAGCGCTTCCTTGTATCAACAACATTTCGTAACCACGTGACCTGTGTTTACATCCTCTCTCAGCTGTTCTTTCTTCCTCCACTTCGGCGTCAAGAAACACGGCTGGTCATTAGTTTGCCCGTTCAGCCCAACTAACTAGCTCTCTAACCAGCACTTTGCACCGAGCTGGGCTGTTTGGACATTTGAGCTCCGCTGTCACCGACCGAGCACCGCATTGCAATCCGAGTGCAACCATTTACCAGGAGTGAGTTGATGCGACACGGCGTTGTGAGTATTTCCCCCGCTGTTAGTTCAACACGTACCGTCTTTTTTTCTGCAGGGTTAACAATGGCCTTAGCTGGGTTATTTTCCGCAGCGGCTCACCAGTTTGGTTGATGGCTAATGTTAGCGTGGCAGATCAGATAGCTTGGTTTAGCAAGTGGCCGTGGAGCAGCAGTGTTGCACAGGCGAGCTTACCTAACCTGCTTTGTCTGTTTTGATGATGGCGCACTCAGGCCCGCAAGCAGCTAGCGCTTAGCCAGCTTCACAGGCAACTTGGGACGGCGATGTGCACCCAACACCGGCTAACTTGTCTGCGTTTAGCCCGGGGAGGATGCATCCATTAGGTCCTGCTGCCGCTTTGACACACGTTTGCACAATCCCCGTGTTTATTTTATTTTAAATGCATGTTTGGCCACAGCGAGCTTGAGGGGGGGGTTTGGACACCACAGCAGGCGGAACTGGGCTCCCTGCATTCATCGCTGTGTGGCGGGGAGCCCCGGCTGGGTGAATTTCCGTGAGGGGAGAAAAAAAAAACAAAACAAGCAAGCCTCTGCTCATATTCAACCTCGATTCCGCTAACAAACAGGTTTAGAGAGCCGCTGCTGAAAGATTGAGGTTAATCGCAGTGCAGCGAGCTGGCCAGCAAACTGTTTTGGTGGACTAGTGAGAACAAAAGCTGGCGGACGGCGCACTCATCTCTCTCTCTCTCTCTCTCTCTCTCTATGCATGTGTGTTTTGTCACTTTCTCAAACCAGCTTTAATTCGCCACGCCGCTCGATCAATCATGAGCCACGGTGCTTTGTGATACAGGTGATGGATGTGGCTTGACAACATTTCTAGAACAAAATCCTGTTTTTGTTTTGTTTCTGCCGTCACACGCAGTGCGAAGAAAGTGTTTGGGCGCAGCGATTGGCTGAGAGGCGCTTGTCTGTGTGGCAACTGCAGCACATGATCAGCCGATAAGCTCATTGGCTTCATGAGATGTCAGTCGCGTCGCGGTGGATGAAGAAACATCTGTGAAAGCCAGTGCATGTAGTGAAGGAAAGCAGACAATGCAGGGGTGTTTGTCACCGCTCGACGCAAAATGCATGGATTCTGTGATCTGGAGGACTCTAAAAGATATTAATACACCACAAAAAATGCATGAATGTGCTCCAAACTTGCACCGTGTTCATGCAAATCATCCCAACCTGCACGATTATCAGTTTACCCCAGACTCCATAGATGCAGAGCCGTGCACATCTTGGAGTGCTGCCTGGAGATCAGACTCTTGTTATTGAGTTTCACCAGTGGACTTAGTGTTGCCCAAGGATCTGTTACGCGTTTTGTCATCCAGCACGTCTCAGTCGGCCGGCCTTATTGGTTGATGGCAGCCAGTCCATGTCCTGAGATGACATGGATGCTCATTCCACATAGGGGGGGTCAAGCCAGGCCACCCCCCCCTGCATTGTAAATAGCCCAGTCAGTGGAGTCATGTTTAGAAAGCAGTGTTGTTGTTGTTGTTGTTGTTGTTGTTGTTGTTGTTGTGTTATATATAACTCCGGCCTGGCTATACCTACAAATGCTTTACCTTGCTTTTTTGTTTTGACTTGACTTAGAGCAGTGAGTGAATAATGACCCTATTTTAAGACTGTGGATTATCATTGGTAAGACTGTACTGCAATGCCCAAAAGCAATTTGCTTGTAAAATACCTTGCCTGACCCATTTTGCAGGCCTTTATTTCTGCTGCAGGAAACTCAAAGGACTATGCATTACAGGGAGGTCAGAGAAAAAAAGAAAAAGAAAGAAGGGGGGAAAAAAAGTAGGACAAAAAAACACGTGCTGTACTATCACTGATGGTGAGCGAATCAATGATTCTTTTGCCTGCGAGAAAGAGCCAATGGAAAATTACCTCACCGGGCCCACCACTACAAAGTCACCTCTGAATTTAATCTTTATTAGCTGAGTCAGATGTGGAGATGCTGAGAAGGCAGAGAGGGAATTCAAGACTCGTCGTCTTCCTCTGCTGCATCCCCAGCCGTCCACATTTATCTAACTCTGTGCCGCTGTTGGATATATTTTTTTTAATCATATCATCCATAAAAAAAATTTACATAGCAGCATGCTCTTGGAATTCACTCACTTCTTTTTTACTATGACGGGATTTTATTGCTGAGTATTTCACAGCCTGTAGCTTATTACTCACAGGGAGTTGCATCTCTGTCAGAGAGGGTCATAGTGATATGCCTGTACCTGTGTACTCCACTCTATCTTCATTTAAAACACAGAGTAAAGGCTGCACATTGAATACAGAATAAAAGGGAAGCGTGTGTTTGTGGTGGCGGGTGTGTGGATCAGCTGCAAATCACATGAGCAGCCTTGAAATTATTTGGATAAATTCAAATATGACAATTCGATATTGTGCTGATGGATGACTATCGGTGTGTTCAGAAGATATGTACACACATTATTTTGCTAAGTAATCATTACTAATGTGGACGGACGACTAAGAGGTAGAGGCAAATATAGAGCAGCCTAACAAGTTCAGCAAATTGCATCCCTTTATTGTAACACAGCCTTTAAAACCAAGAAAAGACAACAGTTTACACCTTATCATGATATTATAACCTCCAGAATCCCAAACAATATCAAGTCTCATGTCACATTATGAATATAGTAAACATATATATTGCCCAGTGCTATATAGGCTATGCATTGAATAAAAAGTAATCAAAGGAAGTGTGTGTTTGTGAGGAGGTGGGCGTGTAATCAAAGCACACATATATTTCATCAAATTATTTCATTTGTTGCTAAGTATGTCATTTAGAAAAATGCAAGAATGCTGCAAAATGTATTGTCATTGCTGGAATTTGGACCCAGAGGGAAAAAAATATGACAAACACACTGCTAATGATTGTACACCAGTGAATGTCTAATCGAAATCTTATTAAAATTAGATAAAGAGGAACATGTCAGCCCTGTCCTTGTAGATCTGACCCAGACACTGCATCAGGCGCCAGGCTTACTGCCATAACGTGTTTGTATGTCTTCCTCAGCTCCCTCGGTGCCCGGGCCTGGCCATGGTGGTGAAGCGACTTCCCAGGCATCCTTAGCAGCAGGACCCTTCAGCCCGCCCCTCATCTCCATGCCACTCTGAGGAGGATCCCGCTCGTCCTGAGTAAGAGTTCTGCACTTGTGTTTCCCTTTTCTTTTCGCCATGGGGGGAGCCGTGAGCGCAGGAGAGGACAACGACGACCTGATCGACAATCTGAAGGAGGCTCAGTACATCCGCAGGACAAAGTTGAGCAGGCCTTCCGGGCCATTGACCGCGGCGACTACTACCTGGACGACTACCGGGACAATGCCTACAAAGACTTGGCGTGGAAGCACGGCAACATCCACCTGTCTGCCCGTGCATATACTCCGAGGTGATGGAGGCTCTCAAACTGCAGCCGGGACTGTCTTTCCTCAATCTGGGCAGCGGCACCGGCTATCTGAGCACAATGGTCGGGCCTGATCATAGGTATGCACAATGTCTCTTTTGTCACTGCTGTTTTTTTTTTTTTTTTTTTCATGTGTGGGAAGTGTCCAGATATTCTGTGAAATCGAGGTAAACAAATTTACTGTGAAAGTATAAGCCTAGGAATGAGCAGCGACGATGCCACAATAGGCGGTGTTGGGCACGTAATGCTGTTATGATCATTTTTAAACCAAATATTGTCGTTTTCAAGGGCCCTTCGGTGTGAACCACGGAGTTGAGCTCCATAAGGATGTGGTCGAGTATGCACGAGAGAAACTGGATGATTTCATAAAGAATAGTGACAGCTTTGATAAGTGAGTATGCTTCATGAGATGCTTCAAATATTATGCTTTGCAGAGGATGTACGAGTGCATGCAGTCAAACTGCAAGTGCTAGTAACAAATTTGCCTGCCAATTTTTAAACATTTAACTCCTGTTTGCCTTGAGACTTTGTCTTGCAAATTAAATACATCTGAATGCGTTTAATTCTGTTAATTTGTTTTGCATAATTCTCTCACACTTCACAAATGTGATGATGAGCCTGAGAGGGGGGAAATATTTTTCATGGCTGTCTGATGCGTTTTATTCCACTTCATTGGTGTGTTTTTTTTCCCACAACAGGTTTGAGTTCTGTGAACCTGTCTTTGTGGTGGGGAATTGCCTTGAAATCTCAACAGACAGTCACCAGTATGATCGCATTTATTGTGGCGCGGGAGTGCAGAAGGATCATGAAAATTACATGAAAGTACTACTCAAAATCGGCGGCATCCTAGTGATGCCTATAGAGGATCAGGTAAGTAGTGTGAGGTATTGGCATACCACAGAGTAAACACCACAACACACATTCATAATGTTGGCCCCATGAGGAAAAACACAGTGAAGTTGCTCTGACCTGTAACACTTGTTATGCAACATTCACATGCATTATTGAGCCATGACTGCCCCTGGATTGGTGCAGTCCTGTTAAGGAAATTGTATAAAAATACATTTTAACAAAAATGTTCCTTGTTTTGAATATGGAAACACTGTGGGGCATGTAAGAGGGCATGCAGAACATGGGGGTAAGGCAGCAGAGAAAACGCTTGGCAAGAACACAAACAGTATCCTGAAAGGAGGGTAAAGATTTTGACAGATGCAGGGTCAAGGCTTTTGGGCAGTTTTAGGCAACCAAAGTTTAAAAAAAAAAAAAAAAGCATTGAAGTGAAGCAAAAATTGGGCTACGTGTGACCCATTTCATGCATCTGTCCGATGTTTAGCCGCGGTCTCATTACAATCTCTCAAGTGGCACATACCTGAAACAAACCGATGGCTTGTTGTGAGGTATTTGATTCTTCATAATGAGTCAGTGTTGCGTTCGGTTTATGTGAAGCTCTTTGTCTGTCTGTGCAGCTGACCCAGATAACCAGGACCGGCCAGTGCTCATGGGAGAGTAAAAACATCTTGGCTGTGTCCTTCGCCCCCTTGGTCCAGCAGAGCAGAGCTGATGGAGAGAAGCATGATGCTGTCCAGCTGCGTGAGTCCTCCACCCTCTTTCCTCAGCAAAATAAAACTCAGACACTCCTATTTCACAATATGCAGGATCCTTAAAGTGTAAAGTAGGGAATACATCAGTATGCAAAACAGGAAATGATGTGATAAGAGCATTCGTGAAGCGACATTTGCTTTGACGCAAGAAACCTGCCCTGCAGCTGCTTCATAATTCCAATTACATCCTTTCCTTGAAAATGGTAAGATACAATTTTCCCTTTTACAACCCCTCTTGTTTATGCTGACCCATTTGATGGACTGATAAAGTCATTTGGATTATTCTTATCTCTTTTTCTTGATGTGTTGCCCCGAAGGACTAATGTCATCTTTGTTCATCCTCAGCCCCTGTGACTGTCAGGAGCCTTCAGGATCTGTCTCGGATCTACATCCGCCGCACTCTCCGAAACCTGGCCAATGAGGACAGTCAGGACAAGGGCCTGGTGCAAAGAGTCCCCCAGAAGCGCAAGCGCAGGCGCTGCCGACGGCGACGTATCAACACGTACGTTTTTGTCGGTAACCAGCTGATTCCCCAAACTGTGGAGAGCGAGGAGGAGCAGACCGAGGAGGAGCACAAGGAGGTGGAGGAGGAAGAGGAAAGAGACATTGGCGACATTGAAATCCTTAAGCAAGTTAACGTGCTGAGAGACCAAATAATGGTTTTACCTCTGCCCGAGTCGCTTAAGGCGTACTTGCTGTATTACAGAGAGAAATGACTGATTCACTTGGTATCCATTCTCAATGGGTGCAGTACCTGCTGAAATGCTTTTCTTCACCCTTTTCAGTACAAATGTAGCATTATTTCCATTTAATCTTGATGGCAAAACCGTAACGGAGAGGGACTTCATAGATAATATTGGATAATAATGTTATGATTGTCATGATAAAGTTGCTTTGTTAGTTTATTTTGACATTTATTTTTTTGATTTGTATATCAAACCTATTACAAAGTCTACTAAATGGAAATCCTTTCAGAAAACCCATTTTGAGATTTCAAGATTTTATGACAATGTCCAGTACTCTGCAGAGGTGTTGCAGACTAAAAAATTGTGTAAAATATATTAAAAAAAAAAAAATTCTTACTATATTTGTTAAAAGAAAAATATGATCCTACTTAGATCACGACTTTTACTGCACCTTTTTCTAGAAGCTTTAATCTAACATGATCTGTATCTGGCGATTTTGCGGATGCTGAACGGAACAAAAGGCACTGAGAGGCGAACGGAGCCTCGTCCTCCCATCTGAGTTTAAAGATGTCAAACAAAGACATTCTTGCATAATCATGAATGGGGCACTTTGCCATTCTACTCCTTCTTCTCTTCTTGATGTTCTGTTTTTAATTAAGGTATTTTTTTATACTTCCCAACTGCAAGAGATCAGTGAGAGACAGGATCTGCGTCCTAACTTCTACTGCAGGGCCTCTTT